>NW_027187270.1:4415672-4426660 GCF_028583685.1 Petaurus breviceps papuanus | reverse complement strand
CTACTACTACTACTACTACTACTACTACTACTACTACTACTACTACTGCCGCCACCATCACTAAGGGAAAGGCACTGTGTTAAGCACTTTACGAATATTATCTCATTTGATCTTTACAACAACTCTGGGAGGGAGGTCCTACTTTTTCCCCCATTTTACAACTGAGTAAACTGAGGCCCATAGAAGAAAAGTAACTTATTCAGGGTCACACAGCTAGAACGTGTCTGAGGGCACTTTTGAACTCAGGTCTTACCAGTGATGGCTTGTGAGCTATGGTTCTAGGAGTGTGGACCCCCAAGATACCTTGAACCTGTGGTAGTTGCTCCCCAGGGTCCCTAACCTGTGAGTGGGAATTAGGGGAGGTACCTTAAAGAGGAAGCTATTCTGGGGGTTCAGCTGGAATACATGGTAGGTGCCTCATCCATTTACAGGGACCCACTGGATCTCTCCAGTCTTGTTGGAAGTCTTGGTGCCTAGTGTAGGAGGAAAACTTTGGAGGAAAACTCAGTAACTTTGCTTGGATTTCAGTCTTTAACCAGTAAGTTTTTTTGACATTTCCCTTACAAGTCCGACCAATGCTGAGAATTTTGACACAGTCAAATGCCTTAAGTTCTGCCATCTGATGTTACTGTGTCAGTTATGAGCATGGCAGCTGATGTAAGCATCTACAATGTGCCTAGACCACAACAGCCCTCCAAGGTGCTTATGGACTCAGTCTGAAGGCCTAGCAATTGTTTAATCCATCTCAAGTGCTTGATCCCTCTTTGGGAGTCCCACATGTCTGGGGTTCTTCTTCAGAGGCAACAGAGTGCTGGGCTTAGTCACAAAGCTGTTTTTTTAGTCTGACTCTTTGTGGTCCCACTTGGAGTTTTCTTGGCAAAGATACTAGAATAGTTTGCCCTTTTCTTCTGCAGTTCATTTTGCACATGAGGAATCTGAGGCAAGCTGGGTGAAGTGACTTGTCCAGGGTCACACAACTAGGAAGTGTCTGAGACTGGATTTGAACTCAGGAAGTTAAGTATTCCTGACTCCAGGGCCAGCACTCTATCCACTGAGCCACCTACTTGCTCCAGAGTCAGGAAAATTTGAGTTCAAATCCAACCTCACATGGTTGTTAGCTGTGTAACCCTGGGCAAATCACTTAAACTGCTGATTGCCTCAGTTTTCCCAACCGTAAAATAGGGATAATAATAGCACCTACCTTCCAGGGTTATTGTGACAATCAAGAGATTTGTAAAAGTGCTTAGTACAGTGCCTGGCACATAGTAAACCTATATACATGCTTATTACCCTGCCTTTTTTTTTTTAGGGCAATTGGGGTTGAGTGACTTGCCCAAGGTCACACAGCTAGTTTTTGTGTTAAGTGTCTGAGACTGGATTTGAACTCAGGTCCTCCTGACTCCAGGGCCAGTGCTCCCTGTGCCACCTAGCTACTCACCACTCACCCCTCCCCCACCCCCACCTTCTTCTTAAGCTATCCTGCTGGTTCTAGGCAAGGGGTGAATTTGAATTTCCATTTGGAGAAAGGAAGAAGTGATAAGCTGGGTTGTACCTTTGTAGCTGTCTCCCCAACCCCATCCCTCTGTTTTTGATACTCTCAGGAAGTCTATCCTCAGCCAAGTTTTCTTTCTGCCTTTTCCAAGGCAAACAGAACACACCCTTTCTAAGCAGCAAGTGAGTCAAACTTGGACATTCTTCACAAGCTCCCATTTCAGACCAAAGTCTGAAAGAGGTGGCCTCTTTAGACCTCCCTGTCGTTATTACTTGAGGTTCAGTTACATCAGGTAAACTGGAGGAAGTTCATTGGCTAGGGATCACACACTTGCAGTATACTGACAAAAGCAACAAAATGGTTATAAATACACCCCGAAAGGCTGCCTTCGGCCAGTTTATACTTATTAGTTAACTGCAAGAATAGCCCGCTGATAAAGGTGGATGGGGGATAGGTGAACCTTCTTCACCTACCTGGCTAGGTCTAAAGATGTTATCGGATGGAAATATGCAGTGCTTAAAAATTTAAGACCAACCCCTCCAAAGTAAAAGGGTCTTGTTGTATCTGTGTGTTTGGGCCTAGTTCGTGGCCCAACAGTATAACAAGGGGACACTGCCACTTGAGGGTCAGCTAAAAAGGCTTAAAACTCTTTTCTGTTCAAGTTTACAAACATCTTTCAAGTCTTAAGTTAACAGACAAGGAGGCTTTGATCCTGTTGGTCTGGGGAATGAGGGACTTTCTCTAGGCCCAACTTGGTTCCAGGAACTGGATATATTGTAGATGTTTGAGTTTGGGATAAAATTACAGTAAAGCAATCCCAAGCAAGGGATTGAGGATGACCAGCCCCCATGTGACATTGGCTCTCTAGGGAGGGTTCGCAGTGGCTGCAGTCATAATGAGGAACAACTTCCTCCAGGAGTTACTTTTTTTCCAGTGAAAGACAAAAGCCAACTAGTATCTCTTCCACTGGTCTATCAGCATTACTAGTGAAAGTCCTCTCTAACTTTATTCCAGAAAGAATGGACTGCCCCGAATGGGGGAAGATTTGGGCTGAGGGGGGTAAGGCTGTGCCACATGGCTCCCTGGGCATTCAGAGAGGCACGTTAGGGAAACTGACTCGTCTCTCAGGAGAGCGCAGAGCGCGAAGCTGGAGGGGGCAACAAGGCTTCGGTCCTTAACTAAAAAGCCGGCCATCTGGGGGGCCAGGCGCCGTCCCCATCTCAACTCTGGGCGGAGGCGACTCTGGGTCTATGGCCTCCCCCTTCTGGGGTGCTCACCTACCCCCCCCCCCCCCCCTCCGCCCAGGACTCACTTGTCCCGGATGATGGTCTGGAGCTCCCGGATCTGGTCGTTCATGGGTAGCAGTTTGAGCTGCGGGCCCAGCTGGCAGGAGAAGAGGTCTTCGGGCTCGCGATCCTCCGGCTGGGGGCCCTCGGTACTGTCCCCCGCCGGCCCAGTCACGGCGCCATTGGAGGCAGGCAGCTTGGCCGGGTCTCCCACCTGGTCCTGCCCCAGCCCCCCACCTTCTGCCGGCTCGGGACACGGGGAGGCGGTGGCCGAGAGCTGCTGGTTATGACAGGGCATGGCATCAGGCTGCCGGAGCTCCTTGGCCATACAACGGGGGCCGGCCGCCCCTATGCTGCGAGAGCCCAGAGGCACTGGAGGGGCAGGCGACTAGCAGAGGCAGCACGCACCGAGCTGACCCAAGGTCCCCTTCCTTCCGCCTCCTAGTCGGCAGGCCGGCCCAGCCCTGCCCTGCCCTGCCCAACTCTGCCCAGCCCAGCCCGGCCCCAGCGAGCTTCAGAGCTTCAGGCCGGCTGTCTCCAGCACTCCCTCCCCCTCCCCTTCCCAGTGCCCCCTCACCTCCAGCCGGAGCCCCACCCAGCTCCCCTAGGCCCCTTCAGCTCAGTGGCCTCTGGCTCAGTCCGCTCCGCCCATAAGCTTGTGCCATTGGTTCCTGGACCCGCCACTCCTGCCCTCCTTTTGTTAACTCCTTCTTTGGTTTGGCGCTGACACCAGCACGTGGGGGACTGGGGGACAGACAACTTTACTCTTCTCCACCTCCTTGGAGTCATCCCTAAGGCCTCCCAGGACTTGCACCCTCATCTTTGGAGGGTGGTGTTGGAGCTGGAAGAAGCCCTAGACTTAATGTAAGGTCCAGCCTCTTCATTTTCCTGAGGGAGAACTTGCCGGGCATAGAGAGCAAGGTGACTGGACTTCCCACCTTTGCCACAAGTAAGTCTCAGTTTCCTTTTCTGTAAAATAAGAATTTGGGCGAGACCAGTAGTTCTAGCAGCTAGAGATCACGATAGATAAAGCACTGCGACTTGGAGTAAGGAAGGCCTGAGTTTGAATTCTGCCTCAAAAGCTAGCTGAGGCACCCTGGGCACTTACCCTGTCTACCTTAGTTTCCCCAGACTGAAAGGGGAATAATGCTAATAATGCCAGCCTCCCAGTGTCGTTGTGAGGAGCAAATGGGATAGTATCTGTAAAGAACATTTTACAAACCTTAAAGCCCAATCAATAGAAAGGTTAGCTAGTGATGATGATGATGCTAGCTACTATGTGCCAGTCACTGTGTTACAATTACAAAGTAACTGCATGTTACAATTATTATCTCATTTGATCTTTACATCAACCCTGGGAGGTAGGTGCTATTATTATCCCCACTTTACAGATGAGGAAACTGAGGCAAACAGAGCTTAAGTATCTTGTCACACAGCTAGAAAGGCTCTCGGGCTGGATTGGAATCGGGGTCTTTCTTCCTGACTCTAGGTCTAGCATTCTTATCCACTGAACCACCTAGCTGTCTTTAAGGTTAAAGAAACTCAACAAGTATTATAGACCTTGGCTTTCTCTGGATCTCCCCAGATCTCCTCCCCACTTCATACTCTGGGATATAGAATTGGACCCTTCCTCTTTATACAGAAATGCCTTCAGTTAGCAGAGCAGGGTGTAGTGTACTCATGCCTACCAAGTCTGAAGGGCTCAGCTCCATATGGCCAAACCTTTTTTATGTCGTTAGATGACCAGGATATCAGATGGATAGCAGCTTGGGACTACCAAGAAATCCTGTCGCCAAGGGTGCTTGTCAGAGACAATTTCCTTGCCCCTTCCAGAAACAACCAGCCTGTCTTACATGACAGAGGTGCAGACCCTGATCCTGTAACCCTGCCTGGCATGTGCTAGAACCAGCTCAAAGAGGTTCCTAGGAAAACTGATTGTTAAATTTTCAGTGTTAGGATTTACACCTCCAGAATACACAAAAGCTACAAATTGAGACTTGATTTATTGTTCTGTCAATTGTCTAGACTTAAGAAAGTGGAAGAGAAAATGTTAATGATGCAGATTAAATTTAAGTGTGCCCTGAATGGTTTTTTTCAGAGACCCTATTGTTAAACATTTACCAACACATCCCTCCATAATCCCCCCTGCCAAGTTCCTGGAAGGCTGGGACTGTCCTGCTTCCCCCACCCTCCCAACCCCTCACCGCCATGCTTAGCCCTTCACAAAGGCTTTTTCCCATGACTGCTAGCTTCTCACTTGGATGCTGTTTCCGGTTTCCTATTGGGGCTCTCTGGAGAGCAACTCTTCCTTTGGTCTGTAGCTGCTGCTCTGTGTGCTAGCTGGCCTGGCAGATATATGGGAATGGCTCTGTCTTATCTGCACTTTCAGTTTAAAGCTCTCTTGATAATCTTTGCAATAGTGCAAGCAAATCGATTTCTTGCCAGCTCTTCTCAGCTATACCCTATTCCTGGCCAAGATCCCATCTTTGCTTTTTTATTCAGGGTGGTGTGCTGGGGTGTCAAATTTGACCACATTCAAATGTAACTGGGAAATGTTTAACAAAACAAATACAAGTATAATATAAACTAGATAATGTTCATTTGTGGTTTTTCTGAGTCAAATCTGCATGCAGCCAAAGGCAGGGATCACTTTCTTTTTGTTTGTCGAGGCCAGAGCCAGGAAGACCAGAGTTGAAATCCTGACTGACATTCCTCATCTATAAAATGGGGATAATAACCCCTCCAAGTTCACAGGGTTTCTGTGAAGAGCAAATGAGATAATATATAGCAAGTGCTTTTCGAACTTTGAAGTATTATGTATACAGTAGCTATTATCATTGGGTAGCTAGGTGATTCAGTGGATAGAATTCAGGGCCTCAGACTCTTCTTCCTTTGTTCAAATGTGGTCTCAGACAGTTTACTAGTTGTGTGACCCTGGACAAGTCTCTTAACATTTTGGGGGGCATTTTTGGAGGGTTAAGTGACTTGCCCAAGGTCACATGGCTAGTTTGTTGTTTTTTTTTTTTTTTTAAGCAATCGGGGTTAAGTAACTTGCTGAAGGTTACACGGCCAGTTATTTCTGGGTGTGGTGCTAAGTATCTGAGACCATATTCAATCCCCAGGTCATCCTGACACTGGAGCCGGTGCTCTTACTCGCTGTGCTACCTGGCCACCCCAACACAGCTAGTTTGTGTGTGTGTGTGTTAAGTGACTGAGTCTGGATTTGAACTCAGGTCTTCATGACTCCAGAGCCGGTGCTCTATTCACTGTGCCACCTAGCCGCCCTCTTCTCTTAACATTTCTTAGCCTCAATTTCCTCATTTTGCAAAATGAGCTGGAGAAGGAAATGGCAAACCACTCCAGTATCTTTGCCAAGAGGACCCCAAATGGGATCACCAAGAGTCAGACCTGACTGAACATCATTATCATTCTGATTTTTTTTGGTGGTTGGCAATAGGAAGCCCCTGAATTTTCTGAGCAGGAGTGACATGCCCAAATCTGTGCATGAAAGCACTCACGCTGGCATGGCTGTCAAGGACAGATTGGTAAAGGGAGAGAGTGGAGAGCAGAATCCCTAAAAGGTGGCTATTGCAACAGCCCAAATGAAGTTAAATTCTTTCTCTTCTCTAGGGGAGGAGGATGTTGTGCCTGGTAGCTACCTCCCCAAGTTAGTGCTGACCCTCCAGAGATGAACACTGCTAAGTCTCCTCCTGAAGAAGCCAGCTGCCATGGCCCTGATTGGCTAGCACAAAAGGGAGCCTAGGACTCTAATCCCCCTCAGTCCCAAGAGGCTGAATGTGCAGCATCTCTTTCCCATCCTTCTTTCTCTTCCCCCATCCCCAAGCAAAAAAAGCATTGCCAACGCTCTCAGGGTTTTCAGGGGTTTTCAGGCTGCACCTGCTGGCTTGAAGTGGGCAGAAGAAATGGAGTGGCTACTTGGCCCATAATGCTCTGAGGAAAGTGGCAGCAAGATAGTCTTGTCTCATTAGCACCAAGCTAAATGCAGCCATGATTTGAAAATGGTCTCATTGTAAGACTTCCCAGGACTTTGACTGTGCTACATTCATTCTTCTTGAGTGTCTAATCAGACAAATGGCCTTATTTTCTCAATAACCCTATGCAGAAACTGAAGCAATTCTTCTTGCCCTAGGGATCTCAGAGGGAGGAAGTAGGCCACACTCCCTCCTGTCCACCGTACAGGTGTGCTCCTCCACACCCGCTTGGGTTTCAGGAAGCTAAATCTGCCCAAGTGCCCACATTGCTTTTGTCATTTGATCCACTGTACAGAGAGTACCCTGGCAGGGTGACCAAAGGTCTCAGGGGAAATATGGATCACGGAAATCCAAAAAGATAATTCCAACCCAGGATGATGGTCAGCAACTGAGTGTCACAATAGAGAGGTTGGATCAGGGTGGGGAATGTGCAGCCCTTTGACTGAATCTTCATTCAAATGGTCAAAATGTGGCCTTGAGGCCTCAGGTTCCCCTCCCCTGGGCTGGATTTTTGTGTCCTGTCCTACTTTTATTGAGGTTCATGGAAGGCAAGACTTGGAAAGAATCTTAGAAACTGTCAACTGGAGAAGTTAAAAACCTTTTCAAGGTCACACAGGGTCCTTTAACTCTGATTCCAGAGGTCTTTAATTTTTGGAGGGGGGGAGGCGTGGACCACTTCTCAGAAGAATAGATATTAAAATTTTATTTCTTGGCTAAATTTCAGTTAAATATAAGTGCCAAAGATTTAAGATATTTTTTTCCCTCTAAGTTCCAAGACCCCATGAAATCTACACATAGACCCTTCTAGGTTAAGAACCTCTGCTCTAGGGGCAGCTAGGTGGCACAGTGAATAGAGCACTGGCCTGGGAGTCAGGAGGACCTGAGTTCAAATATGACCTCAGACACTTGACACTATCTGTGTGACCCTGGACAAGTCATTTAACCCCAATTGCCTTGCCTTCCCCCCTTCAAAAATAAAAAAAAGAACCTCTGCTCTACACTATGCTGACCATATGAGTGGACCAAAAGAGAGGAATTCAAAGGAGGAAGGGAGTACAACAAAAGGTCCTGTTGACTGAATACCTCATCTTCCCTGCACTCTCATTTTAGGTGCTCCAGCTCTGCTGGGAGAAGCACCAAACTGTCTTAATTTGTGGGAGGGAGACACTTATCAGAAGCCTAGAACTTCCACTGAGAGGTATCCTTGTGCCCATAGGATGGGAAAAGTAGCAGAGGAAGGCCTCTAGTGTGTGGGTTGTGTCCTGTCTTCTGTGGAGCAAGAGAGGCCCTGGCTGCATCAGGGTGCTGCCACCCTAGCATTCCGAGGTAAGGAAGAAAAAGGCATCTCTACTGAGGTCTTCCTCCAGTATCATTGTCAGTACCAAAGCCTGTCAGGAGGCACCAGCTTGGGCAGGTCCTACAAAGCCAGACAGGTCTCTGAGTATGGGCCCAGTATGTGTGATGTCCAAGAAGAAGCATAATGATGAAAAAAGGCTCCCTGAGAACCAGAGTGCTGCCTTGTTCTGGACAAAACCCTTCTCTCTGTCTTTGTTGGAAACTTCCATATCATGTGTCCAATTGCTGCTGCTTTTTTGGGGGGGTATCCAGATGTATTATTTTAATAAATAAACCAATGTCAGGGCTCTGCTTTCTGAATTATAGATACAGTAAAGGAAAACTTTTAAGTCAGAGGTTACTAAGCTGAGGTTCATAGTTTTGGGTCTGTTTTTTGTTTTTTAATATTTTTCCAACTATATTTCAGTAGAATTGATTTCCTTTACAACATTTTGTATTTTATCTTGTGCATTTAAGGACAGTGTTCTGAGAAGGGGTCCATGATACAAAAAAAGTAAGAACCCTTGCTGTGGTCCCAAACACGAATGTTGCTGGTAGTCCTAGAGTGAATACATGTCCCGTGTGCATATCATATAGTAACCTGAAAAACTCAAAAGCCAGAGGAGAAATAATCTGCCATACCCAGCTGAGCCCAAGCTGTGGTAGGTCCCAGAAGCAGGAGACTCAGGGACAGCTAGGCAACTGATTGGCAATTTATATTTCCTATGGGCCAGGGTATCGTGTTAAGTACTAGACCCTTAGAGAGCTTACATTCTTTTTTAATTTTGCTCGAGGCAGTTGGGGTTAATTAACTTGCCCAGGATCATACAGTTAGTAAGTGTCTGAGGTCAAATTTGAACTAGGATCCTCCTGACTCCAGAACCCAAGCTCTATCCACTGTGCCACCTAGCGACCCTGAGAGCTTACATTCTAATGGGAGAGCCAACATGTTAATAGATATGTCCAAGATATACTGCATGGAGAAAGCAGAGGGAAGGGAACCTCATAGGGGAAGGTAATAGCAATTAGGGGGCCCAGGACAGGTCTCTAGTAGAAGATGGAATTTGAGCTGAGTCTGTAGGGAAGCATAGAAGATAGCCAATGCAAAAGCATGGAAGCAGGAGGAGATGGAATGTGGTGTGCAAAAAGAATGATGCAGACGAAGCCTGGAAAGGTAGGAAAGGGTCAATCAGACAACTTTATATTCTATGGGGTAAGGGAGAGGGTAATAGCTAGGTGGCATAGTGGATAGAGCATTGAGCCTGGAGTCAGGAAAACCCAAGTTCAAATCCAGCCTGAGACATACAAGGTATGTGACTTTGCATGAATCACTTAACCTCTGCCTCAGTTTCCCCATCTGTAAAATGGGGATGATAACACCAACCTTGCAGGGTTGTTGTGAAGCTCAAATGAGATAGTGTTTGTAAAGTAGTTAGGATGTGGTAGGTATTCAATAAATGCTTCCTTCCTTCCTTCATTCCTACTATGGAGCCATTAAACTTTATTGAAGAAGGGTTTAAGATGGTCATAACTAACTATGCTTTAGAAAAACCAACTTGGCAGCTGAATGGAGAATAGGGAGACTTGACACAGCAGACCAATTAGAAGCCTGTTGCAGTAGAATAGGTAAGGGGCAATAAGGTGGTGGCTGAGTAAGTATAAGAGAGAGGGACATAGACAGATGTGAAGGTAGAAATGACAGGAACCGGCTCGGTTATGAGCATGGGGCGGGGGGAGCGCAGCCCGAGTGCCAGTGAGGAGTGGAGAATGACACCGAGCTTGAGCCTGGGAATCTGAAAGGATGATGGCACCCTTGACACTAATAGAGCGGTTCAGAAGTGGGGGAGCACAGATGATGAGCTTGACTTTGGACATGTTGAGTTCTCAGTGTCCAAAAGGCATTTGGTGACGTGAAACTAGAGTTCCAAAGATTCTCTGCTTTACTTCATTTAATAAGTCGGAGATAAGGTCATCTCTGGCTCCAAGGACCCTCAATCTTGCCTGATTCATTAAGTTAGACATCTGAATTTTCTTCGGCTGCTCAATTTTTCTCCTTATAATATTTTATTATCTTCAGTCTCTGTTTGCACAAGACGACCTTTCTCAATGTTGAACTCTCCTGCCTTCGTATATATTTCTCCTGCCTTCTCATTTGCTTCTTGTTCAACAAAAGCCATCTTGCACTCTGCCTTTAGACGTCGGCATCACTGAGGGCCTTGGTGACAGCAATGACTTGCACTGCCCTTAGGTCTCCGACAAAGACAGACAGTTACTTGCTTTCCTTTCCCTGTTTGATTTTCTCCCTAGTGCCTGCTTATCTTGGACACCAGAAATGGGGGAAGCAAGCAGAAACTCCTGAGAAAGAACCCAATCCCTACCTAGACATCTGGTGACCTTTTGCCTTTTGTTTCCAATTCTGTGGAGGTGATGGGAACCCAGATGTCCCACCGCTCAACTAGGAAGAAGGAAGAAAGTCTGACCAAGTTGGTGGAAGGGGGGCAGTCTCTTACTGTCTCGGCTCTGCCTTTATTATCTTTATGACTGGGAATAAGTCATTTCACTTCAATTATCCTGTGTATGACTGTCACTGACCTAGGCATTCATGCTCACACACATACACGCACACGCACACATGCACACACACATATACCCACATACTCACAGGAAATCACCACACTTATGCTCGTGCACACTTCTATATGTTTGCAGTTACTCATGCAGTATGCACACTTACATTCACTAGTACACACTCCCGATGTGTCCATGCACGTTCATGCAGGCTTCTCCATGGTCACACACACTCCACAAACATCTGCACATTCGTGCACTCTCCAGCATGTGCTCATATATACTTACTCTTCCACACACTTGCACACCCTCACA
>NW_027187270.1:4402379-4415662 GCF_028583685.1 Petaurus breviceps papuanus | reverse complement strand
TGTGTATGAGTGTGTAGGATTGTGGTATACTCACTATCTTACACACATAACACACATACTTGCTAGTGTGAGCGTATGTGTGAGGGTGCATGTGAGTGTGAATGTGTGTGAGTGTGAATGAGCATGCATCAGCTTGAGCACGGTGCACGAGGGAGTATACACCAGCATGGGTGAGTGTTCATTAGTTCAAGCTAGCGTTTAGGAGTGTGCACTAAGGGGAAGCTATAGTCAGCCTTGCTCTGGGAGAGTGAGGCCACACAAGGAGGGGCTGATGAGGGCTGCAAAAGTTGGAGATGACTTAAATTCCAATGCCAAAGACAGTATCTTATAGTAGAAAGGCCCTAGATTGACTAGCTATGTGATCTGGGATAGTCACAGCATCTCCATAAGCCTCAGTTTCCTCATCTGTAAAATGGGAGTACTAAAAACCAAACCAGAAGAAACTGGGCTCATGGGGTTGTAGTAAGGATCAGAGGCAGCTAGGTGGGGCAGTGGGTAAGAGTGCTGGACTTGGAATTGGAAAGGTTTGTATTAGAATCCCGTTCAAATTTCAGATGCTAGCTGTGCAACCCAGGGTAAATTACTTCACTTTCCTCAGCCTCAGTTTCTGCATCTGTAAAATGGGGATGATAACTGAATAATAATCATAATCACACCTACCTCTCAAGGATGTTGGGGGGACCAATGAGATAACATGTGCATCATGTTACCCTGAGCAATTCCTTCCCTGATCTGAGCTTTTATTTCTTCCTTGTAAAATGGAGATACAATTCATAGCCACTATAGCTATTGCTTTGAGGAAAACCCTTTTTAACCCTTTAGGTGTTGGGGGTGGGAGTTATTCTTGTAGGTATTAGGTGTTCCAGATTGTCTAAAGGATTCTAAGGAAAGAGACTCAGCTAAAGTTGAATGCCATCCCCATCCATCAACTGCAGGGAATTGGATTGACAAGATAATTAAAATGTATCCTGGTTTGGACTTATTAAAAATTACATTACAGACCATGAGCTAATATGTACTTGCCTACAAAATTATTGCTAGAAATCCCTTCATTACTGCTGAAGAGGAGGCTCTTAAAGGAAGCCCTGCTTCTTTCTGCTTTTGCCCGCATCAGCAATCCTCTGATTGCTGCCCATGTTCATGTCCTGCCAGCAGGTGTTCATGCATTTGGCCAAAGGTCTGGCAGTAGATGGCCTGGCTGGGATACTGAAGCATTGATCAAAATGGTGCCTTTGTACTGAACTGGGCGTATGACTCTCAGCCTGGTCTTTGTGAGGGTCTTGTGATTTCTGAGAGGAGGGGTCCTGCAGCCTCTGGCACAGACATGGCCAAGAGAACCAGGAAGAGATAGGAAGGGATTGTAGGGCTCCCAGCCAAGGATTATCTTGGTACCCAGCCTTGTCCCTGCCAAAGCCACATAATATACACTGGATCTCAAGGACCCTAGCAGTCATTCTATAAAGCCTACCATGTGAAAGTTTCCCTAGGGATGTTCACAGCCCAGGAGAATACAGAGATACATAGGAAAAGTCACCTAAGTGATCAGGCTGCCCAGAACTGTGTGTCTCTTCAACAGAAGACAATCACCTGACTCTGTTGCTCACCCTTTTGACAACTTAGCCCTGCAGTATGAGGGTCACTTTAGAAACACCAGCCCAGAAGCTGGACTAAATTTACTTTTATAGGCTAAGGACAGGCAGCCTGGGACAGAGCATTTGATCCCTTATAAAGGTTATGAGAAAAAGCTGCTGTATATATTTATACATGTGTGTGTGTTCTCTTAATAGAATGTAAGTTCTTGAGGGCAGGAACTCTTCCTTTCTTTTCTTTCTTTCTTTTTTGTCTTTGTATCTCTAGATTATTAGCACAGTGCTTGGAATAGAATAGGAGCTTAAGACATGTTTGTGGGTTGACTGACCCACAGATCATTTGCACTACTTTCCTGATTGGGGCAATGCCTCTAAACATATCCCCTCCTGTACACATTTCACAAGATGTGACTGTTACTGGTTAGTGAAGAACATTTTTGGAGGAGAAAGTGATGAAGGTAGACAGAAGATTGATCATCGAGGACTTTGCCTGTATCTTAGGAATACTAATGATATTTGACATTTCTACAGCATGGTGATCTTTAAAAAGAGCTTTACATATGGGATCTCATTTGATCTTCAGGATTATTGGCCCTATTTTATTGAAAGGGAAGCCTAAGGTAGCACAGCGAATAAGGACACCGGCTCCAGTGTCAGGATGACCTGGGGATCGAATCCTGGGCTCAGATACTTAGCACCACACCCAGAAATAACTGGTGGTGTAACCTTGAGCAAGTTACTTAACCCCAATTGCTTAAAAAAAGAAAAAGAAAGGGAAGCCTAAGCCTAGAAAGCTGAAGTGACGTGCCCACATTCTTGCTCTGAATAAATGTCTGAGCTAGAATTTCAGTTTGGCCCTCCTGGCTCCAAATCCAATGGGGGGTGGGGTGGGATTTCTAAAGTCTTAGGCCCACATCCTCCATGCAAGCTGTAGATGCCTCCATAGGTCACTGGGAAAATGTCTGATCCCCTTCTAGGAGAGACCTCTCTGGATATACCCCACCTTTTGGCCAGGTCAGGGATAGGAAATTGTATAGAGGCAGTCCTTGTTATTAGCTTTCCTAGCCTTTGCTACCACCCCTGGGACAGGAGGTTCAGCAGCTGTGCCCAGGCCATACCTCTCTCTCCATTGGTGGTGTGTTTTAGTAAAAGTAGCCCTGGGCTTGGGCCCAGGAGCTCAAGCTTCAAATCCCAGTGCAACCACATAGTATTTGTGTGACCCTATGCAAGTCACCATGATGTAAGTGAAGGAGCCCCAGATTTGGAGTCAGAGGAACTAGGTCTGTATCCCTTAGGTATGTCCTTAGGGAAGGTCTCAGTTTCCTCTGTAAAATGAGGGAGCTAGACTGTGTGGACTGGACTTGAACCCAGGTCATCTTGAATCCAAAGAAGGCCAGCTCTGTAGCCTCTACACCACACTGCCTCTCCAATAGAACAGTGGTTTTAAGGACATGAGGGTTTTGTAAAAGGAAATGAACAGCTTGAGATCATTGAAAGAACTTTGAAATTTCCCAAATGTGATCCAGCCCCTCCTATTTAAATCTAGTCCCACTGGCTCTGACATTGTATGAGACTGTGACCTCTCTGAGCCTCAGTTTCCTGATTTGCAAAATGAGGATAAACAAAGTCACACAATCTACTTCCCAGGGTTTTTGTGAGGAAAGTGTGCTATAGAAAAGTGTTATCATCTGAGAAAAGTCCTCCAGAGTTGTGAGCAATATTTCTGCTCCCCCAACATTCCCATGATTGGCAGCCGAAAAAAATGCTATCATTTCAACTAATGAAATTGCCAAAATCTTCAAGAAATGAATCATTCAGATTATCCATTTTTTTTATCAGCTCCTATCTGTTTATATCAATGGATATGAAGATCTGTGTTCTCAGACACATGAACACTCCTTTGTTCTCTCCATGCAGGTCCCATCCCAACCATTTCCTGACATCCTGACCTATTTTTAGCTATGTCCTTTTATGAATGCTTTACAAAGGCTCTGCCCAATGTACTGGAAGGCTTTTTGTGGCTCATTCAGTATTTTGGGATGGGAAGGGAGACAACATGGCATAGAAACAATCGAGAGTTCGTAAGGCACAGATTTGAAACTTGATTCTGATGTTTTCTGGCTGTGTGACCTTTGTTCATTTGTGAAATGGGAATATTTGAAGCACCTGGGAGGCTTCAATGAGATGCTGGGTATTTTAAAAAATAATAATTAAGGGCATCTAGGTGGTGCAGTAAATAGAGCACCAGCCCTGGAGTCAGGAGGACCTGAGTTCAAATCCAGCCTCAGGAATTTAACATAAAAACTAGCTGTGTGACCTTGGACAAGTCACTTAACCCCAATTGCCTTCCAAAAAAAATAAAAATAATAATTAAGTTATAGCAAACAAAGCATTTCATGGATATCACTGCAGGTCACATCTCTTATCCTTCAAAAATCTCAACATGACTAGCCCACCTTCTGGCAGACAGGAAGGATGAGATGGGTACTATGGAGCCAAAAGGCAATGATGGAGCAGGTGACCATGTGAAGCCCTTAGGGACCTGCAGCTGCCCCCCATTCCCCAGGCCTCCTGCAGGGGCTCAGCAAACAGCTTCTGTGGCCACGTGGGTCTGGAGAGCCTGACCTCAAGGTGCTGAAGGAAGGAGCGTGCACTGAGAATCAGGTTTGTGTTAAAGGGATGCTTTGGTTTCATCAAAGTAGTTTAGTATTAGAAACCTTTCCTTGAAGAGCTAAAGCCAGTAATAGAGGAAATGTGAAGCAGCAATTGTCTAAATGCCCGGTCAATGAAGAGCTGGCTGGCCATTGGGAAAGGGGAGCTGCACATGGGTGGGAGTAGGGCTCTGGTTCTAGAATACTGACCCCCCTCCATACCTGCCAGAGCCATGAATGATGAGAAACTGAGCTCAGTTTGGGTCTCCTCCAGCTTATTTAAATTAGGCATTTTCCAAGCTACTCCAAGTTCTCTTTAATTCAGACTGGGGAGAAACAGCAAAGCAGGGTGCCACTGAGTGATCCAGAGTGGGGAGTCTGTGTGCTGATGATTGGCAGTAACAGGACCCTTTTGTGACCCCCTCCATTTCTGGCTCTATGCATCCTTAATGATGGCTTTTATGCCTTTTCTCATGGCCAAATCACTGCTGGTAATCTGCAGTCACTTTACACTTACTATATAGCCTTCTACTGCCCTGTGAGTTCAATTATATGATTGCACACCATAGAATGCCATGTTCTCCAAAGAACTGAAATTGGAGTTGACCTGTAGACTGGGACCCAGGTGACCTCCTGCAATTTTCATTCTTTGGAAAACATAGAGTTCTATGGTTTGTGGTCATATAACATCAGGGAATTGTATTCAAGGAGGAGGTGGGGGGCTAGGAAGATTGGTGTGGAAAACTATGAGTAAACTCCCTGTACTAATGCAGGTTAACTTCAGTAACTTAAAGTCTTGGAGTCCCTTGAGGGTACTGAAAGGTTAACTGAATTGTGCAGGATCTGATAAACCAGTAGGTGTGGACTGAACTGGACCCCAGGTGATCTTAAGTCCAAAGAAGGCCAGCTCTCTATCCCCTAAACCACACTGCCTCTCCAACAGAACAGTGCTTTTAAGGACACGATTTCTTTTGTAAAAAGAAGTGAGCAGCTTGAGATCACTGAAAGAACTTTGAAATTTCCCAAATGTGATCCACCAGTCCCTCTTCATCCTCCTATTTAAATCTAGTCACAAATCTAGTCCAACTGGGCCCATCCACACTGTTTAGCCTTCATGGAAGGTCATGGAGTGAGAAGATCTGGATTTGAATCTTGTCTCTACCACTTGATTACCTAGGTGAATGAATAAAAAATATTTAAGTGTTTACTGTGTGCTAAGCACAGGGGACCCTGATAGATAAACGAGACAGTCCCTGCTTTCAAGGAGCTAACATTATAAGAGAGCAATAACACAAAGTTCCTATGGTGAGTAAGGAGTCACAGTAAGATAGATGGTGATGCATCTCTTTAAGATCATTTCTGTTGATAAAATCATATTGAGTGAACCCCATGATTTTAAATCATTTGACAGGGTCAAGGACTTTGGTGAGAAGTTTTTTTTCTTTATTATAAACATCTTTTTCTCCTCTACTTGAAAAAAACATCATGAAACATAAGCATTTCCACACACACAGAACTTGCATTATTCAAAAGAGAGAGAGAACATAATAAATTGAGCATGTTAATTTCAAAACTGTCCTATTTCCTTGCAAACCTCTTCCTAAGAACTTTCTTTTCTGGGTCATAAGTAGCTAGCTCTGTTATTGGTGATAGCAAGGGCAGTGGAGATTCAGTCTCCACAGAGGTTGCTTCCTTGAATGACAGTTGCAGAGGACCAGTGGCCTAGGAGACATTGCTATTGCTGGGGCTTTGGGGCAAAGGATCCTGGGTTGCCTCTTAGCAACAGAGGTAAAGGCAGTGGCCTTCAGAAGTCACTTCTCCTCTCTGGGCCTCAGCTTCTGTAAAATGAGATTGGAGTAGATGGCCTCCAAGGTCCCTTCCAAGCACTATATCTATGATCAATGGCCTTGAAAATCCTCTTCGTGATTCCCAACATGTATTTTTCTATTGTCTTTTGGTTCGCCTACAATTTTGAATCTTTGGAGAATATACAGCCTCTTTATTTTAGCCATTCCCACTTCTGCCTTCATTCATGCTTGTTCCCTACCTCAGGAATGCCTTCCTCTCCCCGCTTTAGATAAAGTCCTCAAAAGACTAACCTGCAATATGCCCACCCTTCAAGGCTGTAATGTTAATAGAGTGTGTGAAGGGCAGCAATCTGAAATACTACTAGATTGTGGAGAACCTTGAAGCTCAGGCAAAGGACTATGAACCTTACTTGGGAGACAGTGGGGAGTCACTGAAAATTTTGGAGCACAGTAGGGGCATGACTAGTTATATATTAGGAAGATTATCCAGGCAGCCAAAGTGCACACTATATTTCTGACTCTCATGTCATGGTCCTCTGTACTTGAATTGGAGCTTATCATTTTTTTTTTGGAGGGGAAAAGGTAGGGCAATTGGGGTTAAGTGACTTGCCCAAGGTCACATGGCTGGTTTTTTTTGTTAAGTGTCTGAGGCCATATTTGAACTTAGGTCCTCCTGACCCCAGGGCCAGTGTTCTATTCACTGTGCCACCTAGCTGCCCCGGAGCTTATCTTTCTTACCCAAGATGGATACAGTAGAAAGTGAGAGAGTTGAAGCCAAAAGAGGCAAAAGAAAGCCAGACTTAGAGAAGCATATGGCTTGAAATCCTGGCTCTGCCAAGAAAGTGTGACTTTCTCCAAAACATTTTATCTCTCAGGATCCCAATTTCCCAGTTGTAGAAGGAGTAAATCAGAAGAGACAATCTCCAAGGTTCCTTCTGTTTCTGAATCTGTGGCCCAGGGTGGCCTAGAGTCACACACCTGCCATATTGTTATAAGATTGGACTTGGTGGTCATGAGACAACCATGACAGTCTCCCCTTAAGGGAGACTGTAGCTTATAGAATCAATACATGGCAACCACTGTTATAAGATCAGGCCTGGTGGTCTTGAGGCTACCATGACAGCCCTGAAGGAAGACTGTAAGCTTATATAACATATTCGTGGAAAAATACTAACAGTATTTTTTGAAGATTAGTACAACTGTGGCTCCAAAATAATATTTTATCTACCACTAGCTTGTTTTTCTCCCTGATGTGCAAACCCCCAAAATACTATTTTGCCCTGACCCCTGCTATGCAACTCAGCCAGCTTCAGGGAGGGGGCACCCCAAATCAGAGTATAAGAATCCCTCTCTTCGAAGGACACTTTGGTCCTTCCTGCTGAATGGGCCCGTGTCTCCGCCCTCCCCAATGCAGCGCTGCCCTTCCAGGAGTTATGCTTTATTTTAGTGTCTATGTCTGACTTGTAGTTCTAGTCCCTTTTTCCTTTCCCTTTCCCCCTCCTCCCCACTGCTTGCAATAAAGCTTTGCATAGAACTGATTCCCCTATTTTACATATTTTCTTCACAGCAGAATTGTCGTTTGGCCTTCTGGGTCCTCCACCCATCCAAGAGGACCAATGACTTTAGGAAGGTGACGTCTTGACTTAAAAGTGAATTGGGTTGAAGTGAGGCAGGGCTGAACTCATTAAGGAGGTTGTTTTCCCTAACTTAGTTGGCTGGTTCACGTACCTTTTCTTGAACATAAACTGGGTGGGTACCCTGGCAAGGACTTCATCTAGTGACAGTGGGCACCTACATTGGTGAGCTCAGTTGTAGAAATTAAGGATGAAAAAGGGAACCCAACATCCTCCCAGGAGGGCCCCCATTATGCCAGAGGACTGTTAGAATACACACATACAAATACTGTATATAATTTACATATATGTATACACATATACATATATGTATGTGTTATACATATCTATTCTATCTCCTGTATACATTAACATGTATACTGTTTTGTATATTATATGTAAATATCTGTACCTACATATACACACATATGTATATGTATATATCCCCAGACCGTTTATCTATACACAGGCTGGACAAATGACACATTGTGACTTATGTGTAATTCCTTATCAGGATTTGACCTGGTGCATTTTCTAGATCTGTTCGGAACAGTTTGTGGACTAGAGCTCATCAAATGGCTTCTGATCACTCTTCTGTCTTAGTTCCACCTCCACGCCTGGACTTTAAAAGTGATCTCTCTGCCCTCCACTTTTCCTTAAGCCTTTTGTCGAGATTTTCCTCTCCATCCCTATCTCGTTCTCCTTGAGAATATACTTAACTTTAAACATCATACCCTGCTCTCCACCCTGCACTCCCATTAGACTGGAAGGTCCGTAAGGCCAAGGACTCTGTCTTTGCAGCCTCGGTGCAGTTGTCTGGCACATAGTGGGCACTTAATAAATGTTGAATTAATTTGAATACTAATCCTCTGAGTCAGGTAATAAAAGTATCCGCCCAAACCCCCTCCCCCATCCCCACATTTGTACTAAGTATATAATACTAGCAAACCAAGAAGCAAAATGTTTTTCCCTCCTGGAATGCTCTTCCTCTTCCTCCATGTTTGTCTCAATCCCACTCGGGCCCCTCTTAAATCATCCCCACCTCTTCCAGGAAGCCCCAGATCACAGCAATCTTTCTTTCTCTAAATTCCACCAGTATTTGTAGTCTGTACCACCCAGGCAGCATTGGATTATATTGATTCTTTTTTTCAACCTGAATTTAGAAAACACCTACTGCTGTCCTAGATGCTAAACTTCTCAACTAGACTGCAAGCTGCATGAGGGCAGTGACTGGCTTAGACTTTTCTGTGGACGCTCTAGGGTCTTACATAGAGCTGGGATCACAGTATGTGGTGATCTCATCAGCTCCCAAGGATTCAATTATTTCTCTGCAGACAGTTCTCAGATCTATTTAGCCAGCCGAGTTTAGCATCTCCAACTACCTTTTAGACATCTTGAACTAGGTGTCCCTTAGACACCTTAAAGTCAACACGTGCAAAACTGAACTCATTATCTTCCCCCAACCATCTTACCTCATTTCCCCTTCTCCCCTTTCCCTAACTTCCCTCTCACTGTCATGGGTACCACAATCCCCCGCAATCACCCAGGTATCATCCTTCCTTGACTTTCGCTCAAACCACCTCCCCCCATATGCAATCTGTTGCCAAGTCCTGGCAATTTTATGTTAGTAACAGCTCTCCTAGATGCCCCCTTCTCTCCTCTGAAACTGCCACCAGCTTGGTGCAGTCCTTCATCACTTCACAGCTGTACTATTCCAGTAACCTGCTAGCTGGTCTCTCTGCCTCAAGTCTTTCTTCACTCTAGTCCATTCTCCACTCACCTGTCAAAGTAATCTTCTTAATGTACAGATCTGATCATGTCATCCCACTACTGAATAAACCCCACTGGTTCCCTGTTGCCTCTAGCATCAAATATAAAATTCACAGGTGTTCAAAGTCACTCATAACTTGGCCTACCTCCACGTTTTCAATCTTCTCATATACCTTACTCTCTCAACACACCCTGTAACCCAGTGACTCTGACCTCCTCGATGTTCTTGGCACACAACACTCTCACCTCCCATCTCCATACATTCACACTCACTATCCCCAGTGTCTGGAATTCTTTGTCTTCATTTCTACCTCCTGGATTCTCTGGATTCTGTCAAATTCCATGTAAAATCACACCTCCACAAGATTCCTTTTTTTTCTTTTTTGGTTTTTTGGAGGTGGGGAGGTAGGGCAATTGGATTTAAGTGACTTGCCCAAGGTCACATGGTTAGTTTGTGTTAAGTGTCTGAGGTGGGATTTGATCTCAGGTCCTCCTGACTCCAGGGCTGGTGCTCTATTCACCACTGTGCCACTTAGCCTCCCCAACTCCTTTTTTAACCCCACTTAATGCTATTACCTTCCCCTTTTGATTATCTCCACTTTATCTTGGGCATAATTGTATGTTTTCTTTCCCATAAGACTCCTTATAAATAGGTTCTTTTTTTTTGCCTTTGTATCCCTAGCAAGTACAGTTCATGGCACATAATAGGCACTTAATAAATGCTCACTGATTGGCTGATTTCTAGTTACATTTCTGTCCCTAACTAGCCAATGTGACCTTGATAATTTTTCAGTTAAAATGTTGGTGCCGCTTGTTATTCATGACCAAGATCTATAGTTTATTTTCTGCTTAATCTCCCACTGGTTTGGTTATTGGGACCATTATTTATTTTACAGACAGAGTTTTTGCAAGGTACCTTTTCCCCTCTGTTTTTGCAAGCAGTTTATGTAGCACTTAAGTTATTTGCTTTGATAAAATTCACTTTTAAATCCATGTGGCTATAAGAATAAGAACCATTCTTCAATAAACAGTCACAGGATATGAACAGGCATATATCTAAACAGATGCTCCTAATCACTAATAATCAGACAAATGGAATCTAAAACCACTGAGGTTTCACAGCACACCTATCAGATTGAAGAAGACGACAAAAGATGAAATAGTAAATGGTGACGGGGCTTTGGGAAGAAAAGCACACTAATGCACTGTAAGTGGAGCTGCGAAGCAGGTCCAACTGTGCTGGAAATCCATTTGAAATTCTATTTTATGAGTCCAGAAACAATGCATACTCTTTAATCCAGTGATAACATTACTAGGCATATACTTCAAGGCTGTCAGAGAGAAAGGTCATATATATATGTTTAGAGCTGCATTTTTGTGGGAGGAGACCAGAAAATAAAATGAGTGCCCTCTGATGGGGCAATAGTTAAACCAACTGTGGTATATGACTGGAATGGATTATTATCACACTGTAACAAATAACAACTATAAAGAATTAGGGGACATAGGAACTGGGTAAATAAGAAATAATCTGATAAATTATATGCAAAATGAGCAGCCCCAGCACAATTTACAGGAAAGGAAAACCACCATGAAAGATGAGGGAAGTCCCACCACAGGGACCAATTGGGACCTCAAGAGTGGTGCTCAAGATTCTTCCTTTACAACATGACTAATGTGGAAATATATCTAAGGGGATTGTACACATAAAGCCTATATCAGATTGCATACCATCTTAGAAGGGGGAAGCGAAGGAGAGAGAAAAAAATTTGGAACTCAAAATCTTATAAAAGTGAATGTTAAGGGGTGGCTAGGTGGCACAGTGAATAGAGCACCAACCCTGGAGTCAGGAGGACCTGAGTTCAAATCTGGCCTCAGACATTTAACACTTAACTAGCCATGTAACCTTGGGCAAGTCACTTTAACCCCAATTGCCCTCCAAAAAACTCTAAAAAAAAAAAGTGAATGTTGAAAACTATCTTTGCATGTAATTGGAAAAAATCAAATCGTATGTGTGTGTGTGTGTGGGGGGAATAAAGTGCATGACCATGTCATGCTCCTGTACAATAAACTTTTTTAAAAAGTGCCTTTCTCTTCCATTAGTCTAGAAGTATATGAAGAGGGGTCGCCAGGGGGCGCAATGAATAGAGCACGGGCCCTGGAGTCGGAAGGACCCAAGTTCAAATGCAACCTCAGACACTTAACACAAAAACTAGCCATGTGACCTTGGGGAAGTCACTTAACCCCAATTGCCCTGCCCTCCCCCCTCCAAAAAGCAAAAAAAAAAAAAAATAGCAGTATATGAGGAGATATACACATAAGGCCAAGAGGTCGATTTGTTTTGCTTGACTGTACTTATTTGGTATAAAAGCGGGTTCTGTGGGATGGAGTAATGAGGAAGCAACAGCAATAAGAAAAACAATAAAAGATATTTTTTAAAAGTTGTATCCATGTTTTGATTTTTTCCCTTTTGGAATTCACCTGTAACTTGCTAGATCATCTGCTTTTGCAAATATTACTTTACAGAGTGGCTAGCTTGCATAATTGCTTGGTAGCCCCTTTGCTTAGTGTAAGTGTTGAGGGAGAACAATTTCCCTCAAATTTCTCCAGCAGTTGCCTAGCTCCTGGGAATTGGGGCGGAGCAGATCTAAGTTGAAGAAAGTTTTCCTGCCTAAGAAGTCCCAGGCCTTGCCCCCTCCCCCAGGTGAGAACCTTTCAGCCCTGCCCACCTACCCTCCACCTCTGCCCTCTGCCCCCTGTGGCGCCACAACGGTGCCCTAGCCTACCCTCATGTAGATGTTGTGGTAGCTACTGTTGCTAAGCTCACGCAGGCACGTACAGGGGTGCCTTTGTTCTCTATTATCGCGTGGCTTCCTGGCCCCGCCCCCTTGGTGCTACTAAGGCTCCCGTGCCCCATCCCTGGCTCACTCCCTTTCAGGCCTCTCAGGGAGCCAGACACGTGGCCGCCTCTCCCGCGCACATGCTCCCAGGTCGCTGGACTTGGGCCAGCGCTGCCCTGGCGGTTTCCAGCGCCTTCCATCGGCCCTCTCACACCACCCACCAGTCCAGCAGTTCAACCTCCACTAGCCTGGGTGCTGTAGATACAGCTAGTCCCGGCGAAAATGAGTGAGAAGAACCTTCCGAGTAAGGAGCCTGAGGTGACCGACAGCCCCAGTACATCCTACGATGACCATGATGACTCCAAGAATGCTGCCGAATCCACCAGTAACGGGCATACTTCCAACAGTTCTGGGTTCCACACCAGCTGGCCCACCTACGGCATGGGACCAACCACCAGCAGCCACGCAAGTAATGACCTAGGGGAGGGGAGCAATGGCCTAGGGCTCGGCCTGGGGCATGACGGCACAGGCCTAGGCCTAGTGCATAGCCTAGGGCAGGGCAGCAACGGGGCGGAGCATGTAAGTCACGGCCTAGGGCAGGGCAGCAACGGCCTAGGGCTCAGCCTAGGGCACAGCAGCCACAGTCTAGAGCACATAAGCAACAGCCTGGGGCTTGGCCTAGGGCATGAGAGCAACAGCCTAGTGTATGACCTAGGGCACAACAGCAACAGCCTGGGGCTCGGCCTAGGGCATGAGAGCAACAGCCTAGTGTATGACCTAGGGCACAACAGCAACAGCCTGGGGCTCGGCCTAGGGAATGACAGCAACAGCCTAGTGTATGACCTAGGGCACAACAGCAACAGCCTGGGGCTCGGCCTAGGGCATTACAGCAACAGCCTGGGGTTCGGCCTAGGGAATGACAGCAACAGCCCGGGGCTCGGCCTAGGGCATTACAGCAACAGCCTAGTGTACGACCTAGGGTACAGCAGCAACAGCCTGGGGTTCGGCCTAG
>NW_027187270.1:4355917-4402369 GCF_028583685.1 Petaurus breviceps papuanus | reverse complement strand
AGTGTACGACCTAGGGTACAGCAGCAACAGCCTGGGGTTCGGCCTAGAGCATGGCAGCAACAGCCTAGGGAATGTAAGCAACAGCCTGGGGCATGGCCTAGGGCACAGCAGCAACAGCCTAAATCACATAAGCAATATTTTTGGGCCCACCAACCACGGGCCTGCCAACCATGGGCCTGACGGTAATGGTCTTAATGCCTTCCCTGTTGCTGAGGGGGTCTATGTACAGGCTCAAACCCAGACCTCACCTCTGCAGCTACCCCTGTCCCAGGTGGTCCTGTCCCCTTCCACTGATTTAGCTGCCAATCTGAGCCATGCCTCTACCCAGGCTTCAGCTCCTGCCCTCTCTCTGGCTGCCAATCTGAGCCATGCCTCTACCCAGGCTTCACTTCCAGCCACTAATGTGAGCCATGCCTCTACCCAGGCTCCAGCTCCCGCCCTCTCTCTGGCTGCAAATCTGAGCCATGCCTCTACCCAGGCTTCACTTCCAGCCACTAATCTGAGCCATGCCTCTACCCAGGCTCCAGCCCCTACCCTGTATCCTGTTCCTGTTCTGGCTCCAGCACCCGTTCCAGCTCCTGCTTCTGGCCAGACCCATGTTTCAGCCTCTTCCTGGCTTCCAATACTGGCTCCTACCTTTGCCTGCTCTCGTCATCCTTTCTCTGCCCTTGGTCAAGCCCACCTGGATGCCCAGGATAGGGCTCCTGCTCTGACCTCAGTCCTACCCCAAACAGCAGCTGTTGCTACTCCTCAGCCCCAGCCTGCATCAGCTACTATTTCTGATGCTGCTGCAGTAGCAGGTACCTCTTCCTCCTCAGGGACTGCAGAGGAGGCCTTGGCAGATTCCACTAACCCCAAGACCAATCTGATTGTCAATTACCTACCCCAGAGCATGACCCAAGAGGAGTTCCGCAAACTGTTTGCCAGTGTGGGTGAGATCCAGTCCTACAGATTAGTGTGGGATAAGGTGACGGGCCAGAGCCTAGGCTATGGCTTTATTAACTATGTGAACCCCAGGGATGCAGAAAAGGCTCTCCGCCTGCTGAATGGTCTTCAGTGCCCCCCCAAAACCATTAAGGTGTCCTATGCTCGGCCCTATTTATCCTCCATCCAAGATGCCAACCTCTACATCAGTGGCCTGCCTAAGACTATGACAGAGAAGGAGCTTGAGCAGCTCTTCTCTCCCTATGGGAACATCATAACATCAAGAATCCTGACAGACAGGGTCAGTGGGGCCTCCCGGGGTGTGGGCTTCATCCTCTTTAATGTGAAATCAGAGGCTGAGGAAGCCATCAAGGCCCTCAATGGCCAGAAGCCCCTAAGTATCCTGGAGCCTCTCACAGTCAAGTTTGCTCATCACCAGAACCTGAAAACCCCTCAGAGCAAACTGTGCCAACTTCCCCAGTGCTACCAAGGACCAGTGCAGCCTCCAACTCAGGGGTTGGGGCTAGACATGACCTGTGGAGTCCATCGCTTCTCACCCTCCCCTTATGATGGCATGACCAGCCTGGTGGGAATGACCTTCCGGGGCCACACCAGCAGCAGCGGCAGTGGTGGCAGTAGTGGCATTGTTAGCGGTGGCGGTAGCAGCAGCAGTGGTGGTGTTGGCAGAGGTGGCAGCAGAGGTGGCAGCAGCAGTGGCATTGTTAGCGGCGGCAGTGGCAGTGATGGCAACAGCACCAGCTGGTGTATCTTTGTCTACAACTTGTCCCCTGAATGTGATGAAAATGCCCTCTTGCAGCTCTTCGGGCCCTTTGGAGCAGTGAGAAACGTCAGAATCATCCGGGATGTCAACACCAAGAAGTGCAAAGGTTTTGGCTTCATCACTATGACCAGCTATGATAATGCAGCCTTAGCCATTGCGAGCCTAAATGGCTACTGCTTTCATGGCCGTGTGTTGCAGGTTTCCTTTAAGACCAACAAAATTCACAAGGCTTGATTTGTGTAGAGCCAAAGGGAGTACACTAGCATAAGAAGGAGGAAGAAAGGAGAAGAAACTTTGTACCATTTGTCACCAGTGGACTTTGTAAGCTAGCTTTACCTTGATTGGTTTGCAAAATTTGAAAAGTGTTGGTGGTATTGAGGAAATCTGGAAAGGGGTTGTCCCGCTTTAAAAAAAAGCAAAACAGCATACTTGGCATTCCTGGAGTTTTCTTTAATAACTATTACTTGTAGAATATCTAGATAACAATGAAGAAGAGTTTTGCCTGTCTAGCAAAATGTACAACCTTCTTTGTACATGGGTCTTTTATGATGATTCTTCATATATTTGAGGGAGGAGGGGAAAGGGAACCTATCAAAAAAAAATCACCCAGTGGATTTTTTTTTTTTGTTATTTAAGCAGTGGAATCAAAAGAGAACATAAAATTTCTCCATTTTTCTTCTCCAAACAGTAATCCAGTTAGGTTGGTAGCTTTCCCATCCTCTTCCAAATTAAACAGGAACAATCAAAATTGCAAAATTGGAAAGAAACTTGAATTTTTTTTTTCATTTTTCTTTTATGTTATGTCTTTTAGGAGGTCAAGGGAAATAATCCAAAGACTGAAACGATTTAAGAATGATGCTAAGGTTTTTACTAAATATTTGTTGAAATGAGCTTTTCTAGCAAAGTCTGTTTTTATAAGGGAATCTGGATGAAAAGATTTTGACTACCTAATGGGGAAAATGCACAACTGTCAGATTCATAATATACTGGTAACTGCTGTGATCAAGATAGGTACTTTTAAGCCGCATTGATAAACTTTATTTTGGAAGGGTTTTTTTCTTTGATTGATAGCCCACCCGTCCTCTTCCCAAATTCAAAAGGGATAATCAAAATTGGAAAGAAAGTTAGGGTGTTTTTTTTTTTTCATTTTTCTTTTATATCCTGTCTTCTTTAAGAGGGTCAGGAGAGAGATGCCTGATGATGGGAACAGTTGGATGCTAAAGTTTTTGCTAAATATTTACCAAAACAAGTTTTTCTGGCAAAGAATTTTTCTAAAAATAGGATTTTTATAAGACAATCTACATAAAGAGATTTTGACTGACTAATTAGAGGGGAAAATGAACAACTCTCAAATTCATAATATCAATGGGTAACTTGGCTGAGATCAAGGTAGGTGCTTTAAGCTGTACTGGTAAAAAATTTTTGGAGGTTTTTTTTCTTTACACAACAGCAATCCAACTTTCCCATCCTCTTCCCAAATTAAAGAGGAATAATTAAAATTGAAAAGAAAGTTAATTATTTTTTGTTCATTTTCCTTTTATATCATGTCTTCTTTTAGGGGGTCAGGATCTTGATGACAACAACAGTTTGATGCTAATGAATGATGCTAAACTTTTTGCTAAATATTTACCAGGACAGGTTTTTCCGGCAAAGAATTTTTCTAAAAAAAGAATCTGGATAAAAAAGTTTTTGGTTGAGGGGGAGATGAACAGTTATCGAGTTCGTAATACACTGATGACTTTGCAGAGATAAAGATGTTTTCAAAATGAATTGGTAAATTTTTTTAAGGATGGGATTCAGTAATATTTTTTAAGGATGTGATATAAAGAGATGAACTTAAATCTTTTCCTAGCACAGACCTGGAATTGTAAAAAGATTTATTAACTACTTACCAGAAGGGAGGGGGTTCTACCCCCTGAATACCCCAGGCCCTTTTATTCAAAGAAAAGTTTTTTTTTTCCTTTAAGACATAAGTTTAGAATCTCTGCCAAATAAGCTAAAATATCGATATTTTTTTTTGGTTGGAAACTTCCTAATTTAGAAGGGAGGTGTGCTATGAAATGATTTACATATCTTAGAATTATAGTACTGTGTGATAAGACAAATGTGTTTAGGAAATGTACTGTGTTTAGGAAAGAAGAGAAAAAGATTTGATATAAAATTTCAGAAATATTTAAATTCATTTTGCCCATTGGGATGGCATTGGGCTATGTGGATACAAAGGCACATATGCATGAGTAATAATCAGAGGGAGCTGTTTTATTTTAATTGCTCATTTAAACTTTGGGAAGAAATACATTTCTTTAACTATGTCATATAGACATGAGATTTTTTTCTTTTCAGTTAACCCTTTTCCTTTTAAGAATTTCCTTTGAATTTTATGGGTATATTTCTAAAAAGGAAGGACTGTATTATTATTTATATTTAAGCAACAGAGCTCGAATTTGTGTTGAAATATCATTTAATTTATTCCCATGCTTGTTGAAATGTTTTCTTACTGCACAAGATGAAAAACAAAAGATGGGATATATTTTTTTTAATTTTTAAATTATTTTTTGTGGCTTGACTTTTATTTTAATGTAATTCAAACTGAGAATTTAAAAAAAAAAACACAAAAAGCAGGGTTAAGGGAACTGAATTTTTTATTTTAGTAAATTCTTTTTATGGGACTGTGTTTTTCAAACTGAAGAGAAGTGCCTTCTTTTCCTGGGTAACAGAAGCAGTTATTAGCTGTGGATAACTTTAGTTGATAGTTAAATTGAGAATACTTGATGGAATACACTTAGACTTAATGGTAATAAAATGTTTATATTGAAGGATGAATTTCTTTTTTAATTCCTTCAGATAACTGCATCTTTGGGTGTTTTTCATTGTTATCTGTTGTTTTATTCTCTTTTTTAAAAATATTAGTTTTTATGATTTCCTTTTCTCTCTGCCCCTACCACCTCTGTTTTGGAAGGGTCTTCATATGTGAGATACCAGTTACAATAAATACTAAATTTATGCCCTTGTCTTCTCTTTTTCTCCGGCCTTGCTTTTTAAAAATATAACTATTTTAAGATAATTGATTTCCTTTGTAAAACTGCATATTTTATTCTATGTATTTAAAAACATTCTGCTGAAAAAGTGGTCATAAGTTCCATTAGACTGCCAAAGAGATCCATAACACAAAAAATGTTAAGAATCCCCAGTCTGAGGTAGCTAGTTAGTGGAGCACTGGGCCTAAAGTTAGCAAGACCTAAATTCAAATCCTACCTCATACATTTATTAGCTGTCTGATTCTGGGAAGTCATTTAACTTCTCTTGGCCTGTTTTCTAATCTGTAAAATGGGAATAATTATAGCACCAACCTTAAATTCTGTTTTGAGAAACAAATGAGATAACATAGAAGCTTATATAAATGTTAGCTATTATTATTGTTGGGATATTTCTTAATACCCAAGCCTAGAATTTGTCTCTATTTCTTTATTGCCCCTTAGACTAGACAGAAAAAAATTTTTTTCCCCTGCTTTAAGAATGTAAACTCTAGGGGTGGCTAGGTGGTGCAGTGAATAGTACACTGGCCCTGGAGTCAGGGGGATCTGAGTTCAAATCCAGCCTCAGACACTTGACACACTCGTGGTGTGACTTTGGGGAAGTCACTTAACCCCAATTGCCCTCCAAAAAGCAAGGAAAAAAAAAGTAAACTCTGCATCCACATCTAGCCTTCAAACTTACCGTGTTTCCCCGATAATAAGACCTATCCCAAAAATAAGCCCTCCCTTTACTGTGTAAGATTCCTCTAAAATAAGCCCTCCCCCGAACATAAGCCCTATTGAGATTGCTACTGTAGTGAAGGTGATCCCCTGCGCTACACGCTACATTACGGTACCCTCTGTATGCACCGTCCCCCCCCTGGGTGAAACGCACGCCGCGCTCGGAGCTGCATCCAATCAGAGCTGCAGCAGTGAGCGCGTCATCCTGTTCTTCCCCAGTGATTTGCTTATTGAATAAAGGTACATTTTTTTGTTCACATTTACCTGTTTATTAAAATTGCTGTCAATGTTCATTAAAATAAGCCCTCCCCTGAAAATAAGCCCTCTGGTGCTTTTCTGTCCAAAAAAAATTAATAAGACAGTGTCTTATTATCGGGGAAACATGGTATTTACCTTAAACTCCTTTTGTTTCCTTGGCATTTCAAAGGCTCTACCCAACTCCCTTTTCTTCAGAGGATGCTTGGCCAGGTATGAATTCTGGTAAAAATCCATTTTTTTTCTTGTAGAATTATGCTCAATTTCCCCAAGATGAATTATTATTGGGTTCCAGTAATTCTCCTTTGCTTTTTGTTATATCATATTCCAATCTTTTTTTTCTTCTTCTTCCTAATGAATAGTTCCTGATTCTGACCGCAGTTCCTTCATGAGCAATAAAATAAGATCTCTCTACTGCTTGAAACATTTTCTCTCTGGCCCAAGAGTTCTGGAGCTTAGTGATTGCGTTTCCTTGGTGCTTCTCATGCAGTTCCAATATTTGTTTTCTTTTTTTTTTATTTTACTTTTGAGCAATCGGGGTTAAGTAACTTGCTCAAGGTTACAGGGCCAGTTATTTCTGGGTGTGGCGCTGAGTGTCCGAGCCCGGGATTCGATCTCCAGGTCGTCCCAACACTGGAGCCGGTGCTCTTACTCGCTGAGCCACCTGGCCGCCCCTAAGGTTACACGGCCAGTTATCTCTGGGTGTGGCGCTGAGTGTCTGAGCCCGGGATTCGATCTCCAGGTCGTCCCAACACTGGAGCCGGTGCTCTTACTCGCTGAGCCACCTGGCCGCCCTGAAGTTCCAATATTTTTAATGATGTTTTGAAATACTGCAATTTTTCCTTTCATTTTCTTTTTCTAGGAAACCAGTGATTCTTAGATGGTCTCACTGAGACTTGTATTCAGAGTCATAATTTTTTACTGTAGTTCTTTGGATTTCGGACTTAGAATGTGGAAAAACCTAGGTTGGAATATGTGGCAGGATAGTATAATGGTGTGATCTCCAGGCCCAGTCTGGAACAGTACCAAGCCCTTCTCTGGCCTTTAGTTTGCTCCTCTTTGAAATGAGAGGGTTGGATTGACCCGGCTCATCTGAGGAAAGTATTCCATGAGAAGCATTTAAAAGTGCATTTAAAAAACATTGATTAAGCACCTACCTACCTCTCTGTAGTTGTGAGAGAAAGTTTTGAGGATAAAATGAGATATTTGTATGGCAAGTGTGGAGAGAATTTTGGATCGTTAAGGGTTAAGGCTTACAAACGTTAAATGGCCAAATAAAGATTAAATATTTGTTATTTGTTATTTTTTGCTTTTTGGAGGGCAATTGGGGTTAAATGACTTGCCCAAGGTCACATGGCTAGTAAGTGTTAAGTGTCTGAGGCCGGATTTGAAGTCAGGTCCTCCTGACTCTAGGGCCAGTGCTCAATTCACTGTGCTACCTAGCCACCCCCATGTTATTTGTTATTTCTATAGCGTTAGAATTTTAAATTCTATCTTGTGTCTACTACTTTGCTGACATTTTCTAGGTTCAGTCTAAGCCATATATTCTCCTTTTGAGTTTTTCATTGAGTTATAATTTCTTGCCCTAGCTTTTCCTTCAGTTACTTTATGAAAGGCCTTCCAACTACTCCCTGGATTCTTGGGGCCATTCTGTTCTCTTATGTGGGGTTCAAATTGTAATTATTACAGACATTCTCTTCTTTTGGAATTGTCTCCTGGCATTCTCTAGCCCAATTTTTTAAAAATTGTATTGGGAGCTTTTCTGTTTGCTAAACTTTAGTCTCTCTGCTAGTTTTTTCCTATGCTGATTTCTCATCTTTTTTGCTTTTTTTTGGAGGGCAATTGGGGTTAAGTGACTTGCCCAAGGTCACATGGCTAGTTTTTATGTTAAGTGTCTGAGGCTGGATTTGAACTTAGGTCCTCCTGACTCCAGGGCCAGTGCTCTATTCACTGTGCCACCTAGCCACCCCGATTTCTCATCTTTTAATTGTTGTTTTAAGATATTTGAGAATTCTAACTGATTTGAAATATCTAGAGGCAGCTGTGTAGCACAGTGGATTCAGGCATTGGACCTGGAATCAGGAAAACCTAAGTTCAGATATGGCCTCAGACACTACCTAAGTAACCCTGGACAAGTCACTGAACCTCGATTTGCCTCTGTTTCCTCATCTGTAAAATGAATAATAATAGTACCTACCTCCAAGGGTGGTTATGAGAATTAAATGAGATAATAATTGTGAAACACTTAGCATAATGCCTGGCACATAGTAGGTGCTATATAAATGTTAGCTATCATAATCATCATTATTGTTACTATTAAGAGGCATCTGAGTGGCACTGTGGGCCTGGAGTCAGGAATATCTGAGTTCAAATCCACCCTCAATCACTTATTACCTAAGTGACCCTGGACAACTCACTTCACCTCTGTCTGCCTCAGTTTCCTCAATTGTAAAGTAGCTATAATAATGGTGGTTGTGAGAATCATTATTGGGTGTTCAGGGAGGACTAGCACCTCTGGTGTGGGGGCTTGCTGAGCCCTTTTCAGGGCTGCTTATCCATCCACCTTTGGTGTCCACCTGGCACACCACTCTCACCTATGGCTCCAGGAAGCTGTAGCACACGTGGCAGCCACACCCCAGTAAAACTGTTTCAGCAAACAGACTAAACCAGGTTGAGAGTAACCGACAAGCCTCAAACCCATCAGTGAGTTAGGAGGGGTGTCTACCCCAAACACGTAAAGATATCCCACAGAAAAATGGGGGGATAAGAACAATTAGTTCCTCCAGCCATGAAGATGGCTGAAGCAGAAGCTGGGGAAATCTTCGAACTTGGTCCAACGTGGAAGAAGCCAAGGTCACCCACTGCATCCCAGGCATTTGCCGGCTATCTTGATTCACTGGTCCTCTTTGAAAACAAGGGCCAAACAACAACACAGAGTAATTGCTTAATAAATACTTGTTCCCTTCCCCTATCACAGATCTAGAGCTGGAAGAGCCCTTGGAGACCATCTAGACCAACCCTTCTATTTTACTGATAAGGAAACAGGCCCAGAGATGAAGAAGTGAATCACCCCAGGTCACACGTGTAGTAAGTGCCAGAGGTAGTATCCTGACCCAAAACAACTCCAAATCCAGTGCTCCTTCCAATCTACCGTTGAGAGAGCTGAACAAGCTCTAACTTTGTCATCTTACCACATTACCTTGGGTAAGTCACTTCCCCTCTGTGGGCCTCAGTTATCTCATCTGTAACACTGTGTTTAGCACTGGGGACATGGAAATAGCCATAGCAGATCCTGCTGTCTAGGAGTTTATTATCTCCTTGTAGAAGCATTAAGTACAAAATAATGATACCAAAGAGAATGAGACAGTAAGTACAAAACAGGAATTCAGAGTGGGGGTGGGAGTGTGTGTGGGGGGTGGAGATAGTTGATTCAAAGCATGGGAATGCCAGTGTGAACAAAGACCAAAAAAGGCAGGGTGAGAATGGGTGACAAAGCAGTCCAACTTTCCATTTTTGTCTTTTTAATGCATCTTGTAAAGTCAACCTGAGAAAATTTGTGAGCTGAGCAAAATAAATTCCAATTACTACTGATGGATGGTGGGATGTTGGCAGATGAAGGTCTTAATTCCTATCCAAATTCTAGCTAGATGATAAGTGAATCATATCTGCGTCACCACGGAGGCCATGTTGCCACTGTTTTCTTGGCTGCCTCTTATTTTGGTCTGACTCATTTGAAGGAAGGTGAGAATGGAAGTTGGGGACTGGGCTTCTTTGCCAGTGTCCAAATCAGAGGCTAGCATGCCACGCTTTGGGACAAGTGGAAGGATTGAATAGTGCAGGGGTCTTCAAGGTGGCAGATGTGGCCTGGTCTCAAGGGGTACATGATCAACCAATCGAGGAGCAGAAAAACAGACAGCATCTGCCCCTTCCCTGACACAGCTAATCATGAGACATATGCAGTACATGCCCCAACAGTGTCCTGGTCATCCAGCTTCAGCCATGTCCCAGGTCCCAGTCTTTTCCCGTGTCTGAGCCTTTCAGCCCCTCAGAACAGTTAGAACCCAAACCATATCAGGGCACCCAGAACAGCAGCTGTGCAGGTGGCATAGGGACAATCTGTTCTTTCCATTCACATTGTTGTCATCATGCATACTGTTTTCTGGCTGTTTACTTCCCTCAGTGTCTGTTCCTGTACGTCTGTCCTCGATTTTTGGCCTTCATCATATTCCTTATTTCTTTTTTTTTTCAAATGCTTTATTAACTTCTGATTTACATCATTCATTTCCGCCAGATTTTGAGTTACAAATTTTCTCCCCGTTTTTCCCCTACCCACCCCCCCAAAATAGCAGTCCCACAGGATATCCCCTCCTCCAGTCTGCTCTCTCCCATATTTTCTCCCATACCCCTTTCGACTTTTCCAGTGGATCTCTATGCCCCAGTACCTATATATCTTATTTCCCAATTACATGTAAAATAGTATTAATAATAGTATATATATATATATATACACACACACATATATACATATATACATACATATACACACACACATATATATATACATACATATACAAACATATTTGAATATTTGATTTTAAAACGTTGAATTCCAGATTCATTCCCTGCCTCCCTTGTCACCCACCCTTACTGGGAAGATAAACAGTTCAGTATAGGATGTACATGTGTGGCTAATGCAAAACATTAACATAGTAGATATATTGTAAAAGACTGACTATATTTCCCTCCCTCCTATCCCACCTCCCACTTGTTCTATTCTCTACTTTGATCCCATCCCTTTTCAAAAGTGGGTGCTTCCAACTTCCCTCCACCCCAGCCTGCCCTCCCTTCCATCATCCCCCCTCTCATCCCCTTCCCCCCTACTCTCCTGGAGGGTTAGATACCGTATTTAGTGTGTATTTCATTCCCTCCTCAAGCCAAATTCAATGGGAATAAGGTTGACCCATTATTCCCTTTTGCTTTCCTATTCTTCCCCTCCATTGTAACCATTTCCCCTTGCCTCTTCTGTATGAGATAGTTTACCCCATTCTGTCTCTCCCCATCTCCTCTCATTATATTCCTCTCACCTCTTAATTTCACCTTTTAAGTATCATCCCTTCCTGTTAAATTGGTCCTGTGCCCTCTATCTATGTATACCTGTAAACATATACACACATTCACATATGTATTCATATGCCCATATACCCTCATATATAGACATATATATTTCTTTTCCCTTCAACTACTGAGAAAGGTTTCATAAGTTACAAATATTGTTTTTCCATGTAGGAATGTTAATAGTTCAACTTTGGTAAGTTCCTTATGATTTCTTTTCCCTGTTTACCTTCTCATGCTTCTCTTGCTTCTTGTATCTGAATGTCAAATTTTCTATTCAACTCTGGTTTTTTCAGCAAGAATGCTTGAAAGTCCTCTATTCCACGGAATGACCATATTTTCCCCTGAAACATGATACTCAGTTTTGCTGGGTAGGTGACTCTTGGTTTTAATCCCAGCTCCTTTGACCTCTGGAATATCATATTCCAGGCCCTTCGATCCCTCAGTGTAGAAGCTGCCAGATCCTGGGTTATCCTGATTGTGTTTCCACAATATTCAAATTGTTTCTTCCTGGTTGCTTATGATATTCTCTCCTTAATCTGGGAATTCCAGAACCTGGCTATAATATTCCTAGGAGTTTTCCGTTTGGGATCTTTTTCAGGAGGTGATCAGTGGATTCTTTCAACCTCTATTTTGCCCTCTGGTTCTAAAACATCAGGGCAGCTTTCTTTGAGAACTTCCTGGAGGATGATTTCTAGGTTCTTACTTTGATCATGGCTTTCAGGTAGTCCAATAATTTTTAAATTATCTCTCCTGCATCTATTTTCTAGGCCAGTGGTTTTTTTTCCATGAGATATTTCACATTGCCTTCTATTCTTTCATTTGTTTGGATCTGTTTAACAGCATCTTGATTTCTCATAAAGTCATTAGCTTCCATTTGCTCCAATCTAATTCTGAAGCAATGATTCTCCTCATTGAGCTTTTGAGATTCTTTTTCCATCTGGCAAATTCGACTTTTTAAGACATTCTTCTCCTCATTGCCTTTTTGGGCCTCTTTTGCCATTTGAGTCAGTCTGTTTTTTAAAGTGTTATTTTCCTCAGTCAGGCTGTTGACTCTCATTTCATAATTTTCTTGCATTGTTCTCGTTTCTCTTCCCAATTTTTTCCACACTTCTCTTATCTGCTTCTTAAGGTCCTCTATGGCCTGTAACCAGCTTGTATTTTCCTTTGAAGCTTTTGGTGATATTCTTTATTTCTTACAGCACAATAATATCCTATTACTTTCATGTACCACAATTTGTTTGGCCCTTCCCCAATTGATGGGCATCTGTTTTATTTCCAGTTCTTTGCTACTCCAAAAAGTGCTGCCGTAAATATTTTGGTGTAAATGGGAGCTTTCTTTTTCTCAACGAAAATGGGGATATGCCCAGTAATGAAATATCTAGCAACAGACATTTCTGTCATTTTATTTGCAAAATTCTAAACTATTTCTCAAAATGGTGGATTATTTTGTAGAGCTAAAGAAAGCAATAAGGAATTTCATATGGAAGAAGGAAATGTCAAAAATTTTTAAAGTTATAATGAAAAAAGTAGCAAGGGAGGAGGTCTAGTAATTATTAAAAAACAATTTGGTTAAAACAAGAGTCTTCCATCAGCTGAGTAAATGAAATAAACAACATCTCAAAGCAAGGGAACACAGTAACATTATGTTCCATAAATATAGATATGTCGGTTACTCAGGTAAGGACTCACCATTTAAAAAAAAAAAACAACCCCTGGGAAAACTGGAAAGTAGTCTGGCAGAATCTGGGGATAGACCAATAGCTCACATCATTTACCAAGATAAACTCTGAGTTAATACATGCCTTAGTGACATCAAAAACAAATGAGAGGAGCAAAGAAGAAATTACTCAGATCTAAGGATGAGGGAACAGCTAACTCATAACTAAAGCTACGGAAAGGATCACAGAAAATGAAATAGACCGTTTTAATTATATAAAATTGAAAAGTTCTTGAACAAATAAATCCAACGCAATTAAAATTAGACAGGAAACAACTGGGGGGAAAAATGTTGCAGTGAGTTTCTTGAGAATTTATCAAAATAAAGGTCTCCTTCCCAAGATATTTACAAATTATTTCAAATTTATAAGAGCAAGAGCCATTTATTAATGGCAATAAATGGTCAAAAGATATGAACAGGCAGTTTTCAAAGGAAAAAATCCAAATTATTAATAACCATTTAAAAATCAATATTAAGGGGGCGGCTAGGAGGCACAGTGAATAGAGCACCGGCCCTGGAGTCAGGAGGACCTGAGTTCAAATTCGACCTCAGACACATAACACCAGCCATGTGACCTTGGGCAAGTCACTTGACCCCAATTGCCCTGCCTTCTCCCCTCCAAAAAGCAAAAAAATCAATATTAGGGAAACTATAAGCATAATTATCATATCACTAACACAACCAAAAAAATCATATCATGATCTCAATAGATGCAGAAAAAGCTGTTAGCAAAATATAACACCCATTCCTATTAAAAACACTAGAAATTATAAGAATAAATAGAACTTTTCTTAAAATTATAGGTACTATCTATCAAATTTTCAGTAAGCATCTGTAACAGGGATAAGCTAAAAGCTTTCCAATAAGATCAGGGTGAAACAAGGGTGCCTATTATCACAAATATTGTTCACTATTCTACTAGAAATGCTAGCTATAGCAATAAGAGAAGAAAAAGAAATTGAAGGATTTACAATAGGCAATGAAGAAACAAAACTATCACTCTTTGCAGAAAATATGATGATATATTTAGAGAATTCTAGAGACTTTCCTAAAAACCTAGTTGAAATAATTAACAACTTCAGCAAAGTTGGAGGATATAAAATAAACCCACATAAATCATCAGCATTTCTAGATGTTACCAACAAAATCTATAAGGAAGAGAGAGAAAGAGAAATACCATTTAAAATAACCATAAGCAATATAAAATATTTGGGAATCTCCCAACCAAGACAAACCCAGGAACTCTATAAACAGAATTACAAAACATTTTTCACACAAAGTCAGATCTAAACAACTGGAAAAATATTAATTGTTGGGGGTGGGGGGAGCGGCTAGGTGGCACAGTGAATACAGCACCGGCCCTGACCTCAGACACTTGACACAATTACAAGCTGTGTGACTTTGGGCAAGTCACTTAACCCCAAATGCCCTCCAAAAAGCAAAAAAAAAAAATTGTTCATGGGTAGGCCAAGTCAACATAATGAAAATGACAGTTTTATCTAAATTCATTTATTTAATATTATACCAATTAAACTACCAAAAAGTTATTTTAGAGAGCTAGAAAAAATAATAACATTCATCTGGAAGAACAAAAAGTCAAGAATATCAAGGGAATCAATTAAAAAAACATGTGAAGGAAAGTGGCCTAGCAATACTAAATCTCAAACTGTATTAGAAAGCGGACAATCTGGTACTGGCTAAGAAATAGGATGGTGGATCCATGGAATAGATTAGGGACCCAATACATAGGAATAAATGACCACAGTAATCTAATATTGGGGGATGGCTAAGGAAATTGTGGTGTGTTATTGGGCCATGTAAAATGACAAAATGGACAGTTTTGGAGGAAACAGAAAAGGTCTCTATGATCTGAGGCCACATGAAGCAAGCAGAAAAAGGAGAATAATTTGTACAATGATGGAGACGTATATTTTTGGATGTGGCCACTGTGGGAATTGATTTTGCTGGAGTATGGTGTGTGGTAAGGGATTGTTGTTGTTATTATTCAATGGGGGGGGCAGATAATAAAGGTTTGTAAAAAAATCAATCAATCAATACATTTAAAAAAATTATTTAAAGACGTATGCCCTGAATTACTTATATTCTCCCCACTACCACCACCACTGGAAAAAGACAAAGCTTCTACAAGCTTTAAGGAAATAATTTATGGTGATTTTTTTTTTGTCTTGCATTCTTTTTTCTGATTTTCTTTTTTTAAAATTCAATTTTATTTTATTTTCAGTTCTGAATTCTTTTCCTCCCCCTGCTCCCTTCATCCCCTATTATCACTCTTATCATAGGTTGTGTAGTGCACAAGGAGGTGGGCCTTGGGTCAAGAAGACCTGAGTTCAAATTTGCCCTGAGACACTTAATAGTTGTGCGACCCTGGGAAAGTCATATCACTTCTGCCTGCCTCAATTTCCTCAGCTGTAAAAATAAGGATCTAGCATCTTCCTCCCAGGGTTGTGGTGAGGATCAAATGAGATAATATTTGTAAAGCATGTCTCTCAGTGTATGGCATTAATAGGAGCCCAATAGTTTTTTTCCTTTTCTCTTCAACCACCATTTAAAAGGCATGATAAAGCCTATGACAAATATATATATATATATATATATATATATACACATATATATAGTCATGCAAAACAAATTCTAAGGTGATCATTTGAAATGTAATATTGAATCTATTATTTCTTTGAAATTTAAAAGAAACACTGATTTCTATGTGAATGGATAAGGAACTTTTGGTTTTAAAAACTGCTTAAGGAACTAATTAGGACTTTTTAAGTAGCAGTTGGGAGGCCTATGGGAGCTGGGCCACCAGACAGTTTGTTGGGACTCTGGTCCAAGGAAATGAATAAATAGCCTCTTGAAGGGCAGTGCTCAAGCCTTCCTTGGTGCCCCTAGATCTTTCCTGAATTGGAGATGTGGACAAATGTACCCCAAAGCAGGTGGTGCTGCATCAATTTTTTTTATTTTAATTTTACATTAACAAGAAATTGTTTTATTTCTTCCCCACCCCCTCACTGAGGAAAGAAAAAGAATACCTTCAGTGATTGCGTATAATCAAGCAAAACAAATACCCTGGTCTTGTCCAAAAATGAAGTCTGGTTCTTTACTTGAAGTCATTCACTTCTTGGTGATGAACATGGGTAGCATGGCTCATCGTGGATCCTCTGGAATTATGCTTGGCCACGTTATTGATCAGAGTACTGAAGTCTTTTCAAGTTGTCTTTACTATGTTGTTATTGAATAACTTATTCCACTTTTGCTTTCTTTTTTTTCTTTTAATTTTTTGGAGGGGGGAAGGTAGGGCAATTAGGGTTAAGTGACTTGCCCAAGGTCACACAGCTAATTTTTGTGTTAAGTGTCTCAGAGGTCCTCCTGACTCCAGGGCCCGTGCTCTATTCACTGCACCCCCTAGCCCCTAGCTGCCCCCTACTTTTGCTTTCTTAACTCTGTATCAGATAATAGAAGCATTCCCAGATTACATTGAAACTGTCCCCCCTCAACATTGACCATGGTAAAGGAGCAAGCATTTTTTTTAAGTACTTGCTATGTGCTAGGAGCTTTACAAATATCACATTTGATCCTCACAACAACCCTGCAAGCCAGATGTTGTTATAATCCCCGTTTTAGAGTTGAGGAAACTGAGGAAGAAAGAGGTTAAATGACTTGCCCAGGGCCACCTAGCTAGTATCTGAGGCCAAATTTGAACTCAGGGCTTCCTGCCCAGCACTCTAACCATTATGTCATCTCTATCACTGTCATTACCTTGATTATACTGTTTTATTTTTTACTTGACTTTCTTTCTGGTTTCTTTTTTCTTTTCCTATGCTGCCTATGCCAGGCTTCTCAAATTTCTAAGATCAGGGTTATTGAATAATAATATCTAATTACATTTATATAACAACATTTATTCAACCATTCCCCAACAGGATCCCCCCGCCCTTTTAGTTTCCAGTTCTTTGCTATCACAAAAAGAGCTGATATAAATATTTTTGTATATATCAGTCCTTTCCCTCTTTCTTTGATCTCTTTGGGATAAAAGTCTCGTGGCTGTATAGTTGCATTAAGGGGTATGTACAATTTAGTGACTTTCCAGAATGGCTGAATCAATTTATAAAGCCTTCCAACAGTATATGAATGTGCCTGTTTTCCCACAGCTGCTCCAACATTTATCATTTTCCTTTTTGTCTTCTTTGCCAATCTGCTGGCTTTGAGGTGTGACCCTGATTGTTTTAATTTGTGTTTCTCTAGTTATTAGTGATTTGGAGCATTTTTTTAGATGTGGTCATCGATAGTTTGGATTTCTTCCTTTGAAAACAGTCTGTTTATATCCTTTAAGCAATTATCTCCATTGGGGAATAGATCTTGCTGTTATACATTTGATATATAGTTCCTTATATATCTTAGAAATGAGACCTTTATCAGAGAAATTTGCTACAAAAATGTTTCCCAATTAAATGTTCCTCTTCTCATTTTAATGGGATTGAGTTCGTGTGTGTAGCTGCAGCAGTTTAAGAAGAAAGACAGCTTTTCTTTTTGATCTAAAACTCAAATTTTTGTGAATTCAAATTTTCTCTCTCTTTGGGGATGCCACTTAGGGTCAATAAGTGGCCTCTGTGCAGGTCAAGCCTTAGGCACGCTTCCCGACCTGACTGACCTGTCTACTACTTGCTTACTGGCCTAGAAGAGCCAGTGGCTTTGTTTGTTTGTTTTTTGGGGGCTTTTCTTTTGGTTTGGTTTTTTGACTCTTTCTTTGAGCATAGCTTAGTCATTCAGAAACTGGCCTTGCTAGCCTTGGGGAAAGTCTTTTATAGTCAAGACATCAGGAGCTCCTGGTTCCCTAAGCAGAAGCTGAATGATAACAGGAACAATGCCCTGCATTGGGGAAGATAACCATTGACAGGAGGAAGAAGCCAAGCTTTGGCCTGGCTGGACCATACCTGTTTGAGTTGCCAAAGCTCTCCTGGAAGCTGACTTCATCCATGTGGTGGACCAGCTAGGGGTAGTGAAGCCCTGGCCTGTGACACCACGGACATGGCCTAGCTTGGAGGGACTGCTAGATACAGGCATGGGGAGCCATAGCACACGGGCCCTGGAGAAAGAGGACAGTGGCATCATCTCCAGCCTAAGCTGCACTTCAGCATAGTGGGGCAGTGCTCTGCCTAGCATAGGGGGTCAGAGCTGGGCCCCAGCAGTGAAAGCGGCAACCGGTAGAGGGCAGCACTTTGGGCCCCAGATGTAGCAGTGGAACATATCCACCAAGGTCTCATTGACATGGATGGTGGCAAAGGCAGGCCCAGAGTCTGGAACTCTTGAAGCAATTGCTCCCTCCACATTGCTTCCGCTTAATCTCCCAGTGGTTATCAGACAACTCCTTCCCAAGACAGACTTCAAGGTATCTCTGCTGGCACTGGGGCAGGCTGCATATAAGAGGAGAATGATTTCTCAGCTGCTTTAATACAGATGACCTTAATTCACTACAATCCTAAGTGACTGCAGCAGGTGTCATTGTCTGTATGTAGCCCTGATCTTTCCAATGCTGCCCATGTTCACCATCATTTCTTTCCTGTCTTTACATTGGTCTTTTGTTTTTTTTAGAGGCATTTATTTAGAGGCATTCAGGGTTAAGTGACTTGCCCAGGGTCACACAGCTAGTAAGTATCTGAGGCTGGATTTGAATTCAAGTTCTGACTCCAGGGCGGGTACTAGATCCACTGGACCACCTAGCTGCCCCCTGTCTTTACCTTGGGAGACTCCTGTGAACAGCAAAGCAAAGAGACAAGGTCTAGGACTTCTGCTATGTGTCTTTCAGGGGCCATTACCTTGTTTGCAGCCTTTAATTTTGCCTTGCTTTTGCTCTTTGTGGTTTCGGTTTTTCCTGTGCCAGGCTTCTTACATCCCCCAAATCAGGGTTGTCCAAGAGTTATTGGAGTGGATCCTCTAGAACGTCTGGCCCATGCTGCCCACAGGACCTTGGAGTACAGACAGAACCAGATGAAAACATTCAACAAAACAAATAACAAATGCGATAGAATATAAATAATGTTAGCATTGAGGCAGCTAAGTGGCACTGGGCCTGGAGTCAGGAAGACCCATCTTCCTGAGTTCAAATTCAGCCTCAGATATTTACTGGCTGTGTGACCCTGGGCAAGTCACTTAACCACATTCTCCTCATTTTCCTCATTTGTAAAATGAGCTAGAAAAGGAAATAGCAAACTGCTACAGTCTTTTTGCCAAGAAAACCCCGTATGGGGTTACACAGACACAGATGTGACTGAAAAAGGCTGAATAACAACAAAATGTTAATATTGTTGGGGGGGGGGTATTAAGTCAATATGCTACCATAGGCCCCTATCACAGTTCAGGTTAATTCTTTTCCCTAAAACATATTGTGGCTATCCTCAAGACTTAATTGACTGATCAGAGGACTTAAGGCTTCCTGGTCACTTGAGTACAAACAGAGGTGAGGTGCTCCAATTCCTTCCTGGTGCTCATGGTGGCCTCATTGCATAGCCTTGTTGAATATCTTTCGTCTACTATAGCCAGTCTCCTTTTATTAGCTGTTAGACCCTACAAGTGTCTCATTGCATTCAGATCTCAAACCTAAACTACCAGGAGATTGGTCTTGTGGAATCTGGCCTGTAATATAAGGTTCTCCTGAAGTGGAGACCAGTTCTCTGTCTGCTATACCTTGCTCCACTCAGAATGATCCCTGTTTCCATGCTTTTTGCTTTGGATAGAACAGAGTACATCTCAGAGGGCATGCAAGCATGGATCACAACTACATCATTCCATTTTCTTTCTCCCTAAACCCACTACATTCAAAATGTCCCTATTGCCGTCAAGGATCCCATTGTCATTCTGTTCACCCAGGTCGACAAATACAGTACCATCATCTCTGACTCCTCATTCTTTCTCACCCCTCATACCCAAGCCAAATGCCAAAGCTTGTCATTTCTGCCTTCGTGTCTCTTGCTTTTATCTTTTTCTCCCTCTTCACATGGCCAAGACCCTTACTTAGGAGCTTGTCACCTCTTGTCTTAATCGAATGAGTTAAAATATGTAAAATGTATTGCAAAAAAATCAAAGCACTATGAAATACTAGCTAGCGGTATTATTATTATTACTGTTGCTATAGCTGTTGTTGCTGTCGTCTAGACAATTGCAGTAGTTCCCTAATTGGTCTCCCTGCTTCCAATTTCTCCCCTCTCCAATCTCCCCTTCACATAGTTGCCAAAGTGATTTTCCTAAAGTGTAGGTCTGACCATATAATTTCCTCACTCAATAAATAAACTCCAGGGATTCCCTATTGACTCTGGGATCAAATAGCATTTCATTTTGATCTCATCCTCTTTTAATTTCTATTTTTTTTGTGTTCCATAATGAACGCAATTATTAGTACATCTATGTTATTTAAAAGTAAATATAAACATATATAAAGGGGGTGCTGAAAATTGTCTTATGTAACCAAACCAATATGAGAAACACGGGCTGAGGGGAGTGATTTCTAGATTGGTCCCAGCTAAACTACCTCTTACTACCTAAATGACCTTGTATGAGGCTCCTTTTTTCTTCTCTAGGCCTTAATTTCCTTCTCTCTGTAAAAGAAGAGGGTTGGGAAAACTAGGAGGCACAGTGCATAGAGTGCAGGACCTGAGTTCAAATCTTACCTCATATACTTCTTAGCTGTATGACCCTGGGTAAGTCACTTCACCCTGTTTGCCTCAGTTTCCTCATTTTTAAAATGAGCTGGAGAAGGAAATGGTGAACCACTCCAGTATTTTTGCCAAGAAAACCCCAGATGAGGTCAGGAAGAGCAATGCTGATTGCCAATATTAGCACAACTAAAAAAAATGACTGACAAAAATAGGAGGGTTGGACCCAGAGCAGTTGGGAAGAGCAGTGAGTGGTTTTGGTCAGAATTCACTATTTTATAACATGCTTATTAAGCACCCTCTGCAGAAGGAGCATTGTAGATAAGGTAACAAGTTTAGCTAAGACACAAGTGCCTGTCTTCTTTTTTTTTTTTTTTTTGCTTTATTTGGACGGCAATTGGGGTTAAGTGACTTGCCCAAAGTCACATGGCTAGTTTCTGTGTTAAGTGTCTGAGGCCAGATTTGAACTCAGGTCCTCCTGACTTCAGGGCTAGTGCTCTATTCACTGTGCCACCTAGCTACCCCTAGTGCCTGTCTTCTTAGAGGTTACAATCTAATAGGGAGATAAGCTAGTGACCCAGATAGATGGAACCCCAAGTCACCATGGAGATGCTATCCCCAAAGTCTACTAGTTAGAGACCTTCTGTTATTGGACCCAGTGGCAGAGTTTGGGGAAGGCAGAGTTTCTGGGAGGCAGTCAGAATAAAGAGGAGTTGGTCATCCACTGTAGGGGGCTTTGTCAGACCATGTGGGCAAATACTGGGATGTGGGGTGGAAACATTTTGTTTCCCATCTGTTTCCCATCTTTCCTTTTCTGACTGTTATATGAGTCCCTGCTGTAGCTGAGTTCATGGCTTTGATGATTTGGACCAGGGGTGGGGAACCTGTGGCCTCAAGGTCACATGTGGCCTTCTGGGTCCTCAGGTGAAGCCTTTTGATTGAGTCCAGGTTTTACAGTTTTTTGTTTTGTTTTTGTTTTTCATTTTGGAGGGGAGAAGGCGAGGCAACTGGGGTTAAGTGACTTGCCCAAGGTTACACAGCTATCAAGTATCTGAGGCTGGATTTGAACTCAGGTCCTCCTGACTTCAGGGCCAGTGCTCTATCCACCACACTACCTAGCTGTCCCAACAAATCCTTTTATTAAGGGGATTTGTTCTGTGAAGTTTGGATTCAGTCAAAGAGTCACACTTGAAGACCTACTGTGTTTCCCCGATAATAAGACACTGTCTTATTATTTTTTTGGACAGAAAAACACCAGAGGGCTTATTTTCAGGGGAGGGCTTATTTTAATGAACATTGACAGCAATGACATGTGACTCCTCTACAATTGCTTTCTTATACTCAACAGTATATGGTAGCTCTTCCTTTTTGTACTCATATCTGGGGGTCAAAACAGACAGAATAATAAAATTATGACTATCAGTCCTTCTTTTCACTCCATCATGCCCCCTGAGTTCTTTTTTCCTCCATCATGCCCTTTTTATCCTCCATTATGCCCCCTCACTCCCGCTTACATACCGGGTTTTTATGTTGTCCTGCCTCAGCTCTCCTCTGCGGCACTGCTCTCAATGGCGCCAGCAAGCAAGTCATAGGGGAAGAACAGGATGACACGCTCACTGCTGCAGCTCTGATTGGATGCAGCTCGGAGCGCGGCGTGCGTTTCACCCGGGGGGGGGGGGACGGTGCATACAGAGGGTACCGTAATGTAGCGTGTAGCGCAGGGGATCACCTTCACTACAGTAGCAATCTCAATAGGGCTTATTTTCGGGGGAGGGCTTATTTTGGAGGAATCTTACACAGTAAGGGGAGGGCTTATTTTTGGGATAGGTCTTATTATCGGGGAAACATGGTAGAGGGCCACATGTGACCTCGAGGCCACAGGTTCCCCATCCTTGATTTAGACAATGGTTGGCGAGCTATCCCATCTCTCTCCTCAGAGGCCTCCTTCCCTACCTTCTCCCCAGTCTCTGAATCAGGGAAGGAAGTAATTCCAATGAACTGGCCAACTTCTCTAACATTTTGCTTTGAGTTCCTCCCCACAAAGAAGGAACAATTGATTCTTTTTAATTTAATTGTCTTTATTCTGACCATAAACACCAACAAAAGATCATTTCTACATATACAGCAGAGCACAAAAAGAATTCTAAATGAAAACATGAATCTCTACATCATTTGCTTTTATTTTTAAAGAACATAATAAATTCTACACATTACTGTCAAAACTGTCCTGTTTGTGCTTCTTCCTGAATATCTTTGTTTTCTTTTATGCATCGTGCATTTTAAAAAGGGTTACCATGGCCCTCTTTTTTTGATCATTACTGCCAACTCCCTTTCCCTCTGACTCACTCCCTCCTCCCCCCACCCCTTTGCAAGTTAACTAGAGAAAGAAATGGGGAAAAACCTCTTATAACAAAGAAACATCATCAAGTAATATGAGAGGAGGAGAGTAATATGAGAGAATACTGGCAAGGTAGAGATCATAATACTCCAGTTTCTTGCTTCTATGAATTAAAACTAACAAAATGATAGGTTATATATATTGGAAAGGGCTGGGTTCCTGACCAAGTTGTGAGTGACCAGCATCCCAGGGGACATTCATCAGTATATTACTATCGTTGTTGTCTAGACTATGGCAGTGGCTTCATCTGTGTTCCTGACCTAAGTCACTATCTCCATTTCTCCATTTGGCCAAAATTGCACTGTGAATTCGTCTTTGGTATTACTAGGTTGGGAATTGATAAAGCTTAATGCCTTCTTCCTCTGGTAAGGCTCCAGAGGGGTGAGGCAGCTATAGCCTGGAGTCTAGAATAGCCCTTCATTGTATGGTGGACAGGCAGAGATGGGTGTCAGATCAAGGAGAAGAGATACAGTGGAGGTCAGAGAGGAATGAGTACCATCAAAAGCAAGGATTAAGTTGGGAAGGGAGGCTGCTAGTGCAGAAAAGACCACTTTCTTCCAAAAATGGAAACTTGGAGCAAGTTCAGGTGACACAATCTGGACAAATAGTGCTCACTCAAGTAGATCTGAGGTGACAGTTATATCATTGCTTAGCCCTTTATGCATTATGTGTATGCTTTAGAGCCACAGAAGGCACACCCCACAAATTACAAATAATATACAGATGAGAATCACTGCTCCTCCATGCCAAGCAATCTATCTTCCTTGTGGCTCCCACAACTTGGTATACCATCTCCCATCTCTGGGTCTGTGTACTGGCTGTACTACATGCCTGAAATGCATTCCTTCCTCACCTCTAGCTCCTAGAATCCTAAGCTTCAAATCTCAACTCAGGGGCCATCTCCTACATAAAACCTTTCTTGATCCCTATAATTGTTTCTGTTCTCTTTCATTCCTCATCTTCTATTTATTTTTTAAAGCTTTGCTACAAGAGATGACCTCCACTCTAGATCACTGCCTTGTCATGGCACAGGGATTTGCATAGCTTAATGAAACTATGAGCTATGCCAGATGGATCAGTTTACACCCCAATCCTAAAGAAGGGCTATGCCGGGGGCGGCCAGGTAGCACAGCGAGTAAGAGCACCGGTTCCAGTGTTGAGAAGACCTGGAGATCGAATCCTGGGCTCAGACACTTAGCATCCACCCAGAAACACCTGGCCATGTAACCTTGAGCAAGTTACTTAACCCCAATTGCTTTAAAAAAAAAAAAAGGGCTATGCCAAAGAGTGTTCAAATTACTGAATGATTATGCTCGTTTCACATGCCAGCAAGGTTTTACTTAAGATTCTGCAAGCTAGGCTTCAGCAGCATGTGAACTGAGAATTACCAGAAGAATCAGTTGGTTTTTGAAGAGGCAGAGGAACTAGAGACCAAATAGCCAACATTCGCTTGGTTATGGAGAAAGCAAGAGAGTTCCAGAAAAACATCTACTTCTGCTTCATTGCCTACACAAAAGCCTTTGTGTGGATCACAACAAAATATGGCAAGTCCTCAAAGAGATGGGAGGACCAGATCATTTTACTTCTCTTCTGGGGAACCTGTATTCGGACTGAGAAGCAACAGTTAAAACCAAACATGGAACAACTGATTGGTTTAAGATAGGGAAAGAAGTATGACAAGGCTGTATGTTGTCACCTTACTTATTTAACTTATATGCAGACGATATCATGTGAAATGCCAGGCTGTATGAGTCAAAAGCTGGAATTAAGGCTGCTGGGAGAAATATCACCAATCTCAGATGTGCAGATGATCTCACTCTAATGGCAGAAAGTGAAGAGGAATTAAGAAGCCTCTTAATGAGGGTGAAAGGAGAGTGTAAAAGCTGGCTTGAAGCTTAACATAAAAAAACAACAACTAAGATCTTGGCAACTGGTCCCATCACTTCCTGGCAAATAAAAGGAGAAGTGGAAGCAGTATCAGATTTTATGTTCTTAGGCTCGAAGATCACTGCAGATGGCGACTGCCGTCACGAAATGAAAAGATGTTTGCTCCTTGGAAGGAAAGCTATGGTAAATCCAAACAGCATACTAAAAAGCAGAGACATCACCTTGTTGACAAAGGTCCTTATAGTCAAAGATAAGCTTTTTCCAGTAGCAATGTATGGCTGTGATAGTTGTAAGGAAAGCTTAGTGCTGCAGAATGATGCTTTTGAAAAGTTTGAAGGCAACAGGAAAAGGAGACTACAGAGGATGAGATGGATAGATAGTGTCATAGAAACAACAAACATGACCTTGGACAGTCTTCAAGAGAGAGTGGAGGATAGAAGGGCCTCACGTGCGATGGTCCATGGCGTCACGAAGCGTTGGACACAACTGAACGACAAGGGATGCCTCTGCAGGGAGGGGAAGGGAATAAGTATATTTGGAAATGGATAAGAAATAAAAACAAAAGACATCAATAAATATAAGATCACATTTTTTAAAAAACGAAGCCATGGAAGGCATTTCATAGCCCTGCTGATTGTATTACTTGAAATACAAAAGTGTAGTACTGTAATTTGCCATTAAAAAAAAAATCTTACAACACCAAATGGCAGAGCTAGGACGGCCTTTATGTTGTTGAGATCCTCCAGGCCACACCTCTCATTTTCTGGAGGAGTAAACTGATCTTCAAAGGGCATAGTTATTAATGCGTAGCTCATATAAGCCCTGAAGATACTTTTCCCATTGTCTCTTTCACAGAATACTTTCCCACCCTGGAACAAAGCTACATTTACCTCTCAGGGGCCATGAAAAGTCCTGAGGAGTCAGGGGTGATGCTCTAATGCCGTGGGCTGGACTAGAGCCCCAACTGCTGGACTTCCCTCCAAGATTATCAGTTGAGAATCATTTGAGTCAGCTAGTCCTAAGAAGCTTGTAGAAAGCAGCTATTTATGGGGCAGCTAGGTGGCACAGTGAATAGAGCACTGACCCTGGAGTCAAGAGGACCTGAGTTCCAATGCTACCATTACCAGCCATGTGACCTTGGGCAATTTACTTAACCCCAATTACCCTGCCCTCCCCACTCCAAAGGAAGCAAAAGAAAAAGAAATGGCTATTTATTAAGGTGCTATAGTAAGAACAGTTGGTAAAAAAAAATCTTCCCTCCCTCCCCCAAAAAGTCCAGAACACACTCTCTCACAAAATAAATAGAAAGTCCAGGGGAAAAGTGGGTTCCAGCTTGGAGAGGACACAAAGCACTAGTTTCGGAAAGTCCTTTTCTCTTATTTATGGGGTGCTCAAGAAGTCTTCCTTAGGCTAGGGCTAGTTTCTTTGCTGGGCTCCCTCTGTCCTTGGCTCCCAATGCAGATTCTGTCATCAGCTGATCTGGGGTGCTGATAGGATACCAATAGGAAGGCGGGAACTCCAACATTTTCCATCCCTTTTAAAGTTCTCAAGGTATATATATACTATTAATACCATCTTACATATAATTGGGAAATAAGATATACAGGCACTGAGGCATAGAGACCCACTGGAAAAGTCGAAAAGGGTATGGGAGAAAATATGGGAGAGAGCAGATTGGAGGAGGGGATATCCTGTGGGACTGCTATTTTGGGGCGGTGGGTAGGGGAAAAACGGGGAGAAAATTTGTAACTCAAAATCTGGTGGAAACAAATGCTGTAAACCAGAAGTTAATAAAGCATTAAAAAAAAAAAGTTCTCAAGGTCTTCCTCCAGCCAAGGGGGAGGTGGCCAAAGCCAAGGCCTTTCCTTCCTCCTAACCCCCACCATCAGGTCCTCCTCAAAGGTTTGCTAGAACACTGTCTCTCCTGGCTTGCATTTATATGGTCCTTTTTATATTAAAAAAATTATATATATATATACATATATATATGTTTTATATGGTTGTGTGTGTGTATCTCGCTGGCTGTTCCCCCCCACCTGGAATAATTTCCCTTCTCATCTCCACCTTCTGGCATCTCTGGCTTCCTTTAAGTCCCAGCTAAAATCCCACCTTCTACAAGGATTCTTTCCTGATCTCCCATAATGGTAGTGCCTTCCCGTTGAGACTACCTTCAGTGTAATCCGTATATAGCTTGTCTGTGCATAGTTGTTTGTATGTTGTCTTTCCATTAGACTGTGAGCTCCTGGAGAGTAAGAACTGGTTTTGCTTAGCACAGTGCATAGTACATAGAAGGCAGCACAGGACTGACACATAGTAGGCACTTGACAAATGTTTACCTACTTTCCTATATGATGTCATTTTACATCAGCCAATGGCTTCCAAAGACCTTTCATACTCAGTCCAAGGCCTATGATTGAGACTGATTGATGAGCTTCTTATCACTTATTTTAAATGGGGTAGGAGATTTGATTAAGTAAATAGCAACCCCACTCTTACATTACTATCAGAGCTGGGGCTAGGACTCCTGTCTTCCAAGTGCCAATGATCTTTCTACTGTACCGTCTTAGGGTATGAGTTCAGTTATTCAAGACTAATGTTGCCCCAAAGGCCAAGGGACTCATGGTGAAGGGTTAGTACTGATATTTTGTGAGGGAGGAGAGAATGTGAACAAGTTAAAACATAAAGGCATTCGGGGATACTGAATCCACAGGAGGACAAATGCTCTGAGCCCTGTTCAGAGCTCCCACATCCAGGACAGAAACTGTCAGTAAGAAAATAGCTCATGACAGGGCCCTCTCTCCCACTGTTCTTTGTCCAATTATTAGTTTGATTGGAAAAATACAGCTTTTTGAAAATCTCTTTGTGACGTAAGTATGAAATTATGTTATTGACTCAAATTATGTGATTGACTAAAAATAAAACACAAATGGAACATGCCTGAAAGGAGCAGCAAACATTTCAAACGTCATCTGGAATGTAGTGCACTACTAGAAAAGGCCTCTTTTAAAAAGGTGCCTTTTATTCTTAAATCATAATTTTACAGCCAGTGAAAAGAAAGAGTGCCAGAGACTGTGGGGTCCAAACAGAGAAAAGAGGAGGAGGAGGAAGAGGAAGAGGAGAAGGAGGAGCAGAGAGGCCAGAATGCCATCTGGGAGTCTGGCCAAGGAGTTCAGTGCATTAACAAATCGTGAGAATAAGGTGCAAGCTGAAGTGAATGACACTGTCATCAGTAATACTGGTGGCACTTGAGACAAAAGGTCTCTTAGGGGGCCCTCTTCTTGCTCAGTTTGTTCAATGGGCCCCAGAGCTTTTGACCAGGCAAAATACAGAAGGAGGCTCTTCATGGAAAATGCTTAGACTGCTAGAAAATATGGGAACTGTCAGTGGGACAACTGAGGTCCAGAGAGGGTTTTGCTTGTCAAGATATTAGGAGACATTCTGTTTTGCCCAGCTAAGGCCCAGCAAGCAAGCTGTGCCCTGAGCTTGGCATAACAACAATCCTTTCTGTTTACCCTCTGGATGATCTCAGCCACAGCAAAATCCCAGAATTGTTTCATATGATCATTGTATTGCTTTGACCGGTACCAAGTGTTCTCTGAGCACCTGCTACACCCATGTTCTGGTCATGAAGCCCTGCTATGAATGAAACTTGTCTCATTGTTGCTGTTACCCCTCACTGTTGAAGCTACAGCTCACTGTGTAGCCATAGGTATAAGTATTGAGATCGGCCTACAGTAAAGGGGGTTCCCCTCAGTAGGGGAGGAGCTCTGACACAGGTCTTTGCTTGCAAGCCATTTCCCTCATGTTGAAATTAAACTTCTGTTTATTTCATGACTCTCCTGTCTCTAGCTTGCTCTATTGGGCTCTGGCAGCCCACAAGTTACAGGTCAGTTCAATCTAGTTGACATGCCCAAGGTCACACAGGTAGTAAGTAGCAAAACAAAGATTTGAACACAGGTCCACTGACTCCAACCAAATCCAGAGCTCCTTCCTCTACACCTTGCCTTGAATTGAAGTTTTGACTTTTGCTGTCACTTTATTGGTTGAGGTTTAAGAACATCATCTGCAATTAGGATATCCAGATTAAACACCACTTCAGTGGTGCCCTGAAAGGCAACCCTATGCTTCATGCTGCATAAGCAAAGGTCAATGTGACTCCTGATTGGCTGAAAGAATGTTGAGGGTTGTGCTGTATACCTGTCATCAGAGATTTATTTGAGTTGGTGTAATATTAAGGGAATTTGAAGATCTTCCTTGCCCATTAATAGGCTCATAGAGCCCTGGCCCAGAACTAATCAGACTCTGGGCTACAGGGAGTTTCCAATTAAGTGCTGGGGCACAAGGATTTTCAAGCTCCTCAGCATTCAGCCAATCAGATGCAGAGTCTTTGTTATATATTCTTGGAGGTTAGTATTTTGGTTTGGGGGTTCACTCATGAGAAGGATCATTTGATTTCCTGGTCAAGACTCTGAGTAGTCATATGTTCAGAGCCCCCTGACTGCTCAGATTTCTGTGCTCCCTTGATTCAGTGTATAGCAATATATACTATATACTATATAAAGTGTATAGCAATATTGCTATGTTCAGACAGCTGGAGCCCTGTCTGTTGGTCTTTGTGCTAATTTCTCTGTATTTTCTCCATGTTCAGGGTGCTGACCTATCACCTGAACTAGTGAATGTAATTAAAAGTAGGATTTTAACCCCTTTTTGAGCAGTCTTTCCTTTAAAAGCAGATCCAAGAACCTGTGTTAGCAGGCCATCCTGGGTGTGCTAGGGTGCCTGCTGTTACTTTTGGTTTCAGAGACAGGGAGAGAAGACTTCCAGGGAGGTGGCCAAAAGAAAGGGAGAAGGCTTTGAATAGCACTAACTTTTAAAATGCTGACTGGAACCCTAGGAACTACAGACTTCCATGGGAAGATAACCCTGAGAGTAGACCTCCCCTTGCTGAGATCATTCCCTATTTCCAGGTTTGAACTGAGATCTTATTTCACAACCAGCTGATGAGCTCATTTATTCTTGTGTATTCTTTGGTATATCCAGATCTCCAGAACGTTTATTTGCTGTCTTGCTTGGATAAATGAGTTTACTTGATATTCATTATTTGTGATGGCCATTTGTGTTAACTAGAATTTGAAAGGAAGAGGCTAAATTGGTAAACAGAGGTCTACCATCCCCCTTAAGAGCAACCACAGAGACAACTTTCCTTCTGAATTCCTAAAAAAAAAAATCCTATCACTCTCATATGTGTCTCCTCTCCACTCAAACTGCCACCATCCTAGATCAAGTCCTCATGACCTCTCAACTGGCCTACTGCAATGACCTAGGGTGATACACTTAGTCATATCTGAGGCAGGATACAAATTTAGGTCTTCCTGAATCCAAACCCAGCACTCTATTCAGGAGCCACCTAGCTGCCTTGGCATAGCTTTCTAATCGATCTCCTTCCCTCAAGTCTCTTCCCCAATCCAGTCCACCTTTTTCTCAGAAGCTAAGGTGACTTTTCTAAAGTGCAGGTGTGACCATGTCCCATTCCACCTGCCCAAGCCTTGCTCACTCTCTCACACTTTGGATGTGTCTCTGGGGTTCACAGAATCTCAGAACTGGGAGACATTTAGGGGTCATCTAGTTTTTAGGAAATTCCAACTCCAATACACCAGCCAAACGGGCATCCAATCTTCCCAGAAGATTTTAACAGGAGAATCTCATTACCCCTGAGGCAGCCGGTTTCCTGGTGGCACTTTTGTCCCACTTTCATCTTCAGCTTGGTGTTTTCCTCCTTGTTTTGATTTTCACTCAAACTCTTAAGCTCTGCTTCCATTTCCATCAGCTTCTGTGCTTGGCCACTGGCCACTGGCCATAACCCTGGTGACCGTGACAATCATTCTGACAGCCAAAGTCAAGTCCTTGATATGATTCATTGGTTCCCTCCCTTCTTTACACTGTAGTTTTGTCCCTGGTGACCACATTAAAATGAATTTAACAAGAATTTACTAAGGAACTACTTACAGTCCACGGGCTTGTCCTGGGGCTAGGAATATAAAAAACTAAGAACTGAACAGTCCCTGCCTCCAGGAAATGTAATTATTATGAGCCTAGGGAAGTGGGGTGAGAAGAAAGAGCTCTTGTCCCAAGGGCTTCAGAAGGTTTTAAAATGGACAGGAGTTGTCCAGGGAAAGTTTGTTGAACAAGGCAATAAAATCAACAATGTTGTTTCTTCTTTGTAAGAAGCCTTCATTTGAAGGCTGCTGTTGACTGAAGTATATTAGAGATAAGCACCATGCCTGGAAGGACATCTCTGGAAGCTTCGTCTCTGCAGAACAATTTGGCTCTGCAGAGAACCTGAGGCAGAGAATCTTCTTTTGACTTGGGCTGCTAGAAGAAAGAAGGGATCTGGGCAGAGTAAAGAATGTGGGGTGGAGAGCCATGGTGTGATGGTGGACCAAGAAGTAACTAGAGCCTAGTGACTTAGACTGACATCCAGGCTGCTAACATTACAAAGATATGCATATTTTCTTCTTGGGGTCACTACCTCTATGCCCTTGCCCCATCCTTGCATTCTCTTTCCCCATGCCTGACATACTCTGCCACCTCATCTTTACCTCAGTTTCCCTGGTTTTCTCCAAGTATATGCTTGAATCCCATCTTTTGCAGGATGCCTTTCCAAGTTCCATTTTCCTCCTACCCCTACTGTGCCCTTCCTCTAAGATTATTTTCCATCCACCCTGTATCGTATATCTACCTAGTTACTTACATGTCTCCTTCATTAGAATTTCAACGGGGACTCCTTTTCTCTTACTTTATTCCCTGTGCTTAACATAATGCCTAGCATATAGTAAGCGATTAATAAATGCTTCTTGAGTGATTGTCTTTGCTTAAGGTTGAATTGCTGCAATGCAATTCAGAATGGATGCCTCTCTCTTGGGCTACCTTCCTCCATGGCACTGCCATACCCCCTACTTGCCACCTGGAGGGGTTAGGGAATTGGGGTGGGGTCTTTCATTGGCTCTTCCATGGGGGCAGTGTCTCTCGATTTTAGGGAATGGAATGCTCCCCTCTTCTACCATAACTGTACCAGAACAGAGTGACCCAGGGGTCCCCTCCCCATCTTTCACAGGGGATGCTCACGACATCCCTCCTGAATGTAGCAGAAATTCAGGGATTTCTATTCTACCACCAGCACCAGCACCACCAGCACCAGCACCAGCACCATCAGCGCCAGCACCACCACCACCAGCGCCAGCACCAGCACCAGCACCACCAACACCAGCACCAGCACCAGCACCCTTCCCTAAACAGAGGAGTATGTCCCAAGATCTCTTTCCCCCACAGGGCCTTGTCTTCAGAAATCTGCCTCCACAACTGAATCTGTTCTAGCTGCTAAAATTCCTAGTTACAGCTATGTTTGTGAGAAATATCTAGGAGCATATACTGTCTCATATCCATCAGAAGTATACTCACATGAGAAAATTCAGTAGCTGAAGGGAGAAATATGGTAGAGATCATGAATGAGGATCAGCAGCAGCAGAAAAAGTATTATCTTTGGAACAGACTATATTCCAAGAGCACTTGGATAGAAAGAAGAAATAGATAAAGAATTTAGGAAACATCACAAAGCTAGCATAAAAAGCAAGATATTTTAGTAATAGGGAACCTCAGCTATACAGAGAGCTGAAGCATCTCTCTCTCCCCTCCCTCTTTTCCTGTTTCTCTCTCTCCCCTCTTCCTCCCTCTCTCCCTCCATATCTGTTCCCCCCTCTCCCAGTGTCTCTCTTTTTGTCTCCCTTTCTCCCTGTCCCTCTCCCTCCCTCTTTTCCTCTTTCTCTCTCTCCCCTCTTCCTCCCTTCCTTCATATCTGTTCCCCCCTCCCAGTCTCTCTCTTTTGTCTCCCTTTCTCTCTGCCCATCTCCCTCCCTCTTTTCCTCTTTCTCTCTCTCCCCTCTTCCTCCCTCCTTCCTTCCATATCTGTCTCTCTCCCAGTCTCTCTCTTTTTGTCTCCCTTTCTCTCTGCCCCTCTCCCTGCCTCTTTTCCTCTTTCTCTCTCTCCCCTCTTCCTCCCTCCCTCCCTCTATATCTGTCCCCCCTCCCAGTCTCTCTTTTTGTCTCCCTTTCTTTCTGCCCCTCTCCCTCCCTCTTTTCCTCTTTCTCTTTCTCCCCTCTTCCTCCCTCCCTCCCTTCATATCTGTCCCCCCATCTCCCAGTCTCTCTTTTTATCTCCCTTTCTCCCTGCCCTCTTTGCCTCCCTCTTTCCTTTTTCTCTCTCTTCCTCCCTCCCTCCATCTCTGTCTTTCTCCTCTCTCCCATCCCAGCCAAGAAATTCACAACTCAACTAAATAATAACTTGAAAACATAGAGTAAACAACAAGGAGAAATTCTCTTTGGAATGTCATTTTGGACGGCAAGGGGAGTAAGAAGGACTGAAGCCAGGACCGCTCCTTCATGGAGTGTATGATGGAGTTAGAGAAACTGGGCATAGTCTGTCCCACCCTCTAGACAAGGAAAGACCAAAGCCCAAAGGAAAGTAATAGGTGGGATCCAGTTCATTCCAAAAGTAAGGTTGTCACATAAGAGACAGAAAATAACGAAAGATGGAATTTTGAAGATGGAAGGAGAAAATATTATGCTAATGAGGAAAAGGGAGAGCTGACTACTTGAATCAATTATCATCTCTATTCAGATGATTCAATTCATCAAGCACTAAACATTGATTAATTGCTTGCCATGTGCCAGGCTCCCTGCTGAGCCCTGGAGTTACAAACGCAAAAGCTAGACAGTCCCTGCTCTCCAGGAGCTCACATTCTTATGGAGGAGACAACACCTATAGAAGATTTCGGGGGCAGGTTAAATAGAAAGGTCCCAAGGTCCTGGGAGCACAGCAGCAAAACACATGGTAAGGTCTTCTTTAATGTCACTTCCACTGATATAATCATGTTTTTGAGGCTGAATGAACTTTAGGATCTGGGTCTACAGTAACTGTGGCAGTAGCATCTGTTAGGCTGCATCTCCTCAAGGAGCTGCTGCCCAGGATGATGGGCTCAGGGCTGTACACTTTGATACTGCCAAGGCTCTTGGGTTAAGGATCCCCAGCAGGGTGTGAGGGGAGATGGTGGTCGAGGGGGTGGTGGGAGATTGACTTGCCTGGCATATGCTGCGTTCTGTCTCTCCCTGTTGCTTCAGCTAGGCTGACTAACCTGTCCTGGCATTGACAATCACTTGGCATGTGTTGGGGATGAATGGCCCCTTCTCCACAGGAATGGCTTCTGGGTGATGGCTGTGAGGGCTGGGCTGGAAGCAGGGCCAGTGGTTTGGGAGGTGTTGTCACTCCCAGGTTTCCCACTTGGGATCTTTATGTTGATTGCAGTTGGTAAGCCTTTGTTGCTAGCAGTGATAAGGAAGTTGGCCCCACTCAATGATTCCTACCCTTAATGATGGTTGCAGGAGCTAGGCTGGGAGAAGATCTGGTATGTATTACACTGCTATGCCCTGGGTTCAGAGTTCTATGCTATCTCCATCAGGATCTCAGGGGAGATGATGGTCCAGGTGGTGGTAGTAGTAGTGATTTGACTTGCCCAGAACAGGTGATCAAGGTCTGCACCAGGGTGGTGGCTTCATGAGTAGAGAGAAGATGATACAGAGAGATAGGCATTTGATAGATAAGTAGATAGATATGCATACATACACATATAAGAGAATCAACAAGACTTGGCAACAAACTGGATAAGTGTAGTGAGTAGAGATGAGGAGTTAAGAATGATACTAAGACTGTGGGCCTCAGTAACTGAGATGATGGTAGTGATGGGGTATAGGCTCTGGGAACCCCCTTGAACTCTCCTTGAATCTTCCCATTGAGGCAGCTAGGTGGCACAGTGAATAGAGCACCAGTCCTGGAGTCAGGAGGACCTGAGTTCAAAGCCGGCCTCAGACACTTGACACACTAACTAGCTGTGTGACCTTGGGCAAGTCACTTAACCCCAATTGCCTTGCCTTCCCCCTTCAAAAGAGAAAAAAAAGAATCTTCCCACTTGATGAGGCATTTGCCTGAGGCCATAAACCTTTCATTATCATTAAGCCCAAATCTCTGTTACTCTTAATCTAGCCTAGTCTTCCACTGTCCAGTTATTTCCCACCCTTGATCCTATCAAGATATCTATATCCAAATCTATTACCCATAAAATAGCCCTCCACAGTCTGTCACTCCAGGTAGCCTTCCGCTATTTCCCATCCTTAATCCCATTCCTGGGGTCTGACCTTAGTCCCATCAAGATCCTTCTAAGACTCTTCTTCAAGACCCTCCCCAAACCCCTCCTCTAGACTACCCCTAGATCTCTCCCACAGTCTCTCTGTATATAAGATCCATCTTGCCTCCAAAAAGGCACTCAGACTGTCTACTTCAAATTGTTATGGCCCGATTGTCAATACAAGCATCACAAATGCTTAGGCTCCTTAAGAGTCCACCCAACATGGCAAATCTTTAATAAACTTTGTTTTACTTTAGCTGAGAGAAGGCTTGAGTAGAAATCATATGGTAGGACCCAGTGTGGGGGTATTTTGGGGTCTTCAGCACCCCTAAACCCCAAACCTCAACAGTAGTATTCTCCATAAAAATAGCTAATATTTCTATAACACTATGTTCCAGGCCTTTTGCTAAGTGCTTTACAATTTTTACTTCATTTGATCTCCATAATAATAGGAAAGTTGGGGGGAGGGGAGGATTCAGTGAGAAAGTTCTATTCTGGACATGAGTTTGAGATGTCTGTGGGACAACCAGTTTGAGATGTCCAATAGGCAGTTGGTGATAAGAGACTGGAGGTTGAGAGAGGGGTTAGGTCTGGATAAATAGAAGTGAATGAATGAATAAAGTATTTAATATACTCTTCTGCTTCAGCTATATTGGCCTCCTTGCTGTTCCTCCCTGTCTCCATCTCCTGTTTGAATCCCAGACCTACAATGCTCTCCCCCTCTTTACCTTTACCTCCTCAATTCCCTGGCTTTCTTCAAGACAGTTCAGATCCCACCTTTTGTAAGAGTCCTTTCCTGCCCACCCACCCCCCAATATCTTTTTTTTTTTTTGCTTTTTGGAGGGCAGTTGGGGTTAAGTGACTTGCCCAAGGTCACATGGCTAGTTTTTGTGTTAAGTGTCTGAGGCCGGATTTGGACTCAGGTTCCAGGGCCAGTGCTCTATTCATTGCGCCACCTAGCCACCCCTATACCTAAGTCCTCTGATGGATGGTGGTCGTGCTTTTTTCCCTACAACCTGCCGCTTCTCATGTATGTTTTCATTACATTCATTTTTGTTTTATTTTCAGATCTACATTCTCTCCCTTCCCCAACTGAGAAAGCAAGGAAAACAAAACCCGTTGCACATAGGAATAGTTGAGCAAAACAAATTCTTGTATTGGCTATGTAAAAAAAAAAGTATGCCCTAATTTGTACTAAGTCTATCACCTCTCCATCTGGATGTGGGCGGCTCTGTTTCTATGGTAAGAGCAGTGAGGAACAGTCCACCCTGCTAAAAGGCAGTTTTACATTGACTCAGCAAAGGATGGCCCTTGCTTATTGTCTACTCTTACCATGGACCAGGGATCTCATTGGTGTTTGCTGTATATGTAAAGCTATGTGTGTGTATGTGTGTGGGGGGCTGTTGGTTTCACACATCTAAGTACTGATTCGATTAGTGTCTATTTCTTTGGGAACCTTCAGATCACAACCCAATAGTTTCTGGAAATGAAAGCTCCTTTTGGCTATATCTTCTTATTGCAGAAACCCCACCATGGTGCTAGAACAGTGTCATATGCCCAGTAGACATTCAGTAAATGTTAGCTAATGAAGGAATATGGAAAATTGCCTTGACAACTGTTCTTGCATACAGTTTGCTTCCTGCCTCAGGAATAATATAACAAAGCATATCAGTGAGTATACTCTTATGGCAGTGTCGGACGAAAGAAGAGAGCATATGAGAGAGATGTTACTAAGGCAGGATTTGGAAACTCATGGGCTATGGGAGAGGAGACAGAGTGAGCAATTGGGGATGACACCTAGGTATCCAGCTGAGTGACTGGAAGAATGCTGGTATCCTTGACAGTAACAAGGCTGTTAGGAAGAGTGGAGGTATTTGTGGAAAGGAATAATGAGTTCAGTTTTGGCAATATTGAGTTCAAGATGTACAAAAGGCAGTTGGAGATGCAAATCTGAAGATTAGGAGAGAGGTGGACAAGTAAATCTGAGGGTCTGAGATGATAACTGAAATCCTGGGAGCTCATGAGATCACCAAGTAAAATAATATAGAAGGAGAAAGAGGGCCCAAGATAGAGCCTTGGGGGACCGTCCTCTCAGGTACCGGGTGTGACATGGATGAAGATCCAGCAAAGGAGATTGAGGAACAGTCACACAGGTACGAGGAAAACCTAGAGAGAAGACAGAGTCAAGGGGAAGAGGGTCAAAGACAGTGTCAAAGGCTGCAGGGAGGTCAAGGAGAGTGAGCACTGAGAAAAGGTCATTAGATTTAACACCAGTAAATTTGGAGAGAGCATTGCAGTTCAATAAGGAGGTCAAAAGTCAGACTGCAGAGAGTAAAGAAAAGAGTGAGAAGAAAGGAAGTAGACAGCCTTCTCAAGAAATTTAACCACAAAAGGAAGAAGAGATAGGACAATAGTTAGCAGGGATGGATGAACAAGTTGCTAGAAGCATCTAAGTGACACAGTGAGTGGATGGAGTGCTGGACCTGTATTTAGGAAGATCTGAGTTCAAATCCTACCTCAGATACTAGCTGTGTGACTCTGGGCAAGTCATTTAACCTCTGTCTCAGTTCTCTCATCTGTAAAATGGGAATAATAATAGCAACAGAGGATCAAATGAGATAATAATTGTAAAGCACATTGCTATAGTTGTTTCAATCATTTTAGAGTTTTCTGGGCAAAGATACCAGAGTGGTTTGCCATTTCTTTCTTTAGCTCATTTTACAGATGAGGAAACTGAGGCAAACAGGGTAAAGTGACTTGCCTAGGGGCACACAGCTACTAAGCGTCTGAGGCTAGATTTGAACTCAGTTCTCCCTGACTCCAGGCCTGGGGCTCTATCCACTACGGTGCCACCTAGCTGCCCCTTGTAAAGAAATACCTAAATGGCAGCTATTATTATTTTATATTTAATGTTCTACGCAATATTGAAAGGTGACTAAAAATAATTGCGTCTTGTTGTTGTTGTTAATTTTATTCTCATCTTTTGTGGTAGAGTTTAGATAGAAATGGTCCTGGGACAAGATGCTATCCTGCCATTGCTCTTTCATATTTAATGTCCTGCAGACCACTGCAAAGGCTGATAAAATAACTGCCTTTTGCAATTGAATAAAATGATTGGTGTGTAATTATATCTTCTATAGGTTCACAGAAAGTATCCTTGGGGAAAATTCCAGCAGCAGATAAAATAATAGGCCTGAAACTTTGTACCTTTTTCTGTTCTTACATGATTTTGATTTATTCTTCTTCTAGGTCTCTATAGCTTGAAAGCTTTTTTTTTTCCAAGCGTCATGTAGATCATGAGTATTTGATATGGTGACATCTATTTAATCTAGTGTTCTTAAATTTTTATGGATCTGTGTCATCTCTAGATGATTGTGAGCCACAGTTCTATAGATTTTATGTTCTGTATTTATCATGTGGATATTTGTAAACTTGGGGTTTATGAAAGATAGTGGGCATCTGATATATAATTCTAGCCATCAGGTCATATCCTGCTAGGTATTTGGTAGATGCTAAATTTTGACAACCTGCAATAATGTATTACCCACTTTTTACAATTTCCTTGTATAATTTGCACTGATCAGTAAGTCCAGGCTTCTTAATGACAATATGTCTATAAATCTAGTGGCAATAACCTGGTCTTGAACTGTCAGTAAAAATCCATCTATTTTAATACCTAAATCTATAGGACTTGGCCAACCACGGTTGGCTGCTGGATCATTGATCGAGTTCATATGGACGCTACCCATGGAGGGCCTTTTGATTCTAACATCTGACAAATCCAATAGTACCTACCTATTTTCAGATTTTGTTGTTTCTCAAGGAAGTGATATCTGCTTGATCCCAAAGTATTTCTGTAAATTTGTAATTAGCATAGCATGTACTCTAAGACCATCTATCAATTCCTTTTCTTCTTTTTGATTAAGAAGCATCCATCTTTCCATAGCTGCCTTGTGGTGATTTGCATAGCATGTACTCTAAGACCATCTATCAGTTCCTTTTCTTTTTTTTTGATTAAGAAGCATCCATCTTTCCATAGCTGCCTTGTGGTAATGGCCCCAAGTTTTCATTAGAATACTTTACAAATCTGTTTTGTTCTATGTTAAAATTCCAAAAGTATTTTTTTAAGAGTGGCATTGCTTAGGTTTTAATTGCCTTAAACATGCATATCCATCCCATTGAGCTTTGATTTCAAAATCCCAATACATTTCTTGACATAGACAGTCACAGTAATTTCCTTGACAGCTCAATATGCTTTGACCAGAGAAGATCAAGGCATTTGTAAGTATCACCTTCTTCCTTTGGTTCAATTAGACCTCTGGATTCAAGTTCAAAGCCTTAAGTCCCAATATTTCCTTAGTGTGCATTAAAAATGTTATTCTTATTGATTCCAAATGTCACTTTCATATCATTGAAAGAAGATTAGATGGAAAAGTTGTTTTAGTGTATTTTTAGGTGGAGACATAACTTGATGTTCTGGTATAACTCATAACTTAGAACGCATTCCCAATTATGTTTAGCAGAGACTATATTGGGTTTGAGACTGAGCCATAAAAGGCTTAAACTGACTCCCTGAAAGATGATTTTTAAAAATATATCGATCTTTTATTTTTACATGGCCTAGATTAGGCCATTATGTCTCTCTTCCCTCCTTCCAACTAACCAACATATCAAAAAAGGTTGCCATTATAGTCAGTTTCATACTTAAAGTCCTTGAACTCTGCAAAGGGCAGGAGGGGGGAGGTATGTTTTAGACAGGAGGACAATTTTCCAGGTTGACATTTCCAGTCCTCTCACTCTACTATTTTATATATTTGCAGTGACATGAATAAGCCATGAGTGTGGAACTGAGTCAAAGGCTTTACCGTGATCAATAAAGGCAGTAAAAACTTGAGTCTGTTTCACTGCGGATTAGCTGTGTGAGTTTGTGCCAGGAAATCCCTTAACTTCCTTGAACTTCAGTTTCCCTATCTGTAGAATGGCACTAATCCTACCTCTTTTATCTCCCTCATCTAGGGTGCTACTGGAGGCTGATAAGGTTATTTAAAAGTACTTTTGTAAACCCTAAAGCCCTGAGGGAAAGGTGAACCGGGAGTCAGGAACTAAACCTTCTTTTCATACTTTCACTCTAACAAAGAAATCACCTCATGAATCCTTCCTTATACCCTTAAGCAAGAAATAAAGAAGATGAAGGATTCGCTTTGAAGGACTACCCAAAATGAAACCCTTTTGCTCCGTTCCCGTCCAGCATTAATGGTGAGTCCTAGTCCAGAGCTGATAAGGTGCATAATATGCTTGATGTTCTTCCTTTCTCATAAAGCATACTGTTAACCTTCCAAGTTGATGCCTTTCCATGAGCATGCCGTCTTATATGTAAATCTTTGGATTTCACATTCATATATCTCTCAAGCACTTCTCTGTCCATGCCCAAATCTCCCATGAGCACACTCCTGATGGATTTTTGTGGATGCCGATTTAGCCTACTTACAGGGCTAAGCCATTTCCTATGTCTGCATGGAGTGTCTTCTAAAACATGAAGATCTAAATGAGGCTGGCAGCCTGGAGAAACAGGAAGAATGAGGAGATTTGCAAAAATAATGGGGAGATCTTTGTTATCCTCTGGAAATGAAGCTCTTACTTCTCTTTACTCTAAGACTGGCATGTTTAAAAGCAAACCCTGTGCAGTGATGAAAGGGGATCTTTCTTTAGACTTCCCTTGGTTGGAGTCTTAGGAAATGCACCTAAGGAATCGAAAACATTTTGTAAGGGTCTTTTGTTTGGTTTTGTTTTATCCTTTTGCTTTCAAGGCAAAGGAGGAAATCTTTGCAAGGGAGATTGTCAGTGTGGGAACAAGGTTGTACTTGATGTCAGCATCAGGAGTTCCGTGTTTGCCACACATCTGTGAGCTAGGGATAATGTTTCTTACCTATTGTGAGGATTAATTAGTGCCATAGGAAAGCTCATTACTATTAATTTAATCCCCTAAATTCACTGTATTCAAGCAGCAGGAGAATACAGTTACAAACAATTTATATCCTATTTTAAAAAGCTGCCTTATTGAGCATCTCAGAAACTGTGATGAATTGTAAAGCTCTCTGGATAGGGAGTCAGAAGACCTGGGGGATTCAGACAATCCAAGATCAGCCACTTGCTGGTTGTGTGACCCCAGACAAATTACTTCACCTTCCTGGGACTCGTTTTGTGATCTGTAAAATGGGGATAATTCTTGTACCATCTATCTTATGTGATTGTTTTAAAGGATGAAATGATATATTACTATAAATGTCAGCTTTCATTCAGTCACTAAACATTATTAAATAGTGTCTTTCCCCCCTCCCTCTCTGGGGAAAATAGAAAATTTAGATAAGGCTCAGGCCCTTTCCTCCTGGAGTCTAACAGAGGTGTAAGACACAAGCACAGGTACCTACAATACATAGTATTATTACACGAGAAGTGCCCACCAAAGTGCTATGTGAGTTCAGAGGGGAAAGGTACTTTTAATGATCAATAAATTTGATTTTAAATACAGGCAGCTAGGTGGTACAGTGATGAATATGGAGTCAGGAAAACCTGAGTTCAAATTTGGCTCAGATAAGCTGTGTGACCTTGAGCAAGTCACTTACTGTCTGCTTCAGTTTTCTCAACTATAAAATGGGGATAATAATAGCACTCACCTCAGGCTTGTTGTGAGAACAAAATGAGATGATATTTGTAAAGTGCTTAGCACAATATCTGGCAATATATTGTTGGTCAATCCATAAACATTTATTAAATGCCTATGTGCCAGGTATGTGCTAAGTACAGGGGATACAAAAAGAGGGAAGACAGTCCCTGCCCTCAAGGAATCACAGTCTAAAAGGAGAGACAACAAGCAAATATATACCAAGCAAGCTATAGACAGGATAAATAGGAAGTAATTAGCAGAGTGAAGACCACTAAAATTAAGAGGGCTTGGGGAAGACTTCTGTAGAAGGTGGGATTTGTGTTGGGACTTAAAGGAAGCCAGGAAAAGTCGGGAAGTAGAGATGTGAAGGGATAATATTCCAGTCATGGGGTACAGACACCCAGAGCTGAGAGATGCAGCACCTTGTTTGTAGAACCACCAGGAGGCTGGTGTCATTAGATCAGAGGGAGTAAGGTGTAAGAAGACTGGAGGGGGCTAGATTTTGAAGAGCTTTGAATGCCAAACAGAACATTTTGTATTTGATTCTAGAGGCAGTAGGAAACCACTGGAGTTTACTGAGTGGTGGGGGTGGTGGTGAGGAATATGCACTCTATAACCTTCACTTTAGGAAAATCACTTTGGTGACTGACTGAAAGATGGATTGGAGTGGGTAGACTTGAGACAGGCAGACCCATCAGCAGTCATTGCAATAATCAAGGCATGATGTGATAAGGGCCTGCACCAGAGTGGTGGTAATGTCCAAGGAAAGAAGGGGCCACATTGGAGAGATGTTGCAAAGGTGAAGTTGACAGGACTTGGCAACAGATTAGATATGGAGGGTGAGTGATAGTGAGGACCTGAGAGACTGAGAGGATGGTATTGCCTTCTGCAGTACTGGGAAAGGTAGGAACACACAGGGTGTAGGGGGGAAATAATGAGTTCTATTTTGAACATGATGAGTTCAAGATATCTACTAGACAGCCAGTCTGAAAAGCAGTTGGAAATGTGAGACTAGAGGTCAGAAGAAAGGTTGGGGCTCGATGGTAGACTTCAGAATCATCAGCATAGAGGAGATAGTAATTAAGTAATTAAGGTAATGGGAGTTGATGAGATCACCAAGTGTAGTAGTTAGAGGGAGAAGAGAAGAGGGTCTAGGGCAGAACCACTGGAGGGACACCTATAATTAGAGGGCATTGTCTGGATGAGCATCCACAAGGGAGAAGTGAAAGAGAAGTCTGATAGAAGGAGAACCAGGAGAATGGTGTCCTGAAAATGGAGAGAAGAAAGTGTCAAGGAAGAGGGTGATTTACAGTGTCAAAGCCCGCAGAGAGGTCAAGGAGAATGAGGACAAAGAAAAGGCCACTGGCTTGGGCAACTAAGATCACTGGTAATTTTAGAGAGAGCAATTTTGGTGGAATGATGAGGTCTAGTACATTCATGTACCAAAGTTTGTTCAGCTATTCACCAATCAATGAAGATAAGGTTAAGATTGATTCCAAATGCTCTTACAAATAGTAGTGCTAAGAATATTTTTGTACAGATTTTTTTTCTTATTAATAATACTTTGGGGCACAGTCTTCCCAGTGGGATCACTGGTTCCAGGGACATGGAATTTTTGTAGCTGTTATTGCCTTTCACAATAATAATAATAATACCTAATATTTGTATAGGGCAGCTAGGTGGTCCAGTGGATAGAGTTCTGAGCTTAGAATCAGAAAGACACAAGTTCAGATCTGGCCTCTGACACTTACTAGCTGTTTGGCTCTGGGCAAGTTACTTAAACCCTGTTTGCCTCAGTTTCTTCCTCTGTAAAATGAGCTGGAAAAGGAAATGGCAAACCACTTTAGGATCTTTGCCAAGAAAACCCCAAACAGGGTCACCTAAGAGTCGGGACAAGATTTAAAAGGACTAAACAACAAAAACCAAAGTATTTATATAGCACTTTAAGGTTTGCAAAGAGTTTTACATGCTATCTCACTTGATCCTCCAAACAATCAGTGAGGTGGATGCTATGATTATCCCCATTTTACACATAAGGAAACGGAGGTAAAGAGGGGTTAAATAATTTGCTCAGGATCACACAGCTGGTAAGTGCCTGGGGTAAGATTCAAATTTTGGACTTCCTGACTACCATTTCAATACTCTATTCACTGCACCATTTCTCTTCCTTACAGAAAGATGGTATCAATTCCATAAAGAAAGAATTAATTCCCAGATCCACTGGCAGTATGCTAGCTTGTCTGGTTTTCCACAGCTGCACCAACATTGTATTTGATCTTGTTTTAATATCTTTAGCAATTTGAGAGGTGTAAAGTTGTCCTTTAGAGTTATTTTAATTTGGATTTCTCTGATCATTACAAAATTTGAAGACAATGATGATTATTGTTTCTTGTTTGAAGAACTGGGTCTAGGAAGGCTTCATAGAAGAAATAGCCTTAATTTGTTGGACTTTAGGAGATCAGTAAGAGAAACAAAAGGATCTAGGTAAGAATTCAGCAGATGAAAAAAGGGGACAGAGGGACTTCAGGTACGGGACCAGTGGGAGAATGAAGGCAGGAGTGCCCAGTGGCAGTTGGAGCAGAAAAGCAAAAGGCATTAAATAAAGATGATGTAGCCTACTGAGGGGACTGGTTACTCTGTGTGGATTGTAATAAGAATAAGAATAGCTTTAAGTTTTGTAAAATGCTTTACATATATATGTGTGTATGTATATGTATATGTGTGTTTATAAATGCATGTGTATCTCATTTGATCCTCACAACAACCCTGGAAGAGTGGTGTTATATCCCCATTTTACTAAAGAGGAAACTGAAGCAGACAGTGGTTGAGTGACTTGCTCAGGGTCACTCAGCTAGTAAATGTCTGATTCAAACTCAGATATACCTGACTCACTGAGGGGGGGTCAGTTGAGAACCCAGTGGCATACTGGGATCTGAAAAGTTGAGGGATAAACATTGCCACTCAACCCTGAGAATAATGTGGGCTATTTCTGATTACTGAATTCACTCCCAGAACCTTTTAAAAGGACACACTCAGAGTCTGTGAGGGTAGACACCACAGGAAACAGGAAACAGGAAAGCCACCCCAGCAGCGAGATAGGGTCTTTAGCCCTATTTGAGGCATAGGAAAGACACTGGGGGTGATGAGGGATGGCTCACAATAGGTTCAGCAGGAACTCTGATCTCATCTAGGACCAGAGAGCCTTCGATTCAGTCTTGAAAGAATTCAGCTCAAGCCAAATTGGAGTCAGAGTTGTAAAAGTTTACTATACGATTTACAGCAGGCAAGGATCCTTTAGGGGGACCTGCAAGTTTATTATTAGGCTGTACAGCGGGCAAAAGTCCTTTAGAGAACCTGCAACCTTAAAGGGGTAGAATTAAGATTTATATAGAATCATCCATACTGTGTTTCCCTGATAATAAGACACTGTCTTATTATTTTTTTGGACAGAAAAACACCAGAGGGCTTATTTTCAGGGGAGGGCTTATTTTAATGAACATTGACAGCAATTTTAATAAACAGGTAAATGTGAACAAAAAAATGTACCTTTATTCAATAATGATCATGTCATCTTCTTCAACAACATCGTCATAAGTGTCCATACCCTGAATTCCATCCTGGATGTCTTGCGCCTCCATTTCCTTCAGAAGAAGTGGACCCAATCTGTCATGTCCAGCAATATAGCTCTCTTTAAATGAATATGTCTTGTCCAGGTAACCTGCTTGTAGTGCCTTGGCGACACAGCTGTCAGTAATTTTATCCCATGACTTCTTCACCCAAGTCACGACTTCTTGCAGACAGGGCTTCACAAAGTTTCCACGCTGATTTCTTTCCATTCTATTTTCAATGTAGTCATTGACTTCCATGCACAAATGGTCCTTGAATGGCTTCTTTATTGCAATATCAAGGGTCTGGAGATAGGCAGTCATTCCTGCAGGAATCATTACTTGATCTATTCTTTTCTCTGCAAGGAAGTTCTTCATTTCTTTAGCGCAGTGAGTGCTGGCTGAATCCCAGACTATCAGACCTCTTTGGTTACCTCGCATAACAAGTGGCAGCATTAAATCAACCCACTTTCTTATGACGGCTTGTGTACACCAGGCTTTTTCAGTTTCAAGAACATAAATGCCAGATACACGTTCAATCTTATCTTTCTTGCCCTTACTGATGATTAGAGGTGTGGCTTTCTTTCCATCCAAAGGAATTGCCAAAACACAGGTGACCCGTGCACCTTCATAGCCAGTGGTGGGAATGTAGATTGACGTTGCACCCCTGTGATGAATTGTTGTTTGAGATCCTTGTCCCATAAACACTGCAGTTTCATCTATAGCAATCATATTGCAGGTTTGGTACTTGGAAATGTCGATCCTATCTTCCAGCTTAAACAGTGTTGTTGATCTTCTTAGGGACAGTTCATACCGTTGAAGGAAACCATCCAACCAGTGTTGTGATGCTTTGAATCCTTCTGAGACCATTTCAAACTCTGGTGTCATTGAAAGGGCAAATGCTTGAATATCAGCCCTGCGCACAATCAAGGCCTTTGCTCTCCTGTCAGCAATCCATTCACCAATGAGGATCTCCAAGTCAGGATATAAGGGCTGCCGACCTGATCCAGACCTGTGCTTTTTCCCTTTTCCCTCATCCACCTGTTGATTGAGGTTATTATAATCTGCTCTCCATTTTCTGACCATTCGAAGATCCAAAAGTTTCTTCCTTTTTGTACTCATGTCTGGGGGTCAAAACAGACAGAATAATAAAATTATGACCATCAGTCCTTCTTTTCACTCCATCATGCCCCCTGAGTTCTTCTTTTTTTCCTCCATCATGCCCTTTTTATCCTCCATCATGCCCCCTCACTCCTGCTTACATACCGGGTTTTTATGTTGTCCTGCCTCAGCTCTCCTCCGCGGCACTGCTCTCAATGGCGCCAGCAAGCAAGTCATAGGGGAAGAGCAGGATGACACGCTCAGTGCTGCAGCTCTGATTGGATGCAGCTCGGAGCGCGGTGTGCGTTTCACGGGGGGGGGGGGGGGGGGGGGGGGGGGGGGGGGGGGGGG
>NW_027187270.1:4279954-4355817 GCF_028583685.1 Petaurus breviceps papuanus | reverse complement strand
GGGGGGGGGGGGGACGGTGCATACAGAGGGTACCGTAATGTAGCGTGTAGCGCAGGGGATCACCTTCACTACAGTAGCAATCTAAATAGGGCTTATTTTCGGGGGAGGGCTTATTTTGGAGGAATCTTACACAGTAAGGGGAGGGCTTATTTTGGGGATAGGTCTTATTATCGGGGAAACACAGTAGTAGAACCCGTGATTAAGGGTGGGATTAGGGAGGAGTTAAGGTGGGGACAGTGTTTAAAGGGACATGCATTTTTAATGTAACTGCTCAGGCATATTGCCTATGATTCACTGGGAAAAAGCCCAAGGAGGTGTGGTTTTAGGTTTGAAAAGTCACTAAGTCGGCTTGCGGTCAAGGGCTGATGGAGAAGTGTCCAGTCTGCCCCCATCAGTGTCATGTTTGACAAGACTGATGTCTGGAAACCAAGGCTCTTAAGGAGTTAACCCAGAGATAGGGTCCTGAAGGATTCATTGAGGCAGCCAAGGAGTCAACCTAGAGATAGGGTTCATGGGGGCAGCAGGACACTATACAAGGGGGAGATAATAGTTGCCTAAGCTGGAATGTTTATACATACTTTAGTGAAAGATTCATAGGAATAGTATATTATTGTTCCAAGCTCTCAGAGTTATTGCTCTGAAGCTGGGGGGGGGGGAAGGGGGTAGGGGGAAGGGGCAGAGTTAATGCTCTGAGACGGGGGGGGGGTGATTTTACAAACTGGTTTTACAGACTGTTTAATTGCCTTTAAAACATGAGGAAATGGAAACTCAGAGAGCTAAGTGACTGGTGTTTTAACAAGAGCCCTCCTTCTGACTTCAGAAAAGCTGGATTGAAGAACCCAGGTCCCCTTGACTCTTTTCAGCCATGTCTGACTCTTCATGACCCCATTGGGGGTTTTCTTGGCAAAGATACTGGAGTTATTTGCCATTTTCTTCTCCAGCTCATTTTGCAGATGAGGAAACTGAGGCAAACGGGGTGAAGTGATTTGCCCAGGTCATACAGCTACTACATGTCTGAGGCTGGATTGGAACCCTGGTCTTCCTAATTCCAGGCGTGGTGCTCTGTCCACTGAGTCACCTTTCTACTGTGTAAAAAAAATCATTGTGTAAGCCTGCTCCTGTTCTGTCCCAAAGGATTCATGAGATTGTTTCCCTTCCTTTCCCTCTCTCCTATCTTCTCTTTCTCTTCCTCCTATGTCCTCCGCTCTCTCTGTTAATTAGAACATCACTGGACAGTGCTACATAGGGAGAAGAAATCAGGGACAATTTTCAGCTCTGATGAAAATTTTTCTTTGGGTTGATTTTTTTTTTGGATATAGGAAGATGCTGCCTTATACACTGTGGTTGTAGTGGTGCAGTGGATAGAGAGCTGGCCCTCAAGGCCTGGGTTCAAGTCCTTCTTCTGACACATACTGGCTCTATGAGCTTGGGCAAGAGCCTTAACCCCTTGGTGTTCTAAGCCAGTGGTGGCAAGTCAAATAGAAAAGGGGCTACGAAGCTGTACATAAGGATCCCTGCAGGCACATATTGACTTTGAAGATCGCATATTGACAACTGTCTATGTTTTATTGTTTTTATTTATTTTAAAAAATATTTCCTAATTACATTTTTATTTGGTTTGGTTGTCTGGCCATTGGGTTTAACTGACACCTTTAGGTGACCTCTAGGCTAGTCTAAGTCGAAGAGAAGGGGCTGACCTGCATTGGGAAGGGAGTTTCCTCATTTGGGAGTTCTTTTTATTTTTTTTATTTTTAAGCCATTGGGGTTAAATAACTTGCTCAAGGTTACTCGGCCAGTTATTTCTGGGTGTGGTGCTGAGTATCTGAGCCCGGATTTGATCCCCAGGTCATCCCGACACAGGAGCCGGTGCTCTTACTCGCTGAGGCACCTGGCCGCCCCTTTGGGAGTTCTTTATACTATAGATATCACGGGTCCAGTCTCCATCCTTATCTTTTACACATGAAGAAGTGCAGTAAAGTGCAAAGACACATGAGCTTCATTAGACTGGAATCTCCTCGAGGGCAGACATTGTTTTTGCTTTTCTTTGTATCCCCAGTACTTAGCACAGTGCCTGGAACACAGCAAGCACTTAATAAATGCTTTGTGACTTGACTAAGGTTGATTTCAGGTTCTCCCATTGACTACCTGTGTGACCTTGTGCAATGTGCGCAAGCCTCTTCACCTTTGCCTTTCATAATTATTTCAGAATCCTTCTTTGTTAACTCAAGTTCCCAGGTTCTAACTCCTCTGGGAGCCCTTCCCAGATCTCTCTGCTCTGCTCTCCTTCTTCCCTCCTCACCCCCCTTAGGGATCTCTACCTCCTCAAATTTCCAAGAACACCATTTGTGTAAATGGTGTAGCCCTCCTTTCCCAGTAGAATGTAATCTGGAAGGCAGTGATTGCTGCTGCTTTTCTATGTGTAGGATCATAGGACCATAGATTGAGATCTGGAAAAGCCCCACAGAGGTCATCTAATCAAATCTCATTTCTTTTCTCCATCTGAGCTTGTTATGCTGTTCTGTAAGACAGCAACCACCTCATACCCACTGCACAAAGCATGTGAATGCATAACATCTTCAGCTTTTCCATATTCTCATCAGATCATTACCTCTATTTTACAGCTAAGGAAACTGTAGCATAGAAGGGTTTTGGCCTTGCCTAGAGCTGGATATGTAAAGGGACTGAAACCCAGCTCTTCCATTCCTTTTTTTACATTTTTTTTTAAGCAATCAGGGTTAAGTAACTTGCTCAAGGTTACACAGCCAGGTGTTTCTGGGTGGGTGCTAAGTGTCTGAGACCATATTCGATCCCCAGGTCATCCTGACACTGGAGCTGGTGCTCTTACTTGCTGTGCTACCTGGCCGCCCCTAAGGTCTTCCATTCCTACCCCCCCCCCCATAGGAAAATGATACTGATTTTCAAATAAAAGCAATGATCTTATTTAGACGTTCGGTGTGGTCTGAGTGCTTAAGTTGTACGATTAGAAGAACTGAATTCAAATTTAGCCTCTTACCTAAGCTAGTTGGGCAACCCACGGGCAAATCACTTCACCTTTCTTTGACTTCGGCATGAACCGAAGTGTCCCATATTTATTAGCGGTTCTTCCCCCCCCCCCCCCTTCCCCCCCGCCAATGCAAAATGTGAGCTCTGGGGGTAGGGACGGTTTCGTTTTGGGTCAACACACAGTGAGAGCCTAATAAGTGTTGACGGGCTTGTTGCACATGGAAGGGGCGATCGAGTGTGGAGGCCCGCTAAGATCAGAATGGGGGGGTGGGGAATGGGGAGAGGCGGGAGAAGGCGCCCAGCACAGTCCGGGGGGTCCAGAGGCTAACACACCGGGGCGGGCTGGGAGACAGCGGGGCTTCCGGGAAGAGGCCGGAGCCCCTGGCCGGGAGCGCACTTCCGGTCGGCTTGGGAGTCACCCGCCCGGCAGCCGCTGAACCTAGGTTCGAGGTAGCCGCGGATGACGCCACTGAGGTAACTAAGGTAGTTAAGGTAGCGAAGGGGCGGGGACGCGGGCTCACTCCGTCACAATCCCACAATTCTTCGCGGAGCCGCCGTTCTCCCCGCTCAAGATGGCGCGCTTGGTGTTGCGTCCGCCGGCTGTGGCTGCTGCCTTTCAAAGGCAGCGGCTTTCGGCCGCGCTGCTTCGGCCCCTGAACTCCGTCCTCAGCTCCAGCTTCGGCGTGACCCGGCCGCGGAGGGCCGGCGGCGTGGCGGGAGGCTTGCGGAGCCGCCGAGCCTATCAGGTGCGGAGCGCGGACCACATGGCGGGCTGGGAGGGAGTCCGGCAGCCGAGAGCTGGGACTGGGGGGAAGGGGCTCAGACAGCCGTGGGCCCCGCCCCCCGAGGACTCAGGCTGGTGGGGCAGGGGGCCTCGGGGAAGGGAAATGGAGCCGCCGGGCTGGGAAGATCCAAGAAAGCTTGCCTCCCAGCCCGCTCAGTGAGCGGCGCCTGGGGAGCTGAGGCGGGGAAGTGCCGGCGTTGGGCTCCCCGAGGTCACACTGGGTAGCCCGGACCGCGGGGGGGCTCCCACCTTCAGCTAGTTACTTTGCCTCGGGCGGCCCAGGTATGAGGAGTTGAGGTGGATCTTGAATCCAGATCCTCTTCTTCCCAATCCAGCGCCCTTTCCATTACATCACAGTTTCCGATTTCCTGATTTAAGCCAGGGGGTAAACACATTCCTGCATGTTCGCCCCTAGGTGTTTACCGACCGAGGGCGAACTGCCTGCTGCTTCCTAAGAGTAAGTAACAGGATGCAGAAGTTGTGTACCCCCAAGCAGCGACTCAGGTTGCAAGGCGTCTTTGAAAGCGAGACATAATAAAAATGACAGCAGGTCACCTTTACACAAAATGACAAAAGGAGTTGACGGTTGGCAGTGTCCCGGATCTGAGGGGCTCAAATCCTGGAACTCTGGTGGCTGCCTTCAAGACCCTGGTCCTCCCCTCCCTTCCTCCCCAGTTCCTATCTTTGTAGCTATGGCTTGTCCTCGCTGCCTAAAAAGTTCCGAGGCCTATATGTTGAAACGATAGATCCATTTGTTCTGGCTGCGGGTAATTAATATGAATCAGGTTGTGGAGGGAATGTACTTCTTGCCGCCTATTATGCACCCTAGCCTTGTCATTTTCTCTAAACATAGTATTTGGTCAGAGTAAGTTGTTATTAATTTAAGTGTTTTACAAGAGCATGTTATCTTTTTTATTCCTTCTATTGTTACAAATGTTGAATTGCAACAAAAATGTATCCTCGAAGTAGATAGCTAAAAACATAACTTGGAAGTTTGCCTTGACTCTGCTGCCATTTCCTTAAACTACCCTCCTAATGTTAGACTCCTAACTTTCTACTTTTCTCCCTAGATATTTTATTCATTCCTTTGGAACCTGGCCTCGGATCTACCACTCTAGTAAAACTACTTTCAAAGGTCAACATTGACCTCTTTTTTTTTTTTAATAAATTTTTCTTCATGCTTTTTTAAACCACCTACATTTCCCCATTGTTCCCCTACTCTCCATTCCCTCCCAGAGAGTTATCCCTTATAATTTTTTTTTAAAAAGAGGAAGAAAAAGAAACTCCACAAAACTTAAGTATCATACAAAAAGTCTGACATTATGTAGTGTTCCAGTGAATTTTCCTCTCTGCCTCCAGGGTAAACTGATCCCTTTTAGTTTTATCACTAAGAATGAATGACTCAGGTTTGGATACTCTATGTACCTTCTCAATTCATCCTCAGTTGCCTTTCTTCTTTGATTGTAGGACTAGAGGGCAGAGCACTAAACACTTCCGCAAATCCTTCTTTTATAGAGCCAAGCTTCCTAGTAACTCCATTCTGCATCAGCTGCCCTGCTTGGCTCCTACTCCAAGGAACGACATGCCCCAGTGGGTCCAGTCCCCCCCCCCCCCCCCAGTGCCCCTACTCCCCCTGCTTTTCAACTTCCTTTTTGTGTGTTGCCTTCCCCCATTAGGTCATCAACTCCCCTGTGACCAAGACTGGTTTTTTTTTTCTTATTTGTATTCCCATTGCTTAACACAGTGCCTGGCACATAGTAGGTGCTGCTAAATGAACATTTATTGAATTAAATCCTTAGGACCAAGTTTGGTCATTGGAATTTTGAGCATTCAGTTTTTATTTTACTGTTGTCAACAATGACTTCTTAATTGCTAAATCCAATGTTCTTATTCCAGTCCTTAATCTCATTGACCTTTTTGTAGCTCTTGGCAATATTGAATGTTCCTTCTGGATACTGTCCTGGCTTTGGCTTCTCTGAGAACCCTCTCTCCTGGTTTGTTGTCATCCTGCTACTCCCTAAGTCCTGTACTCTCTCAGTGATCTCATCCTTTCCTTAAAGTTATCAAGTCTGAGCAGATGACTCCCATATCTATATATCTCAACTCTAATCCCTGTGAAGACTTCAAACCCCGTATCACCAACTGTCTGCTTGACATCTTCACTCAGATGTTCTACCAACATCTGAAACCCAACAAAAATGAATTTATTCTCCCCACATTTGACTCTCCTCGTGTTTCTGTTATCTTCTAACACTCAGATCTCAGAATAATTTTTGAACCTTACCTCTACCGTGCCCCCTATATCTAATCAGTTCTCAATTTCTTTCAATTTTACTTTTATAATATCTCTCCATTTACATTGCCACTACTCTGATTCAAGGTCTTGTCACTTCTCACTGGAACTGTTATGATGGCTTTTTAACTGTTCTCCTTTCCTCTAGTCTCTCCTCTTTCTATTCTATCCTTTACATAGCTGCCAAATTATTATTCCTAAAACAGATCTGATGAAGTCATTTTCCTGCTCAAAAAACTCCACTGATTCTTCTCAAAAATCACTATTTCTAGAATAAAATGCAGACTCAAAAAGAGTCATAGAATTTCAGAATTGGAAGGACCTCATCAGCCACATCCAACCCAAAAGAATCTCTTCTGCTTCAGCTACCTGAAGTGTTCATATATTTTTAAAAATTTTTTTTATTAATTTGCTTACTTTTAGTTTACAAGATTCAATTCCACAATTTCTTGAGTTTCAAATTCTGTCCCTCTCCCATGGCGGCAATACAGTCAAGAATAGGATCTGTAAATTAAGTGTTCATATTTTGACCTCCAGTAAGGGGAACCCACAACTAGACGGAATTCGTAGGCATCTAAGTATAATATGTATAATAATTTAAGGTATCCTCAATCAGATATTTGACTCCTTTATTTGTTTTTTTGGAGGGGGGGAAGGCAAGGCAGTTGAGGTTAAGTGACTTGCCCAAGTCAACACAACTAGTTAAGTGTCAAGTGTCTTGAGGTCATATTTGAACTGAGGTCCTCCTGACTGGAGGGCCAGTGCTCTATTCACTACGCCACCTAACTGCCCCATCCACTTTATTTTTCCCACCTTGTTTTACATTATTTGCAACACTCCAAACCAAAAGGACCCCTCAAATACAACACTTCATCTCCTGCTGCTGCATTTGAATAAGTTATTTCCCCATGGCTTGAATATACCCTTCCTTCATCTGTGCCTGCCAAAATCCTTCCTTCCCCCAAATTTTTCTTCAACTACTATGCCATGAAGTCTTCCCTCATTTCCCCATCTAAAGGGTTCTCTCCCACCTAAAATTTTCCCAGAATTCTTTCCACATATAGCATCTTATTTGTATCATATTTGCTCACATATGTATTCCTCTTTCTCCCCCTATAAACCATCCCCCTACCCCTCCAGTTCCCTGAAGGCAGTTTTTTTCCCTTTGTATCCCCACTGATCACTGCCTTTCCAGCTTTATTTCATACTTGAATTCTTGTTCCAACCAACCTGGACTGCAGACTGTTTCCTGAACTTGACATTCTATCTCCCAACTCCATATATTTGTACAAGTTGTTCCCCATGCCTGGAATAGAGTCCCTCATCTCTGCCTCTCAGATAATTGTCTTTCTTCAAGGCTTGTCTCAGCTACCTGTGAAACCTTTTTTGATCCACTCCAGTTTTCCTGTGCTATACTTAGTTATATATTTTATCCATACCCTCACTTCCCCTCAGAACATGAACCTGAGAGAAACTATTTCATTTATGTCTTTGTAACTTCAGTGTTTAGCGCTGTTCCCTGTTTATAGTAGAGAAAAGTTTATTGAATTTGAACTGAAGAATTAGATTGATTTTTGATTCTATCAAAATGATCAATAAACATTTAGATTGTGATTAGGAAAGAAGTGGGGGATAGTTATGTTGGAAGAAAGATGACAAATGGATAGCCAGAATGTCCTACTGGTAACCACAAAATGTAGAAAGATATAGAACAGGGCAGTTGGGTAAAACTTCGGAGTCCTTTCTCAGAATCATTTTTTTATTTTTATTTTGCTTTTTGGAGGGCAATTTGGGGTTAAGTGAGTTGCCCAAGGTCACACTGCTATTTTTTGTGTTAAGTGTCTGAGGTCGGATTTGAACTCGGGTCCTCCTGACTCCAGGGCCAGTGTTCTATTCACTGCGCCACCTAGCTACCCCAGAATCATTTTTTTAAATGCATAAAATGAAATACATAAGATTACAAAGGAAAGTAATTATACTGAGATCGTTATCAAAATATTAAGAAAACTAGTTTCTGGACATCAGGCTAAGAACTGCTGACCTAGAGGAAGACCTCAATTGAAGCACTTTGGGTCAATCTTTTGAGGAAATATTAGACAAGAAATGTCATGTGAGAAGTCACAGTTAGGCTACTGTCTTTACTGATGGAGAGAATGTCCACATTGCTGAGATCACAGAGTCACTGACCCATTGGTGTACTAAAGAAGTGTACCATGTGGCAAACCAGATTACTGTGAAAGTTACACATTGAATTTAACATGTATTTAATTGTATAATCAATATAAAATTACTTCCTAAGGAGGGGGGAGGGACAAGTGGGAGGAGAGAATTTGGAGCTCAAAATTAAAAAAAAGGATTATTAAGATTTTTTACATGTAAATGGGAAAATTCAATCAAGTAAAAATATTTTGAAAAAACTTTAACATATTTTTTAAAAAAGGAAGCTGCATATAATAGAAATTTGCAGTTTCATGTGTGATCTTATTCTATGTATGATCTTTTTCTGACCCTTTTATTTGGTGTTTTGTTAAGTTCAGAATAAAAAAAAATTGTACTATGTGCCTGGGACCTATGCTCTTGTCTGAGAATATAAAGGGATGGGATCTAAGGCCCATTCTCCTTTCCTTCTAGGGACTTAGTCTAATTGAGTAAACAGGACATAGGGTCACTGGATAACTTGGAGTCATATCTTTTAGGACTAGAAGAAACCTTAGAGATCATTTAGTTCAAGAGATTGGGAGATCAAAGAGGCCTAGATAAGTCAAATGATTTGTCAGGGACCTTAGTCATAGAATTTAAAATGGAAGGAAACTTAGAGATAATTTAGTTAAGTTGTCTCTTTAGAGTAGAAGAAACTGAGGCCTAGAAGGGTTGACTTAATTAGGGTCTCACAGATAGCAGGGCAAAGGTCTTTCATTCCAAATTCAAGACTCAAGCCAGGGACAGCTGGGTGGCGCAGTGAATAGAGCACCAGCCCTGGAGTCAGAAGGACCTAAGTTCAAATCCGGCCTCAGACACTTAACAGAAAAACTATACGTGTGACTTTGGACAAGTCATTTAACCCCAGTTGCCCTCCAAAAAAGCAAAAAAAAAAAAGACTTAAGCCTTTGGGACACTCACTTTGGCACACTTTGGTGTACTCATCTTCTCAAGGTTTGAAGAGTTAAAATCCCAGGCATTATTATAATTTAATCAAAAATATAGAAATCATGCTATATATATATTTTAAAACTTATGATCTTATTTTATTTTGATTGATTTATTTTAGTTCACTTCAACATTCATTTCCACAAGATTTTGAGTTCCAAATTTTCTCCCCATCTTTACCCTCCCCCCCCACCCCAAGATGGCATGCATTCTGATTACCCCTTCCCCTAGTCTGCCCTCCCCTCTATCACCCCACTCCTTCCTTCTCTTCCCCTCACTTTCTTGTAGGGCAAGATAGATTTCTATACCCCATTGCCTGTACATCTTATTTCCCAGTTGAGTGTAAAAACAATTTTTAACATTTCTTTTTAAAACTTTGAGTTCCAAATTTTCTCCCTTCTTCCCTTCCCACCCACACTCATTGAGAAGGCAAGCAGTTCAATATAGGTTATGCATGTGTAGTTATGCAAAACACTTCCATAAGAGTCATATTGTGAAAGACTAACTATATTTCCCTCCATCTTGTCCCACCCCCCATTTATTCTGTTCTCTCCTTTTACCTTGTCCCTCCTCAAAAGTGTTTGCTTCTGACTACCACCTCCCCCAACCTGCCCTCCCTTCTACTATTCCCCCCTTAATACCCTTCCCCCTACTTTCCTGTAGGTTGATACCTAAATGAATGTGTTTCCCTCCTTAAGTCAGATCCAATGAAACTAAGGTTCACTCATTCCCTCTCACCTCCCACCTCTTTCCCTCCATTGTAAAAGCTTTTTCTTGCCTCTTTTATGTGAGATAATTTACCCTATTCTATCTCTTCTCTTTCTCTTCCTAATATATTCCTTTCTCACCCCTTAATTTTATTTTTTAGATATCCTTTCATATTCAACTCACCTTGTATCTGTATGTATACACACACACACACACACACACACACACACATCCCCTCCGACTACCCTAATGCTGAGAAAGGTCTCATGCATTACAAATATCATTTTTCCATGTAGGAATGTAAATAATTCAACTTTAGTAAGTCCCTTATGATTTCTCTTTCCTGTTTACCTTTTCATGCTTCTCTTGATTCTTGTTTTTGAAAGTGAGATTTTCTATTCAGCTCTGGTCTTTTCATCAGAAATGCTTGAAAGTCCTCTATTTCGTTGAATGTCTATTTTTTCCCCTGAAGTATTTACTTAGTTTTAATGGGTAGGTGATCTTGGTCTTAATCCTAGCTCCTCTGACCTCTGGAATATCATATTCCAAATGCTCTGATACCTTAATGTAGAAGCTGCTGGATCTTGTGTTATCCTGGTTGTGTTTCCACAGTACTTGAATTATTTCTTTCTGGCTGCTTGCATTATTTTCTCCTTGACCTGAGAACTCTGGAATTTGGCTATAATATTCCTAGGAGTTTTCCTTTTGGGATCTCTTTCAAGAGGTGATCAATGGATTCTTTCAATTTCTGTTTTTACCCTCTGGTTCTAGAATATCAGGGCAGTTTTTCTTGATAACTTCTTGAATGAAGATGTCTAGGCTCTTTTTTTTTTCATGGCTTTCAGGTAGTCCAGTAATAATTTTAAATTATCTTTCCTGGATCTGTTTTCCAGTTTAGTGGTTTTTCCAGTGAGATATTTTACATTGTCTTCTATTTTTTCCTTCCTTTAGTTCTGTTTTATAATTTCTTGATTTCTTATAAAGTAATTAGCTTCCATTTGCTCCATTCTAATTTTTAAGGAATTATTTTCATCATTGAGCTTTTGGACTTCTTTTTCCATTTGGACAATTCTGCTTTTAAGGCATTCTTCTCCTCATTGGCTTTTTGGACCTCTTTTGCCGTTTGGGTTAGTCTCTTTTTTAAGGTGTTATTTTCTTCAGCATTTTTTGGGGGGTCTCCTTTAGCAGACTGTTGACTCATTTTTCATGATTTTCTTGTATGACTCTCATTTCTCTTCCCAGTTTTTCCTCTACTTCTCTTAGTTGATTTTCAAAATCCTTTTTCAGCCCTTCCATGGCCTGTAACCAATTCATATGTTTTTTAAATTTTTTATTCTTTTTAAAAAATTTTATGTTTATTTTTAGTTTACATCATTAATTTCCACAAGATTTTGAGTTACAAATTTTCTCCCCATCTTTCCCCTAATCATCACCCCCAAAACAGCGATCTCACTGTATACCTCCTCCCCCACTCTGCTGTCTCTTATGTCCTCCCCCATCCCCCCTCCGATTTTCCAGTAGGGCAAGCTGGATCTCCATCCCCCAGTGCCTGTATATCTTATTTTCCAGTTAAAGGTAAAATAACAAAAATAATAATAATATTTTTTAAACATTTGATTTGAAAGCTTTGAATTCCAGATTCTTTCCCTTCCTCCCTCATCACCCACCCTTACTGGGAAGATAAGCAATTCATTATAGGTTGTACATGTGTAGCTACGCAAAACATTTCCATAGTGGATATATTGTAAAAGACTGACTATTTCTCTCCATCCTATCCCACCCACACTTGTTCTGTTCTCTCCTTTGATCCTGTCCCTTTTGAAAGTGGGTGCTTCCAACTTCCCTACCCCCCAGCCTGCCCTCCCCTCCATCATCCCCCCTCCCCTCCATCATCCCCCCTCTCATTCCCTTCCCCCCTACTTTCCTGTAGGGTGAAATACCCTATTTAGTGTGTATGTCAGTTCCTCCCTAAGCCAAATTCAGTGAGAGTAAGGTTGACCCATTCCCTTTTGCCTTCCTGTTCTTCCCCTCCATTGTAACAGTTTTTCCCCTTGCCTCTTCTATATGAGATAAATTTACCCCATTCTTTCTCTCCCCATCTCCTCTCATTATATTCCTCTCTCACCTCTCAGTTTCACCTTTTAAGGCTCATCCCTTCGTGTTAAATTGGTCCTGTGCCCTCTGTCTGTGTATACCTGTGCACATATATACACACACTCACATGTATTCATATGGATGTATATCCTCCTATATATATATATATATATGTATATATGCAATTCATATTTTTCTTTGAGGCTTTTGACTTTTTTGTCTTCTGGTTGTGTGTTTTGATCTTCTTTGTCACCAAAGTAAGACTCTATAGTCTGAGGTTTCATTTATTCATTTATTTATTTATTTATTTTTTTTAAGCAATCGGGGTTAAGTAACTTGCTCAAGGTTACACGGCCAGTTATTTCTGGGTGTGGTGCTGAGTATCTGAGCCCGGATTTGATCCAGGTCATCCCAACACTGGAGCCGGTGCTCTTACTCGCTGAGCCAACTGCCCACCCCTGAGGGTTTTTTTTAATGCTGTTTGCTGATTTTCCGAGTCAGATACTTAACTTTCTAACTCTTTGTCAAGGTAGGATTCTACTTCCAGTGTGTAGGGGGTCCTGTTCCAAACTTCAGGGGTTTTGTGCAGTTGTTTTCAGAAATACTTCTAGGGCCCTGTAAATTTTCAGTTCTTCCAACGTGGTATGACCAAAGGAGAGGTGTTTACTCATTTCCTGGCCTGTGCTCTGGTCTGTAAGTGACCATAAGCACTCTTTTCTGCCCTGGAACTCTGAGGATTCTTTCTCCACTGCACCACAATCTCCACTACACCCCAAGACTGCCACCCAGTCTGCAACCCAGATCCAAGCAGGGCAAAGCAAGAGAATCCTGCCTCAATGTCAGCTAAGAGATCCTTGCAATCATTTCCTGGTCAGCCACCCAATCCCCACACTGTCTGTGGGCCTGGAACTCCAGAAAGCAGCCTGCTGTTGCTGCTGCTGCTTCTGCCACCACTGCCCCAGGCTGGGTGTGGATTGTGCTCCTCTCTCACCCCGGTCTGCCAAATTTTCCCACTGACCTTCTATGATTTCTTTGGCATTTATGGGCCAAAAAGTCTGTAAACCACCACAGCTGCCAGTGATTCAGTCCTCTGAGGCCTACTCTGGTCCTGTTTATGCCAGCACGGCCCACACTGAACTACACTCTGCTCCTGGCTTGGTGTGATAGGTAGGCCTTTCCTGTCGACCTTCCATGCTGTCTTGGGTTAGAGATTTGTATCAGTGAAATCACAGGTCTAGGACCCCAACTCCTCATCTCCCATGTCTGACACATTGCCTTGCACATTTCCAGTTACTTCATTAAACAATGGAAAGCACCAAACTTGGAGTCACACAACCTGGGTTCAAATCTCAGCTCAGCAACTTATTTTACTACCTGTGTCATCCTTGCCAAAGTCACTTAACCTCCCCGGGCCTCAATTCTTCATCTGTAAAATGTAGGGGTTGGGCTAAGTCATCTCTAAGGTCTGATCCCTTCAAACTTTAAATCTGTCAACCTATGAAAAATTGGCCTTTCCCCTTTGGAGAGCTACTGGTTATTATTCAGAATAACCCCTCTACTGGGCCTTGCTATATATACATATACATCAACAATTTTTTTTTTTTCTTTTTGGAGAGGGGAAGGCAGGGCAATTGGGGTTAAGTGACTTGTCCAAATTCACATGACTAGTAAGTGTTCAGTGTCTTGAGTCTGGGTTTGAACTGGGGTCTTTCTGACTCCAGGGCCAGTGCCCCACCTAGCCGCCCCATCAACAAATTCTTTTTTTTTTTTTAAGCAATTGGGGTTAAGTAACTTGCTTAAGGTTACACGGCCAGTTATTTTGTGTGGGTGCCAAGTATCTGAGGCTGGAACCAATCGCGGGTCTCCCGACGCCAAGGCTGGCACTCTTACTCACTGTGCCACCTGGCCATGCCCCCCCCCCCAAATTCTTAACTTTCTTCAACTATCCTTTTATATTTCTTTTGATTATGATGTTATCTCATAACAATCATTTATCTTAGTTACAGTTTAATCTTATTTTGGGAGTTATTTCAGTCACATCAACACATTTACAGATCATCTGTAACTACTACTACTAAAAATTTTTGTTCCCAAATTTTGGGGGGAAGCTAGCTGCTCCTTGAATACATTTTGCTTATTTTTGTATTCAATGTGATCTTACTAACCTGCCATTATGTAGTATTCAATTTAGAAAACATTTAAGTACTTATTTTGTGCAAAGTACTATTCTCAGCTCAGGAAGATGCAACAATAAACAAGCATTTTTGTCCTTTAGGAGCATGTAGTCTAGTAGGGGTGCTAATGTATACAGATAAAGCTATATATGTACATGTCATTAAATAGAAAATAGAGTGATAAATGCATGACAGCCCAGGTCTCTTGACTCCTAGTCCATGCTCATAACCTTCTCTTTTATTTCCCACTTAAACCTGGTATAAGTGCTGTGTATAAAAAGATCCTGAGTAACTAAACTGCATTTTCAAAAAAACAGATTTTATTGATATCTTTTGTTTTTACATCTCCTAGATTTCTCCTTGTATCCTTTTTCCCTTTCCTAGAGAGCCCCCTGTTATAAGAATAAAAAAAAAAGTTCAGTAAAATCTATCATTGTAGTGGAAAAAATGACATTCTATGTAGTGAACTCATGCTGGTGGACCTAGACCTCTGCAAAGGAGTGTGGGGAGGTATCATTCAGTTTTGGTCCTTTTGTCATGGTGGTTCTTTAACCATTTTCATTATTATTATCATGGTCTGTATTTTCCTGGCTCTGCTCACTTTGTTCTCCATCATACATGTCTTTCCATGTTTCTCTGTATTCATCATGCTCATAATTTCTTAAAGCATAGTAATATTCCATTACATTCATGTAGTACAGTTTATTTAGCCATTCCCCAAATGATGGGCATCTACTTTGCTTCCAGAAAAAGTGCCATTATAAATATTATTGTGTATATGAAATCATTCATTTGTCAATGACCTCTTTGAGATAAATGCCTAGCAGTGGAATCTTTGGATCAAAGTGTGTGGACGTTTTAATTCTTTTCTTTGCATACTTCCAAATCAGTTTCCAGAACCGTTGAACCAGTTGAGAGCTCTGCCAGCAATGCATTATTGTGCCTGTCTTCCCAATCCTTATAACATTGATTATTCCTCTCTTTTGTTACATTTGCTAGTTTGCTGAGTGTGGGTTGGAACCTCACAGTTGTTTTGATTTATTAAATGGGGTTATATTTGTAAAGTACTTGGCACATAGTAGTTGCCATGTAATTGTTAGCCATCATTATTGTTATTACTGTTTACATTATTAGTGATTTGGAGCATTAAAATTAATTTTACAGAGTTCCATTCACTTTACATTTGCAGAAAAACTCTGAGATTTGTCTAAAATTTAGCTATCAAAAGCTTATTAATAAATGAAAATGCTTCAAGAGGAATATTTGATTTTAAGGTCAATAATTTTTTTTAGCGTTTCTCATGGGATGATTTTTAATCGCTAATGATTGCTAGTCCAGTGCTCTTTCTGCTACATTAGTCTCTGTTTACAGTGAATCATGATCTTGAAAGGTGCATTTTCAAAATTGGATTTATTTTTATCAACATTTAAATTATAGGTTTATGAAAATGTACTGCCAAATCCAATCTAACAAACAGTTCTTTTCATTTTTAAAAAGATTGATAAATGCTTTATTCAAAAGAGTATTTCCAGATGCATAAAGAGAAGTTGCAAGTTAATAAGAAAAACTCAGCCTCTACATGGTGCTGTACATTCATGCACCATAAACTTGTGCAAAAATCAGACATTTATTTGTTCAGTAAATACCACCCAAGACAAAGAGCAAAATTAAAACAATAATTCAACAAGCACTGAAACCAATGTCCATTCATTTAGCAACAGAGTTCTTTGGTTTAAGGAGACAGAGGCCATTCAGAGAACACTGGAAGATGTAAAAACAGGAGACAAGGGAGCAAGGTGTTGTGGCCAGGTGGTCACACCAGATATTAGACAGGAGCATTACTCACAATGACGTACTTAAGGTTGAAACCTTAGAGATTTAATATGCCACTAATATCACTGTAGTTTGAAATTGAACCCTGTGACTCAATCTTCTATTCCTCAATCCTTCTATTCCTCAAAGGTTTTCCATGGACCCTTCCCATGCTAGCTTCAGAGGATAGTGAATGAAGACAATTTCCCAGGTTCAATTTTTCCTCATCTTATGGAGTGTATTGTGTAGCTGCAATGGCTTTTGATCTGTCAGGGAACTGGATTCTGGATATGTTAAAGCAGTGTCCTGGAAATTCCTTTCTTCTTATGGTACAAGTGAGCTGGTTTCAGGTTTCTTCCTTTCCCAACCACCCATCTCCCACTCCTGTTTAATCTCCTCATGAGGCAGGCGTATTGGTGTGATATAGCTCATTAGTTTATATTAGTTTACAGATCTGCACTGGGATCTGCTGGCAGAAAAGAGACTTTTTTCTTGTCATCCACAAGCTCCCACCGCATTGCCAGTTTAATACTAGGATATTCACTCTTCATTGGCAGTTTGTTCAAGTAGCTATAGGTTTTGCCTTTTTCAGTGAGACAATTGATGCCACTAATAGCTTTTCCTATCCCTAAGTCTGATAAGTAGAAGGATACCCATCACAAGGCCATGCATTCAAACTGATGAAGGTAACATTGACGCTATAGGATCCTCCTTTACGCATCTCCGAGGACTCTGTTGGGGCAAGGCTTTGCATTCACCTCTACAGAGCCACAGTCAGTGAAGTGCATTGGCATATTCACTGCAGTGGCACTGAAGGCAAGAGCAGAAGCATCATTTCCAGGGTGGTCATTGTTTTGGGGTATGGGTTCTGAAGGCTGAAACTCCAGCAAGCATAATAAGCATTTAGTATGCATCTGCTTGTTCAAGACTGATAAGCTGTTGGGGTACACAGACAATGAAAGACATTTCCTGCCTAAACTAGGACAATTTGTTGCAGCAGCTGAAGTGAGAACTCTTTAATTTTCAGAACTTTAAAAATGAGGAGACTTGATCAAATTCTCTTATTTCAGCTTTTTCATTTGGCAGATACGTCTTAAAATGAGCAATTGTGTGGTAACCTTGCATGTTCATTAGGAAGGGGAAAAGAGAGCCCATATACAAAGCATGTGTAAAGGAGGTTTGTTAAAGGATTGTGAGAAATAACACTATCAGGGAGGTAGCCTGGACACGCTTCCACATCTGCTGCTCCCTTGGAGGCTCTTAAGAAGATCCATGTGGATGTCCCTCAACACGACTGTGGGGATCACAGGACTTCCTAGTGGGGTCAGGGAGTTAGCCTGGAATGAGCTTCCACTGCCCACTGCTTCCCTTTGGGGACCCTTAGGAAGATCCACATGATGTACCCCTTAAAACGCCAAACCCCTTCTCACCAAAAGAACTCAGAAGGAGTGTGCAGAGGAAGGTGTTTATTAAACTTCCTTGCTGGAACCCTATGTGATGCTCATTAGGGACACAGAAACTGGAGTGAGGGTCTACAAGTTCTGTCCTTCCTGGTAGACTTAGGGTTAGTCAAATTCCTCAAATTCCTTACTTTATTTCCCTCTCTCTATATATAATAGTCAAATTCCTCGAACGCCTCACTTTATTTCCCTTTATATATTCTACATTCCCTTAATATGTGCAGATTATATACAGATTACATAGGCATGGTAGTGAGGATACTTGTGACCTGACTGGGCCTGACCTTTTCTAAGGTCAGAGCTGTGTGCTATACCCCCACCTTTCTAGTTCCCTCTGGCCATAGTCATAGTTCTAGGAAGGCCAGGGTTTTAGTAAGCCAGAGCTTCCCCACAGCTATTGATTATCTTTCAATCACTTTTGTGAGAGTAAAACAGGATACAACTATATCCCCTCTTACTGGATCATCTTTACAGTCTGTTGGAGATAGGAATGAGATGCTATTGGCCTCTGAATCTGTATCTAGATTGACATGATAGAATGTGATAGTTTCTCAGTGGTTTCAAAGATGGCCTCTCAGGTTTCTCTTTAAAAAATTTTTTTATTGATATCTTCTGTTTCTTCCATCATCATAGTTATCCCAAGTATCCTTTCCCCTTCCCTTCCCTCTTCCTTCCCTCTCCCAGCCATCCCTTATGACAAATAGTATTTTTTTAAGAAAGAAAAAAAATCAGCCCAGTAGATATATACATTGAAAAAGTCTGAAAAACATGTGCAGTGTATAATACCTGTGTACCCCCCTCTCATGTCTCTTCATTCAAGTATTGTTTGATCTTTGTAGTTTTGTTATATTCATTTTATATTTTTTGTGTTTTTTTTTTGTTCTCTCCATTTACATTGTTATTGTATATATTGTTTTCTTAGCTATTTACTTCACTCTGCATCAGTTCATATAGATCTTTCTAGGCTTCTCTGTATTCATCACACACATCATTTCTTACAGTGCAATAACATTCCATTCCATTCATGTATTACAATTTGTTTAGCCACTGGCCAATTGATGGGCATCTATTTTGTTTCCAATTCTTTGCTTTTACAAAAAGTGCTGCTATAAATGTTTTGGTGTCTATGGAGATTTTCTTCTTATTCCTTGGGGAAGCCCAATAGTATCAGCATTTTAGTTGCTTTTATTTGCATAATTCCAAATTGCTTTCCAAAATGATTGTATTAGTGTGCATATCATTCTATCACTCCTCCAACATTGATTTTTGACATTTTTGTGTCATTTCTGACAATTTGCGGAGTGTGAAGTGAAACCTCAGGGTTGATTTGAATTGCATTTCTCTTACTAGTGATTTGAAACATTCTTTCATGTGGTTGTGAATACTTTAATTCTTTTGAGAACTGTTTATTCATATCCTTTGACCACCTATCTGTTGGAGAAAGGCTATGTATAAAAATTGTTTTATGTATCTTAGATACCAAGTATTTATCAGAGAAATTTGATACAAAGATTTTTCCCTATTGGACCACTTCCCCAATCCTAGATGCATTAATGTTGTCTTTGCAAAAATTTTTGAGTTTTGTATAATCAAAATTATCTATTTTATCTTTTGTCATTAGCTCTATCTCTTTTATTAAGAATACATTTCCTACCCATAGTTAAAAGAGGTATATGATCTACTCCTCTTTTAACGTTTTTATAGTATGATTTTTCATATTAAGATGGCATATCCATTTAGAATGTATTGTGGAATAGAGTATAGGGTGTTAGTCTAAACCTAATTTCTACCAGACTGCTCTTTCCAGTTTTCCCAGCAGTTTTTATCAAATAAGGAGTTTTTTCCTAGGTAATTTATGTTTTCTACTTTATCAAACACTGGGTTATTGAGTTCTGTTTCTGATTTTCCTTTTTCTAGTCTATGTTCCTTTGATTCCTCACTCTATTCTTTTTGTTTTGTTTTTTGTCTTTTTGGAGGGGGGAAGGCAGGACAATTGGGGTTAAGTGACTTGACCAACACACAACTAGTAAGTGTTAAGTGTCTGAGGCTGGATTTGAACTCAGGTTCTCCTGACTCCAGGACCAGTGCTCTATTCACTGTGCCACCCAACTGCCCCCTTGTCACTTTATTCTTTAAACAATATCAGATGGTTTTGATGACTGCACTAGTTTGAAATCTGGAAGTGTTATCCCCTTCATCCCTACTTCTTTTCATCATTTCCCTTGATATTCTAGATTTTTTTGCTTTTACCAATGATGTTTATTACTTTATCAAGTTCTAGAAAGTATCCTCTTGGTAATTTGGTTGGTATGGAATTATAAGTGTAAACTAACTTTGGTAGGATTGTCATTTTTATTATATTGGCATGGCCTAACTATTAGTACTGAATATTCCTCCAGCTATTTAAGTAGTTCTTTATTTCTTTAAGGAACACTTTGTAATTGAATCTATACAAGACTTTTGTGTATTTTGGGAAATTGATTCCCAGATATTTTATGCATTTTGTAGTTATTTGGAATGAGATTGCCCTATTATTGCTTCTTGTGTTTTGTTATTATCAGATAGAAATGTTGTTGATTTGGGGGGCTTTATTTTCTAGCCTGCAGCTTTACTGAAACTATTATTTCAATTAATATCTTTGTTGATTCCCTAGGATTTTCCAAATCTGCCGTCAAATCATCAGCAAATAAGGATAAGTTTTATCCCCCCTTTACCTCCCTCTATGACTTTAATTTCTTTCTCCTAGCATTTCCAGAACTATATCAAATAACAGCGGGAAGAATGGCTAGCTTTGCTTCACTCTCATGTTTATTGGAAAAGGTTCTAGTGCATTCCTGTTCTTTATGATGCGTGTTTTTAATTTTAGGTAGATGGTTTTCATATTAAAAAGGTCCCTTGATGCCTATACCTTGTAGGGTTTTTAGCATAAAAGAACTTTGTACTTTGTCAGTGGCTTTTTCTGCATGCATCTGTTGAGATGATCACATGGTTTTAGATGTTTTGATTTTTAATATGATTAATTATACTGATTTTTTTTCCCCCTGATGTTGAACCGTCCCTGAATCTCAGATAGCATGTCAAGGAGGATTTATCTACTTGGTCATAATGAATGATTTCTTGAATAAATCACTGTAGTCTTGCTTTCCCTTTTTTTGTATAGGAAAAGGGCCATGATGTGTGCTAGAGATACTACTTCCTTTTTTCAGGGTTCAGGATGGTGATTGGTCAGGAATAAAGTTATCATCCACTACCACTACTTCCAGTTTTTTTCTTGAGGATCTTTGAATAAAGTAATTAATTAAGGGGGATGAGAGTAAGAGAATGGGATATTTCCCAATTTATTCAAAGGTAGTTAATGAGGGAAAATATTTTGGTTCTTATGAATGATGCCAGATGCTGTGGGGCAAAGAGAGACCATTGTTGGTTTTAGAGATGAAAGAAAAATCCAGAGATGCTTGACACCTATAGAATATGTGTTAATTATTTGGCAAGTGCCAGGAGAATCTTTTCGGTTGTTCTCAGGCAGTTGGGTGGCATAGCATATAGAGTACTGGGCCTGGAGTCAGGAAGACTTATCTTCCTGAGTTCAAACCTGGCCTCAATTATTGGTTGTGTGGCCCTGGACAAGTCACTTCACCCTGTTTGCCTCAGTTTCCTCATCTGTAAAATGAGCTGGAAAAGGAAATGGCAAACCACAGCTGCATCTTTGCCAAGAAAACCACAAATGGGGTCATGAAGAGTGGGACACAACTGAATGAGTGAACAGCAACAAAAGTGTTTTACAGACCTTGAAGTGCTATGTAAATGTGAAGATTTAGCTGTTGTTATTCTGTAAAGTGAGGAATCAAAAGCTTTATAGAGGTGTTTGTTTTTTTTCCTTTGGAATTCTAGAATAGCATTTGAAATGCTAACAGATTCCTTGGGTGAAGGGGGAATAAACTTAGAATGCACAAAGATCTTGTCAAGGGGATAAAGGCCTTACTTATTAATATAATTATGTATAAATCCTTGATAGCAATCAGCATTGATTCATTTACATTCTTTCAAGTGGGGAAGAATAGCACTTGCAAATAAGAAGCTCTCAGAAGCAAAGTCATATCCTTATACATAAGATGCTGTTGACTTGCAGAAATCATTACAGCAATTAAAGTTTTGTTAGCTACCAGACTGACCTTAAAGAGCTTATTTAAATTGTAATACTTTTTGTAGCATCTTTACTATAATTCAAGAAATCTTTGATGGCATATTTGGTAGTCAGTTTAAAGTTTCCTTCAGGGGAAATTAAGGAAAGCCTCCTACGTGTTCAGTGGGCCCCCTATGCTGAGCCATACAACAAAGATGGGCAGGGAGTGCCATCTCTGTCATTTGAAGGAACTTCCAAATTGTTGAGATTGCAGAGTCAGTTGAGTTTAAGCTTTCTTCATTTGCTTGTGATTGAAATTTTGCCTTTTTGGCTCTGGAGTAAGAATTCTATCACTACTCTGGGTTATATGGGATGTTCCCACTGAAGTACCTCACACCCCCCCCAAAATTATTTATTTATTTACTTTTAGTTTACACAATCCCTTGAGTTCCAAATTTTATCCCCCTCCCTCTCCTCTCCTCTACCCCCCCACCCCAAGGCGGCATGCAATCTAATATAGGTTCTACAGATACCTTCATATTAAAAATTAGTCAAGTTGTAAAGAATTCTGACCAGTGGAATGAACAATGAGAAAGAAGGAACAAAACAAAGCAAAAAAGAGAGAGCAAGTAGTTTGCTTCACTCTGCATTCAGACTCTGCAGCTCTTTCTCTGGATGTGGATAGCTCCTTCCATCATGAGTCTTTTGGAGTTGTCTTTATAGCTTTGCATTGCTGAGAGGAGCCCAGTCTATCAAAGTTAGTCATCACAGATATGATGTGTCTGTAATTGTGTGCAATGTTCTCCTGGTTCTGCTTTCTTCATTCAGCATCAGTTTATAGAAGTCTCCAGTTTATTATGAAGTCCATCTGCTCCTCATTTTTGTAGCACAATAGTATTCCATGACATTTATATACCATGACTTATTCAGCCATTCCCCAATGGAGGGACATCCCCTTGATTTCCAATTCTTTGCAACCACAAAAAGAGCTGCTATAAATATTTTTGTACATACAGGTCCTTTTCCCACTTGTATGATCTCTTTGGGATACAGCCCTAGGAGTAGTACCTTACATTTTAAAAGGATGATTATCTCAGATACATTCCATATGGCTGCTATTTATAGAATTATAAAATGCCACAATTAGAAGAGATCCTAATTAGGGATCATTTAGTCTTTTGTGGTCATTTTCCAGGTAAGGAAAATGAAGCTTAGGGAAGTTAAATGATCACCCAAGTTAGTAGTTAGTGGCAGAGCTGGGAATCTAATCGAGACCTTCTGACTCCAAATCTGTTGCTGGTTTATTTGTTTTTTTCTTTTTTAAAGTACTTTAAAAATCTTTTAAGTTTTTGTTTTTATATCATAGTCATTCCTTAAAACAACCCCACTTCTAGATTGAACCTTCCCACGTACCTTTCCAAAAAAATTAGCAAAAAAACCCAATGCAAGTACCTGAGTCTGACAATGTTATATAGCTCTTAACGAATGTTATTTCATTTGAACCTCAAAACAGCCATGAGAAATCCATTGTTTTTGCTACAATCCTAGTTTCATCTCATCCATAATGTTGATGTTCATTGTGACTTTGTGGACAGGGATAGGAGCTTTAATTGGTTCAAGAGGGAGTTCTTTTCCACTAGCTGTTGATGGATGAAGGTTCAAAGGTATTATTTTCAGTCTGATCCTCACATTAGCTGAAGTAGAACAAGTTGTGGTATACTGCAGAGTCCTCGTTATGCCATTTCCTAGCTACCTGACCTTTGGGAAAATCAGGTTTTCTCCCTGGGTCTCAATTTCTTCATCTATAAAATGATGAGTTTGAACTCTATAATCCTTAAGGACCCTTTCATTGCCATGATTCTATATCAGAACTATGTAAGTGAAATCACCTATTGTATTCATGATTGGTGAGGCTGTTAAGTGGGGTATCTGGAAGCCACTGGGATTATTGAGAAGACCAAAAGATAAATCATGTTGATACCATGGTTGTGTGTATTTCGAATTGAAAGTATACTTTAGGTTAAAAGTGTACTTCAGTGAAGTTGCTGTCAGATTATGTTGCCCAAAACCTTGAATTGTTTTTCAAGTTGGGCCATCATATCTTTTTCTTATCAGCATGTGTTTCATATTAGATGTTGGGCCATGCCACAATTTCCCCAGTGGGATAGTGTTTTGGAATGTCATTTTTTTGATGTAATAGTCAAAACACAGTTTTCTTGTCTTACAAACTTTGAGTCACGTCATTAGTACTGTGTCTTTTGAGGGGAAAATTAACTTATAATGACAGAGTACCTTGAGGAATAAGATATTAAAATTCAAGGTTTATAGTAATGCCATGGCTACAGGTTATACTTGAGTTATTCATCAGTACCTTTATTTTATGGAAAGGGGAACGGCTCGTGGTTGAGTTCTTTGAGAAGCACTTGCTTTGACAATTTTATTTATTTGGACCTATGACTTCGTCTGTGCAGACAGGCAACTTAGCTGTAATTTATAGCCTTACAGAGTTGTCTAAGGCACTGAGAGATGAAGTTATTTATCTTGAGTCACACAGCCAATGTACATAAGAAATAGCCTATGAACCTGCTCTTAAGGTCTGCCCACTTTCTACTACATCACTTATACCAGTAATAGCTTTTAACACTCATCTTTTATTGTATTTACAAGTAAATACAGGGTTTTTTTTAATGTTTAAGAAGCTTCTTTAACTATATTCCAGCATATTTGTCTTCTTGCTCCTGCCATTTTTCTCTCCCTTACCAACATTCCAGTCAAGAGATTCTCTCCTAAAGACCAGGTTCCTGGGATTCATGACTTCCTCCTAGTTCTTTCTCTTGTGATCTCCTTTTCCCACCTCCAAATACAGACTTACTACTGCCTAATAGAAAGGTAGTCAATGAATAGAAGAGAGTGGAGAATAAATGGAATTGTAACAGGCCAAAAACATTGAAAGTGTCTATCAGGAGAACTGGCTTATTGGCCTCAATTTTGCCTCTGACTAGCTGTTTGACTTTAGGCAGCTCATCCCTCTTCTTCTTGGCCTCAGTTTCCTCATGTAGAAAATGAGGGACCTGGAAGAAATCAGTGTTCTCAGATCTGATCGCCAGGACAAATTTGTAGTGTTCAGCAAAACTTTTGCTACCAAAGACCTTTTACTAATTAAAACCTTCTAACTTGGGCGGAGTCAGTATGGTGGAGTATGGTGGAGTAGAAGCAGGACCTCCACTGGGCTCTGGCTTCCACCTTCCCCAATCCATGTAAAAAGGGATCTTTAAACAAACTTTGGAGCTGCAGCACAGCGCTCTGGGAACTGAGCCCAGCCCCACTCAGAGGCTTTAGCCCCAGGGCAGGCCTGACCAGCTGCTGGCCTGAGGGACTCCAGATCTGCAGCAGCTGTGGCCATTTCCAGATTTATCAACACACAGATGCTAAGGACAAAGTGAGAGGTCAGTGCAGTCTGGACTTTGGGACCCAGTAAGTGGGAGTGCGTGGCTTTTACCCGCTGAGATGCCAGTACAGCCAGCCAGCACCACGTGGCAGCTTCAGGGGATGAGAGGGGGGATGATGGAAGGGAGGGCAGGCTGGGGTGGAGGGAAGTTGGAAGCACCCACTTTTGAAAAGGGATGGGATCAAAGTAGAGAATAGAACAAGTGGGAGGTGGGATAGGAGGAAGGGAAATATAGTCAGTCTTTTACAATCTATCTACTATGTTATTGTTTTGCATTAGCCACATATGTACAACCTATACTGAACTGCTTATCTTCCCAGTAAGGGTGGGTTACAAGGGAGGAAGGGAATGAATCTGGAATTCAAAGTTTTAAAATCAAATGCTCAAATATATATACTATTATTAATACTATTTTACATGTAATTGGGAAATAAGATATACAGGCACTGGGGTGTGGAGGTCCACTGGAAAAGTTGAAAGGGGTATGGGAGAAAATATGGGAGAGAGCAGATTGGAGGAGGGGATATTCTGTGGGACAGCTATTTTCAGGCGGTTGGTAGGGGAAAAACGGGGAGAAAATTTGTAACTCAAAATCTGGCGGAAATGAATGATGTAAATCAGAAGTTAATAAAGCATTTGAAAAAAAATCAATTAAAAAAAAACCTTCTAACTTAACATGACTCTTTGTCTCCTCTTTCTCCTTTCCACTGCATTCTCTTTTTCCACCACTGGCTCCATACCTCCAACCCATAAGGAGTCAAGAATTGCTATATTAAGGCTGCAAAGGGTAGAATGGTTTTTTTAAAAGAGAATTTAGATAGTTCATTAGTCTGTATTATATTTTGGGCTGGAAAATATTTGATTACATGATCTTTAAGGTACAGTTCTAACATTCTTGGTACTTTGACAGATCCCAGTTGTGTAGGTACTCTTTGTTGGTGCAGGCACAACCAAGACCCCATAAAGTAGCACAGGTATCTCTCCGTTTTACAGATTTTCACCTTGTGTGACTTCTTGTCTATTTTCACATAAAAATCTTCCATTGAGAATCTACCCCACATTTTGCATACCTTTCCTCCTCTTTTCTTATTTTGAGGGTACCAATGTTCTACATGGTCTGTCAGTCTCTTATCTTGTTTAGTTATTGGCCCATCTTTTCTGGTCATACCTGTCCTTGATAATGTCTTTCAGGTTTCTCTTGGCACATGGGATTCAAGCTGGAATGGACATTAGACATCTAGTCTGGACTCCCTGCTGTCATAGTGCCATAGGTGGAGGGGGAGAAATGAGCCTAGAAGTCATCTAGTTCAATGTCCTCATTCTACAGATGTGATAACTGAGGCCTGTGTACAAAGTTACACAGGTAGTAAGTGCCAATTGGGATTCAAACCCAGGCCTTCTGAATTTCCATGCAGTGAGCTTTCCACTTCACCATGCTGTCTTGATAAGATGAAGAACCATGGTAAGAGAGGGCTAAGTTCCTCATGTAGTAATCTAGAAGGCTCAAATCCTTTGCCTGCAAATTCAGTGTTATTCTCATTATGGCAAACCGACTTTCACTTTTTGAGAAGTAATTAATGAAGATAGCTTGGGCACTACACTCCATATTCATTCATTCATTCATTTATTCATTTGTTTTTGCTTTTTGGAGGGGGGAGGGTAGGGTAGTTGGGGTTAAGTGACTTGCCCAAGGTCACCCAGCTAGTTAAGTGTTAAGTGTCTGAGGCTGGATTTGAACTCAGGTCCTCCTGACTCCAGGGCCAGTTGCTCTATTCACTGCACCACCTAGCTGCCCTACACCCCATATTTAGGGACTAAACTGGGAGGGCAAATGAATCTAACCCATATAAATTCCAAAAATGAATACATAAAAAAGCAGCCCCAGCTAAGGAAAAACATCACATCAATTCATAAAAATGCAGCTGATTGTTCACCCTTCTTTAGAGAATTTCAGACATGTTAAAAAACAAGCTTGTATTGCCTGTGAGTCAGCCAGCAACAGTGATCAACTCTACAGCAGGCTCAATATCAGAAATACAAGGTTTTAAATCTCTAACTTCAAAACCTTTGAGTCTGTTTTTAAAAAAAATTCAGGTACTCTTAATCCAGTCTAACTCAGTCCCTTAAATAGACTTGTCAAAATGCATAAAATGTAGTTGCTAGCGCACACTGATTAAATTAAGAAGTACTTAATTAAGAGGTATTGAACTCAAACCAAAGGGGGGGAGCTACAAAGATCTCAAGAATTTTGTTATTTTCATTACTCAAATGAGAGGCTTTGTGCAATTTAGAAGACTGGAAAAAAAAAAGGAAAACCAAATTGTGAAAGGCTTTGCGTTCTTGAAGCAAACACTATGGAGGGGCAGGGATGTAGTGGGGTGGGGTGGGGTGGGATAGGGTAGGGTGAGGAGACAAGAAGAAAAGGAGAAGAGTGGGAAGCTTCTTTTTTTCCTTCTGTCAGTTTTATAGTCCCTGGTTAATGACCAGAAAAAGGGCAGAACTGGCAGCTATATAATAGCTTGTACATTAGATGGCTTCAGTCTACTTCCTTGATACTCAGCAAGATTTCTAAGGTCTCTTCCAGCTTAAAATCCTATGCATAACCTTCTAAAAGGGGCAGTAGTTTGAAATGCCTTTTTTTTCCCCCCAGTATATTTAGTTGGAATGTGACTTGAAGTAGCCATGATATAAATGTTCTATATAAAAGTTCTATATAAAGTTCTATAGAAATGCTAGCTATTAATAATGGTTACTCTTGTCAAGGATCTTATAGTCTACCAGGCAGACAGAACGCAGCAGGTAGATAACAGTAGGTAAAATGGGTAACAATACAAGGTAGTAGATGATATCTGAACATGACAACTAACGCTTTATGTCTTCAGAGTAGGGAGAGATGACCAGTGGGCTTGGGAAGACAGTGAGGTCAATTAAACTTGTCAAATAGCAGAGAAGAGGATAATCTTATCCTGGTATAATTGTTCTCTCCCAAGATTCTTGTGACAGTTGTGCTCTGGGCTTCTTGGGGGCTACAGAGTACAGAGGAAGTCTGGGAGTGTCCTCCTCATCCCTCCCCTCATCCCCATACTCTGGGTAAAGCCCCTTTCACCCCTTACTGGTTAAGATTCTATTAAGAAGAATCGTTTCTGCTGAGCCCTTGATTAAAACCCACCCTGGAGTCTTGCTACTCTTCTCTGCAGAAGACGTTTTTCACCCATTGGTATTTTTGCATAAAGAGGGCTTCTTATAAGGACATTGTAAAAAATGTTGATTTGTTTCTTCCAGCAATCACATCATACGGAACATACGATTTTATATGACATATTGAAGTACTGTTTGTAAAGCACTTAGGATTTCTGGCACATAATAAGTGCTTAATAAATAACTTGTTTCCTTCCTGTTTCTTTCCTTCCATGTGTGCCAGTAATAAAAATTCCCCGCTCCCATAAACTCTGTGGTTTGGGACCTCATTGTCTACCTTGGGGGTGGGAAGTGAAGTGTAACTGCATTCTAGATATGACAGTTATGCTCAGACCTGGAAAATGTGGATGTGACTCCCTGCTAATAGAACTTCAGGAAGGGAAGGGGGGAAGTTGTGAAGAAATTCAGTTTCATAATTAGAAAAGAGAGACCAAAAAGACTTGACCCAAACTACATTACTTCTTCAACACTCTAGAAACTTCCCAAATCCAAGCTAGCATTTGTGACATACAAGCCCTACGTACCAAATGGTGTAATGGAGAGAGAAAGAGCATTAGGTTTAGAGTCAGAGGAACCAGTGTTCAGTGCCTGACAATGTTACTTGAGAGTCACTTAATTTCTTTGGACTTCCATTTCCTCATCTGCCCAATGAGGGATTGGAGTAGGTGGCCTTTAAGGCCTTTCTAATTCTAAATCTTTAGTCCTGTGACCTGCCTCATTCTCAATATGAGTCCCTATATCTATGAACTAAATGGTCTTTGTCCCTTAGAAACTTATAGATTTAGAAGTGAATCTTTATAGATTCACAATAAATACCCAGTACATTATAGATGCTCAGGTGTCTGAAGATATTTTTCCTTTTTACAATTTGAAGACATGTTGAATAATCATAAAAACCAGGAGTGGTGCTCAGTATAATTTATTATTTTCATATGCATTCTTTAAAATTTTGTGCTCAATAATAAAGGAAAATAGGTTTAATTCAGATTAATTGATCTAAGTAGCATAAATCAAATTTCTGTAAGTGGTCAAACTAATACAAAATACAGTGTCAGTTTAAGTTGTGGGAAAATTTATTTGCAACAAGTAAGATTGTAGGGGCGTCTAGGTGGCTCAATGAATACAGCACTGGCCCTGGAGTCAGGAGGACCTGAGTTCAAATCCTTCCTCAGACACTTAACACTTACTAGCTGTGTGACCTTGGGCAAGTCACTTAACCCCAATTGCCCTGCCTTCCCACCTCCTAAAGGGGGGGGGAGGAGGAAGAAGTAAGACTATACAATGGAAAGGTCACGGGATTGGGAGTCAGGAGAGCTTTGTCCCTAGATAGTCTGTGTGACCCTTGGACAAGTTATTTATCCATACTGGGCCTTGATTTCCTCTGCTGGAAAATTAGGAAATTTTCAGTCTTCTAGGTCTAACAATTGGTAATTCTGTAACTAGACTTAATATCTGAGGACTTTTCCAACTCAAATATTCTATGATTTTATGAAAGTACTCTTAGAAAAAGCAGTGACAGATAATGGTAATTAAGGCACTAGTTGAGTGCATATACTTGACCAATAACCCTTCCATTAAATACCTAGAAGCCAAGACTTAATAGTTGGGAGACAGTGTTCCTGTTGCCTTTATCTATTCAAAAACTGTTAAGTAAGCAGGTAAAGGTGACAAGGAGTGGGAATGAGAGATTTATTCAATTTATAGAAGTTTGGATGTAAGCAGGCTAGTACATGTTACCAGGTATCCTTCATATGAAAAACAGAGTAGTGTAATAGGTAAAGCACTGAGCTTCAGTGCAGGACAGTTAGGTTCTAATTCCACCTCTACTACTCACTAGCTATTTGGCTCCAAGAAACTTACTATAGGCCTTAGTCCTTCATCTACGAAACAGGGGGCATTAATTCTTGTGCTAGTGACCATTCGCCCAGGTTTATAATCTTGGGTGAATGACCAATGTGTTTATAACCATCTTCAACTCTTCATTCTTCTCCAACATATCTGTTTAGTTGCGAGATCCTGTTGATTCTTCCTCTATTATGTCTCTCGCGTCTGACTCCTTCTGTCCTACTCAGGTAGTCACCAATTTAGATAACCTCACCATCCCACCTGTACTTTTGTCATACCCTCCTACAAAGTTTCCAGTTTGACCCCTCTCCAATCTTTCTTACATGCAACTGCCAAAAGAATCGTCCTAAAGCACAGATCTGATCATGTCACCCTTGTGTTCAACTTCTGTGCTTCCCAGTTGTGTTTAGGTAAGTATAAAGTATTTGTTTGTATGCATAGCCCTTCACAGTCTAGTTGCAATTTGCCTTTCCAAATGAACAAACCATTACTTGCCCTTCATCCTTCATTCATATACTCTAGGTAAACTGGTCTACCTGTCCCTTAATTAATGAATTTTTAAACCTTGACTGTGTGCTAATCTCTGTGGATACAAATACAAAAGGGAAGACATTTACTGACTGCCCTTAAAGAGTTACATTCTTTTTAAAAAATTTTTTTCAATTACATGTAAATCAATTTTTAACCTTTTAAAAATTTTTTTGAGTTCCAAATTCTGTCACTCCCCTCCCCCTTCTTGAGAAGGCAAGTTGTTTGATACATATTATACATATGCAATCATGCAAAGCATTTCCATATTAGCCATGTCGCAAAAGAAAATGCAGACCAAATAAGTAAGAATAATACAATTCTTTTTTAAAAGTATGTTCAACTTGTATTTAGATGCCATCAGTTCTTCCTCTGGAGGTGGATACCATTTTTCATAAGTCCTTAGGAATTATTTTGAATTATTTTGTATTGCTGAAAGTAGCTAAGTCATTCAGTTGATCATCATATAGTAATGCTGTTACTAAGTACAATGGTTCCCTGGTTCTGCTCACTTCACTTTGTATCAGTTCATGTATGTCTTCCCAGTTTTTTGGAAACCTTCCTGCTCCTCATTTCTTAGAGCACAATCATATGCTACAACTTGTTCAGCCATTCCCCAGTTGAGGGGCATCCCCTCAATTTCCAATTCTTTGCCACCACAAAAAGAGTTGCTAGAAACTGTTTTGTATATATAGGTTCTTTTCTGTTTTCTTTTATCTCTGGGGTACAGATGGAGTAGTGCTATTGCTGGGTCAAAAGGTATACCCAAGAGCTTATATTCTAATGGAGAAGACAACATACAAAGATCAGTGACCAGGGATTATTTTAGCTTCAAAAGTTATGATGAAAGGGGCCATAGGAGAGTATGTTGACAAACCCTTTCCAGTGGCAATGGCAGTATTGATTTGATTATGGTTCCACAACTGGAAATGGGATGGTGATAGAGGAGAATATGCAGGCAGCCAAGTGGCCAGGGAGTAAAGTGAAATGTGGCTAGAACTGGCCTAGACATAGTGAGACAAATGAATCACTCACCAACCAGGATGACAGGCCAGTCAGATGAGAGTTCCAGATCTAATGTGAAGTCATACTCTCTACTTGTGTGCCTCATTACCATTGTACACTTGTGCCCACTTTTCTACAGATAGTGTTTGAGATTTGTGCCTCAGGTTTATAGGGGAATGTTTTATAACTTCTGTTTCTACTGTGCTTTTTTTAGTGAAAACTGTTGCTTTGAACTATTTTTGTTTGCTGACTGTTCTGGAACTTGTGAGCTGTAGTTTTAGTAGTGGGAGTTGGCAGGGTACCCTTTGAAAACGTGCAGATTTTTCACTCATTCTCTAATCTAGCCTGCAGTCCTATGGGATTGTGGGAGAGTATACCCCAGGTTTAAGTGTTTAAAATATATGCCATTGCTTTGAGCTGATTGCATCTACTGACTGACTTCTTTCTCTTGCCCTTCTGGCTGTCCTCCATCCCTGGAATACTTGCTTTCACCTCTCTCTCTTGGAATTTCTCAGGTTCCAAGGTTCAGCTCAAGTGTCACCTTCTATACAAGGTCTTTCCTGGATCCTTTCCAGTTATTAGTACCCACCTCCCCTCCTTTTTTTCTTTGTATTTTGCTTTGTAGATAATATAAGCTTCTTGTGGAAAGAGACTTTTGGAGGGGTGTGGGGGGGGTGTCCTTGTAACTTCAGTGCCTGATAGAAGGCCTAGCACATAGCAGGACCTTAATAAATGTTTGCTGAATTGAATTACTATCTACTTCACAGAGTTATTAGAAGAATCAAATCAGGTAAAATATGTAAAGTTTTTTTAAAATAAATTTTAAAGTGCTATATAAATGTAAGCTATATGTGGCAACAAATTTAAATTTATGTTCTTTAACTTATGCCTGGGAAAATTGACTTCCCTGAACCTCAGCTGTCCATCTGTAAAATGGGAATAATAATAGTACTTGTATTAACTGCTTCACAGAGTTGTGAAGATGAATGCTTTGTGAATCTTATAGACCTGTATGTGAGCCACTAATATTATTGGTGCAAATATTGATGCAGGTAGTCATTATCTTAAAAACATTAGATTTACGAATGGCTTATGCGAATCTGTGATCTAATTTATGTGGTATTCCTATAAATGGTGTAGATTACTGCCCTTCTAGGCCTTTTCATCTGGTGTTGTTCCTGTCCTCTTGGACATCCTTCACAGGGATCTTTCTACCTGTTGTGCTGGAGCCTTCCTTTAGGTATTTTAACATTATGTAGGCACCAATTGCAGCTCATCAGTTAATTTTCCATCTCATGTGACTGACCCACCTTCTTTTCTCCTCCATAGATCTCTTCGATATTTCTTTTAGATTGCTTCTTGTATTGTTGGAAATATGTTTTAACCTATTTATGCCTACCATTTGTCTCTCTGTTGCCCTTTGGGTGACCTGCAATTTTGATATCTTGGCAATTGTGGTATTCTATGATTCATAGCTATACAGCATCATGGGGAGAATATTGGTGTTAAAAAGATGAGATTTTGTTGCAGGGGCAGCTTGAGGTCATTGAAAATGCTACACAATTCCCCAAATGCAATCCATCCTTCTCTTTTCCTCCAATTCATTTCTGGGCCTAACTCATTGTCCATCTCTGGTACATACACACACACATACATACATACACACACATACATACACACATACATACATACATACATGCAGATCAGCTTAATTCACTCTGTTCAACTGCTTATCATAGTCTGGACAATAGGCATTCTTCAGCTATGTTTGCTTTTTACTGTGTGGATTGTTAGAACTATTTTTTCTTTTTAAGAACTGTTTTTTCTTTAAACTGGTTATGAATATCATTTAGGGGCCTCTGTAGGGTTCTAGGTCTTGATGTAATCATCACAATTCCATCTGAAAACAGGAACATCCAGAAGACATCACTATAACGAATCCTTCTATTTGGTTTCTGCACTAAACATCCTCCATGACAGTGGCAAAACACTTGCAATGAGCATGCAATCCAAAGGGGACAGGGACCTCTTTTCCCCCACTTAATAGTATTTAATTTTTTTCCAATTACATGTAAAGATAGTTTTCAACTTTCATTTTTGTAAGATTTTGAATTGCAAATTTTTCTCCCCCCTTTTTTCCCCCTCCCTAAGACAGCAAGCATTCTGATACAGGTTATACATGTATAACCATGTTAAACATATTTCCACATTAGTCATGTTGTGAAAGAAAAATCAAAATAAAAGAGAAAAATCACAAGAAAGAAAAACCAAAAAAAGTGAAAATTGTTTGCTTTCATCTGCATTTAGACTCCATAGTTCTTTCTGTGAGTATGGATAGCATTTCCTATCACAAGTCTTTTGGAATTGTCTTGTGTCATTTTATTGCTATCATAGTTGATCATTGTGCAATGTTGCTGTTACTTTGTACATGGTTCTCCTGGTTTTGCCCACTTCATTCAGCATCAGTTCATGTAGGTCTTTCCAGGTTTTTCTGAAATCTGTGTGCTTATTATTTCTTATAGAATGATAGTATTCCATTACATTCACATACCACAACTTGTTCAGCCATTTCCCAGTTGATGGGCATCCCCACAATTTCCAATTCTTTGCTACCACAAAAATGAGCTGCTATAAATAGTACCCCTCCCTCACACTTGTGGAAAAATATATTCTTAATGTCAAAAATTGGACAATTGAATTTTTAAAAACACAGCTTGTTTGTAAGTTGGGGACTGTCTTCTCTTCACAAATAAGCATATTTTCTGACTTACTAAATTTTATCAAGCCTAATATTTAGTCATACTGAGGAGGAATTTCACATAATAGAAGTGTAAGCATTTACCTCAAGTGGTGTGAGAATATTGCCTTTTAAAATATGAGTTTTCACCTTGGAAATATTGAATATTATTTAGTTTGATCATTTAAGACCTTTACTTTCAGAAGTAGTAAATTATTTATGGTTAGCTTTTCATTCAGTACTTCTGATTAAATGCCCTCAATAGATATAATTTTTCATAGTCTGGAATAAAGTAGCTATTATTGTGCAAATGGATACATGAACAGCACCAAACTGAATTAAATGACAAAACTAGGTTCAAATAATATTAGAGGTTTGATTTAGGCCTCTTGAAAGCCATGAAAACTGAACTATGGCTGAGCTTAATTATTTGATTTACTTGTCTGTGCCTAAGTAGTTTATTTGTGATATTTAAACTCAGCTGACTTTCCCAACTTCCACCTAAGTCAAGGGTTGTTAACTAGGGGTCTGTGGATAGAAATCATGCTGTCTGTGAATTTGAATGAAAAAAAAAAACTCCCCCCCCCCCCACATTAACTTCTAAATGAAATTTAGCATTACCTTTGGTTAGAAACTTAAAAAAATTTCCGAGAATTGTTCATAGGTTTCATTGGATTGCCAAAGGATCCATGACATAGAAAAAAGTTATAAACTCTTTACATGAATCCTACATACCATATTATGTCATGGGAGTGACCTAGGATTTTTTGAATACTATACTAAAAGAACATAGATCTGGTATTATCTGAGGGCTAGTCTAGTTAAGTTTGGAGACCTATCACTAGAGGATTGCCTATTAGGTGATGAATTTTTTGACCATAAATTATGAATACCACCTGCTAAGGTATGGAAGGGCTGCAATCTGTGTTGGTGGAATGCAGTATTGAAGTATTTCTCAAGTCATTGCTGTATCAATTATACTTGTCTTTATAAAATCCTTGTATAACTTTTAGAATTGAATGGCTTTTTTTGTAGGTATGTAGATTGTAAATGGAATTTAAAGACAAATTGAATTTTCTTCTACCTGTTCATCTTCACTTAAATTCCACCAATATTTACCTTTTCATCTTTGGTAGCCATTTTTTATTTGTAGCATTAGAAATACACATAGTATTCAATTGTAGTATATAGTTTGCTTTCAAATACAATTTATAGAATGGAGTTGGGATAGAAGCAATATTTGAAGTTTTGAAGTGCATCAGTAATTTTTGAAAGCCTTGCACTTTATCAAAAACACCTAGAATGGAGTAGCCAAAACTAATGACTGGTAGGCAGGTTAGAAGGCAGGATATATTTACTGCACATTTCATTTAAGGTGTTATTCTATCTTGGTTTACTCTTAGGTGGTGTTCTGAGGGCCTCCTTAACCAATAATTTAACTGGCAACCAAGGTGGCTGCTTTTCACAAAGTTGAATAATCATGTGGATAATAGAATGTCAGAGCTGGAAGGGACATTTGAGATCATATCTTTCCCAAACAATCTTGTGTTGAATTACTTTGCATTTATTTTCCTTATATGTATTTATATATGTACATACACACATAGACTTGTCTCCTCTATTAGAATGTAAGCTTCTTGAAGGTAGAGACTTTTTCCTTCATCTGTAGGACATTAATCAATAAATATTCTCCAATTCAACCCATTTTATAGAAGGGGAAACAATCCCAGAGAAGTGATTTGGACATTAAAAAAAAGTGTTAGAGGTAGATGCCAAGCCTCCTGGACCCCCACTCCCCAGTCCATATATGGAGAGGTAGATGTCAAGTAGGTGAAACTAGATGAACATGAAGCACATTCAGGTGACAGTTAACAAGTGGGCTAAAGGGGAGGCCTTATATCGAGTCGGTATTACTTATAAGAGAAAAGATTTTTGGAGCCATGTTGTAGAGAGCTTTGATTGCCAGCTCTGGAGAACCATTAAAGGTTTCTTTGCTAGAGTGACTTGATCAGAGATCACAGATCAGATCAGTCAGTCAACTAGAATTTATTAAGTGCTTACAATGTGCTAGGTACTGGGGATATAGATTCAAGTAGAAAGATCAGCCCTGTCCTCAAGAATCTTACATTCTAGTGGGGGCGGGGGAGGGGTGGTGGTGTAAGGAAAGACAACACAGAAACCGAAAATGTTGGGGTGGCAGTGGAAGAGACAGATTTGCACCAGGGAGCATAGTAGAGGAAGTCCAGACTACAGCCTGAAAAGGAGTGAGACATGACTGGCCTGAGCACCTCCCTTAAATGGAAGCTCTGGGACAAGCTGTGCAGATGGAGGGAGAGGTTGCTGAGGGGTATATGGTACTTTTAATTTGTCCTTTATGAAAATCATGTGCAAGATGTGTGTTTTGGGAAAATTAATTTGTCAGTCTGTAGGACAGATAGGAAGGAGGAGAAACTGGGGTCAGGAAAGCAGAGCATTTAAGTATTTGAGTGCTCCAGGTATGTGGGAATTTCTCTTCTGCTTTTCTTTTCCTCCTTGTTGTTCTTATGTATATCTTTACAGTTTAGGACTTCAGTGGTAGTTTACAGAATGAAAAAGGTTGGCAAATATTCTATGGGTATACCGAGAGATTATCGGGAAACAGATTTGCGTGCGTACTATGCCAAATTGTAAAGTGCGCCCCCCCCATTAGTGATAAACGCTTAATCTTTCTAAATGTATTGAAACCAATTAAAATATACCACGTGGATACATAGCCCTTCATGTCTTTATATTTTTTAAGCAGGTGAGTGCATATTGTATTTTTTGGCACACAATATTTATGCTCTTGAAAAGAATTGGTCACCATTTGTGTAGCTATGTGTGTGTTGTTCATCTTGTTTTTAAGTAGACAAAAAAATGTTGCATTTCCAAGATTATCAGTCAAGAGGTTGACAACTTTCAGGTCCAGTAGGATTGTGGCATTGATAATTTATTTGTTTTGTTAACATTTGGAAGAGAATGTTTGCCATAAAAGGTGTGTGGAATCTTCATGATTCATACATAACATTATAGATTTAGGGGGCGGCCAGGTAGCGAGTAAGAGCACTGGCCCCAGAGTCCCCAGAGTCGGATGACCTGGGATGGAATCCGGGCTCAGACACTTAGCACCCACCCAGAAACACCTGGCCGTGTAACCTTGAGCAAGTTACTTAACCCCAATTGCTTAAAAAAAAAAAAGATTATAGATTTAGAGCTGGGGGGAAACCATCCCTTCATTTTACAAAGAAGGAAACTGAGGCCCAGGAAAGGGAAGTGACTAGTAGCAAACTCAAAATGAAAATGTTAAAAGGAAATTAAAATGTTAAAAGGTAAAGTTGATATAGATAATGGCCACTTATGCTCAGCTTCTGTTTTCACATTTCTGATTTCAACCTAACATATATTTTTAACTATTCATTAGAGGGTTAAAAGGATATATTGGTCTTCATAACAAAAATGGGGAGTAGGATTTATAGTGAAAAGAATATTAGAGTTGAAGTTGTATGAAACCTGGTTTGTATCAAGTTACTGGTTGTATGACCTTTGAAAGTTACTCAAATCTCTGAGCCTTAATTTACTCATCTGTAAAATGGGAATATTAATACTAACAGTACCTACCTCACAAAGGTTGCTGTGAGGAGAATGCTTTGTAGTCCTTAAAACACTGAAAATGTGAACTGGTGGTTATCAGTTATAGCAATAACATATTTAACATTTTTTGATGCCTATTTGCAACAAGGCCCAGGCTTCTGTGATCCTTCCTAACTAGAATAAATTATTTCCTAATCTCATAGTACTTTGTATTCTTCTTATGTACTTAAACTTTGATATTTAATGGATCTACGATTTCACTGATGTGAAATTACTCCTTCCATATGTGCAGATAGTAACTCATTTTTGCCCTTTCTTTTTGTACTATTCTTGTCTGGGGGTTTTCATGAATCCTTCATAAAGGATATACATACCTTATAGCTAGCATTTATATAGAATCTACTATGTGCCAGGCACTGTGCTTTACAAATTCTCATTTGATCCTCACAACAATCCTGGGAGGTGGTGCTTTTGTTATCCCCACATAGATGAGGAAGCTCAGATAGAGGTAAAGTGACTTGCCCACGGTCACACAGCTAGAAAGTGTCTGAGGCTGGATTTCAACCTAGATTTTCTGACTCCAGGTCCTATGCCACCTAGCTGCCTTATTTGCCAGGGACTGAAATTTAAAATTTTCTTTTTTTTTTTTTTAATGCTTTATTAACTTCTGATTTACATCATTCATTTCCGCCAGATTTTGAGTTACATATTTTCTCCCCGTTTTCCCCCCACCCATCCCCCCAAAACAGCAGTCCCACAGGATATCCCCACCTCCAATCTGCTCTCTCCCGTATTTTCTCCCATACCCGTTTCAACTTTTCCAGTGGATCTCTATGCCTCAGTGCCTGTATATCTTTTTTCTTAATTACATGTAAGATGGTATTAATAATAGTGTATATATATACACACACACACACACACACACACACATATATATATATATATTTGAATATTTGATTTTAAAACTTTCAATTCCAGATTCATTCCCTTCCCCCTCTGCCACCCACCCCCACTGGGGAGACAAGCAGTTCGGTATAGGTTGTACATGTGCGGCTAATGCAAAACAATAACATAGTAGATGTATTGTAAAAGACTGACTATATTTCCCTCCCTCCTATCCCACCTCCCACTTGTTCTATTCTCTACTTTGATCCTGTCCCTTTTCAAAAGTGGGTGCTTCCAACTTCCCTCCCCCCCCAGCCTGCCCTCCCTTCCATCATTCCCCCTCACATCCCCTTCCCCCCCTATTCTCCTGGAGGGTGAGATCCCCTATTTAGTGTGTATTTCCCTCCCTCCTCAAGCCAGATTCAATAGGAATAAGGTTGACCCATTCCCTTTTGACTTCCTATTCTTCCCCTCCATTGTAACCATTTTCCCTTGCCTCTTCTGTATGAGATAGTTGCCCCTCTCTGTCTCTCCCCATCTCCTCTCATTATATTCCTCTCACCTCTTAATTTCACCTTTTAAGTATCATTCCTTCCTGTTAAATTGGTCCCGTGCCCTCTATGTATACCTGTAAACGTATATACACACATTCACATATGTATTCATATGCCCGCATACCCTCATATAAAGACATATATATATATATATATATATACATATACACACACACACACACACACATATATATATATATATATATATTTCTAATCCCTTCAACTACCGAGAAAAGTTTCATAAGTTACAATTATTGTTTTTCCATGTAGGAATGTTAATAGTTCAACTTTGGCCAGGCGGCTCAGCAAGCAAGAGCACCGGCTCCAGTTCCGGGACGACCCGGATCAAATCCGGGCCCAGACACTCAGCACCACACCCAGAAACAACAACTGGTGGTGTAACCCCGAGCAAGCCACTCAACCCCGATTGCTTTACAAAAAAAATAGTTCAACTTTGATAAGTTCCTTATGATTTCTTTTCCCTGTTTACCTTCTCATGCTTCTCTTGCTTCTTGTATCTGAATGTCAAATTTTCTATTCAACTCTGGTTTTTTCACCAAGAATGCTTGAAAGTCCTGTATTCCACTGAATGACCATATTTTACCCTGAAATGATACTCAGTTTTGCTGGGTAGGTGACTCTTGGTTTTAATCCCAGCTCCCTTGACCTCCGGAATATCACATTCCAGGCCCTTCAATCCCTCAGTGTAGAGGCTGCCAGATCCTGGGTTATCCTGATTGTGTTTCCACAATATTCAAATTGTTTCTTCCTGGCTGCTTGTAATATTCTCTCCTTAATCTGGGAATTCTGGAACCTGGCTATAATATTCCTAGGAGTTTTCTTTTTGGGATCTTTTTCAGGAGGTGATTGGTGGATTCTTTCAACCTCTATTTTGCCCTCTCGTTCTAAAACATCAAGGCAGTTTTCTTTGAGAACTTCCTGGAGGATGCTTTCCAGGCTCTTACTTTGGTCATGGCTCTCAGGCAGTCCAATAATTTTTAAATTATCTCTCCTGGATCTATTTTCCAGGTCAGTGTTTTTTCCCATGAGATATTTCACATTGCCTTCTATTCTTTCATTTGTTTGGATCTGTTTAACAGCATCTTGATTTCTCATAAAGTCATTAGCTTCCATTTGCTCCAATCTAATTCTGAAGCAATGATTCTCCTCATTGAGTTTTTGAGATTCTTTTTCCATCTGGCAAATTCGACTTTTCAAGGCATTCTTCTCCTCATTGCCTTTTTGAGCCTCTTTTGCCATTTGAGTTACTCTGTTTTTTAAGGTATTATTTTCTTCAGTCAGGCTGTTGACTCTCATTTCATAATTTTCTTGCATTGTTCTCATTTCTCTTCCCAATTTTTCCTCCACTTCTCTTATCTGCTTGTTAAGGTCCTCTATGGCCTGTAACCAGCTTGTATTTTCCTTTGAAGCTTTTGGTGCAGGAGTTCTGACTTCACTGATTTCCTCCTGTTCCATGCCTTGCTCCTTCTTATCCCCAAAATAGGAGTGTAATGTTGGAATCTTCTGTCTGCTTTGTTTCCTTTGCCTGCTCATTTTGCCACTCAATGATTTGACTTTTGGGCTTTTTGCCACAGTGGGACTTTGCCACCAGACAGGGGAGTTTTCGTCCCAAACGCTGGGGTTTTCTCAGCTGCCTGAGGTATTAGATGGGTGCCCTCTCTGAGGTCTCCACACGCTCTGGCAAGCTGGACACACACCCCAGGACCTCCACCCTAGACTGCAATCCAGATCCAAGCAGGTTAAAGCAAGAGCTATTACCCCTCAGACTGGTGCTTGATCCCCCTACACTCTGCAGGCCAGGAGCTGAAGCCACCATGTAGCGCTGGCGGGCTGTGCCGGGCGTCTCAGCGGCTTCTAACCCTGGGGGGTAAAAGCCATGCACTCCCACTTACTGGGTCCCAAAGTTCAGACTGCACTGGCCTCTCACCTTGTCCTTCGCATCTATGTATTGATAACAGCTGCTGCTGACCTGGAGTCCCTCTGGCTGGCAGCTGGTCAGGCCCGCCCTAGGGCTAAAGCCTCGGTGTGGTGCTGGGCTCGGCTCTTCCCAGAGCGCTGCGCTGGCTGATTCCTGCCGGCCTGCCGGGCTGTCCTCAGCAGGAGGTTATCTTCTCTGTGTCATTTTGTGGGTTCTGCAGCTGAAATTTAACATTTTCTTCCATTATTTAAAGACATTTTGAGAAGGGGTCCATAGGTTTTACCAGACTGCCAGAGGAACATGAAAAGGCTAAGAGCTCCTGATCTGGAGCTTAAAGGGATCTCAGAGGTCATATAGTTCATTTTACAGACGAACAAACTAAGACATCATTGGTCAAGGTCACGCAGAGTTAGTAATTAGCCAAGTTTGTGAACTCCAAATGAAGTTTTCTTTCCACTGCATTTCATTCATCTATTATATACCAAGCTGGTCTGTAACATTTGTCTTTGAGCTCATCATTTTTTGAAGGGGAAAGGCAAGGCAGTTGGGGTTAAGTGCCTTGCCCAAGGTCACACAGCTAGTAAGTGTCAAGTGTCTAAGGTGAGATTTGAACTTCTGACTCCAGGGCCAGTGTTCTATTCACTGCACCACCTAGCTGCCCCTGTAACATTTGTCTTGCTGGGATTCTTGTGTGTCCGTTTTAGATAATGGACCCCCACTAATAGGACAAAGATCCAGGAATTATCATATATGTAAAACATTTCTGTATAGGCACTTATTTCAGTTTGGGGCCTGTGACAATGAGGGCAGTTCAGGAAGGGTTAGTGCGACAGTTTAGAGAATAGAGTTGTTTAGGCTTCAAACCTTTTAGAGGTAGTCCTTTTCAAAATGACTTTCTTATAGACATCTTCTAGAATGTTTCTAGAAATACTCAAAGTGGAGTTACTTGAAAACAATGGTTTTTAGCAAGTGTACGAACTAAACAATGGTCAGTTTTTGTGTTTTTAGAAGTATAGTTGGAAAAAATATTGAAAAGGACCTGGCAGATCTTCAAATCTCAAGGTGACATGAGATAAATGAGAGGCTACAGAATGAAGACATAATGATTAAAGACCCAACCTTACTTCTGAGGAACTAATTTTATAAATTTTTGGCTATAATATTATTAAAACTACAAAGTTCTGTTCTTTCTCAATTACCTGTTGAGTTTGTGGTCAGGGGTTCATTGCTTTACTTAGCATGATCATAGCATCAGAGAATTTATAATTGGAAGACATCTTAGAGATAATCTAATTCAACCCTCTCAGTTCACAAGTGAGGAAACTGAGGCCTCAAGAGGTTAAATGATTTGCCCAGGGTCATATCAGGTAGTAGGTTGTAGAACTGGACTTGAAATGCATTTCTTCTAAATTCTCAAGTGATGGAAAAGCAACGAGAGAGGCAGGCTGATAGAATGGGAGGAACCACCACATTTGGAGTTAGCAGACTTGGATTTTAGTACTAGCACCTTGAATGGTACTTTGCCTACACACCTCAGATTTCTCACGTGTCAGAAATGGACAATAATTGTTTCTATTCCTACCAACTAAGTTTGTTGTGAGTAAAATACTATAGGATCTGGAGCTGAAAGGGACTTTAGAAGCTATTTAGTTCTACTCTTTCATTTTACTGATGATGAAACTGAGGTCCAAGGGGGGTTACAGTCACACAGGTAATGGGTAGAAGAGCCAGGATCTGAACTCTTTGCATCCCCAGTACATTGTACTGCATAGTAGGGTTTTTGTGGGGTGGGTGGGTGGTGGTGGAGGTTGTGGTAGTAATAGTGGTTCTAAAGCTGTGTATTTTTTTTTTAATTAACTTAATTTCTGGTATGTCCCTCTTTCTACTTCCTACCCAATGAGCCATTCCTTGTAATAGAAAATAAAAAAGAATGAAAAGGGGGGTGGCTAGGTGGCACAATAAATAGAGCACCGGCCCTGGAGTCAGGAAGACCTGATTTCAAATCTGACCTTAGATACTTAACACTTACTAGCCGTGTGATCTTGGGTAAGTCACTTAACCCCAATTTCCCTGCCCTTCCCCTCCCCCCCAAAAAAAGCCAAAAATAAAAAGAAAAGGGAAAAAGACAATTTAGCAAAACTAACCAACATATTAACATAGTCTTGTCCCTACTTGGTCTTGGTGATAAGCTCGACCATATTCTGTGTTTTTGTTCTCTGATGATACTTTCCACCATTGAGAGTATAAAGAGGAACCTCAGAAGGTGGGTAGGTGGGAGAGAGACTAGAAAGATAATCCCCCAGATATTGCCCACAATGACACTGGCTGCCTTTACCTGTAATAGTGGTTAACTTTGGGCATATTAGAATTAGGGTTTATATAATTTGAAATTAAGATGTTTTCTCAAAATCCCCTTTTCCATCCTTTGCAGAATAAGGAGTTCTTTTAGTTCCTGTTGTGAGCACTGTTGTTGGTTTGGTGGGTTCATTTTCTTTGTCTCAGACCTCTTTTGGAAGCAAAGTATATTGAGGTTTTTCTGTCAGAGAGACTGTCTGGTGTCAGATTTTGTTGGGTTGCTTATACAGGAAATCAGGGTGTATTGAATATGACCTGAATAGTGAGCTTTGCAGCATGACCCAAGAAGATGAACATGCTATCTTGTATGAGTTTAGTGTAATTCTTGAGGTAATTTACTTATCAGTGGCAGCCTGACAAATCCATAAAAAGCAACAAACACAAATGAGACTATTACAGAAAAACATAACTAAACCAAGTGGCAGACCTGCTACTGATGTGAATGGTCTCAAAGTGGAACTGAGTTAAGAAATGTGCTTGGGGGTTTTTTCCCCAGTCTACATTAGTAAACCATAAAGAGCAAGACTGTCGAAATTACTGGAAATTGAAACTGTAAAGTAGCAGAAAATAGGTCCAATTCCACTTTCTCAACTTCTTTTTCCATTATCTCAGCGTTCCAGATGCAGTGGGAAATGTGTGATAACGTCTCTGTTCAGTGCACAAACACAACAGGTCCAGCAATGGCAGTACCCGTTTTCTAAAGTTCTTGGGTTCCAGTAAGCCAGCACAGTGGGAGAAAAATCTCATTTGCTATCAAAGTTGTTCTCATTAAATTATTCTTAATATGATAAAGAAAATTCTCTCCGTGCTATTCATTGTCCTCTTAATGTAATATTTAAAACCAGTTGCTTCAAAACTTTCTTTTCTCTCTCCTTTTAATATCCAGAGTTCTTGTTCTATCGGTTCCCTTTGTCAGGTGCCTTGTGCCTCGCACCTCAGAGTAAACATGTAGTTGTCAGCCAGAAAGAACCTTAGTCCAACCCCTCATTTTACAGGCGAGAAAAACAGGCCCAGAGAGAAGCAATGATTTTTAAAATGAAATTTTTTGTTTTCCTTTAAAAAATGAGAAATTTACACATCAGATAAAGTGAGTATTTCTATGTACACAGGAGAAACAATAACAGGCAACAAGTATTTACTAAGTGGTTGCTCTGTGCCAGGCACTGTGCTAAGTGAAAGTATTATACATGTAACTAAATCTCTTATTTTCTGTGATTCTCTCATGTGAATAATTACAAACCCTTCCCCATAGAAGTGAAAAATTGTTTCTTCCTTGTTCCTCTAAATTGCTTATAATGTCATCTTTTATTTTTAAGTCATGTATCCGTTTAGTATTTTTACAGAGAGATGTTGGTCTACACCCAGACCAACATCTTCTGCCAAACTGCTTTCCAGTTTTCTCAAAAGTTTTTGCCATATCTTATGGCACCATAATGTTACATTATATTCATATACCATAATTTGTTCAGCCATTCCCCATGTGATGGTCACCTCCTTAGTTTTTAGTTCTTTGTCCCTACAAAAAGAGCTGCTATAAATATTTTTATACATGCATATGATTCCTTTATCTTTTAGTCTCGTTGGGCTATGGCTGAGTAGTGGTAACACCAGATCAAAGGGTATGCAGAATTTCGTAACTTTTGGCATAGTTCTAAATTGCTTTCTAGAATGTCTGGGCCATATTACATCTCCACCAACAGGACCTTAGTGTGTCTCTATATATTCCCTGAGCTTCAGTGCTTGTCATCTTCCTCTTATGTTATCTTTGTTAGCTGTATAGGTATAAAGTAGAACTTCAGAGTTGCTATAATGTGCATTTCTCTAATTATTAATCATTTTAGCTTAGATATCTTCCTTGAGAACTAGGAGGCAGTAATTTGCCTGTAGTCAGTTCACCTAGTGAGTAGCAGAGAACAGAATTCACTCAGGTATTCTGAGTCTGGTTCCAGTGTTCTTTCCCTCCAGATTTCTTGTGTTGCTCCACTAGCAACATGGGATCTTTGACTTTGTCAACTTAAAAATATGAAAAAAGTGTGCAGGTTTTCATGAAAGCAGAAAAAAAGAAGAAATATGTATAAATCTCACATTCACTATTTTGAAACAACAGGGCTTTTTCCTGACTGTGATAAAACACCAAGGGGAATGTGGAAGTGGGGATACACATTTTCAACTGAGGGTTCTTTTATCCTCCAGTAATGGCAATTGTCAGAGATTTCAGTGAACTGGTAAAAAAAAAAATCTCTATTAGTTTTGTAGGAATAAAGGTGCTTAAGTCTTGCTTTTTAATAGGAATGGCTTCTGTTGGTATAGAAATAATGTTATTTTTCTTTTTAATTAGTAAGCCAGCAAGCATTTGCTAGGCACTGTGCTAAGCACTGGAGATACAAAGAAAGCCCAAAACAGATTTATTAAGCACCTGGTATGTGCTCAGCACTGGGCATGTAAAGAAAGACTAAGGATATGTTCTGCTCTCAAGGAATTCACAGTCCAATGGGGCAGAAAGCATGTACATAACTATGTCCATTTTATCTATCTAAAATAACTAAACTTTATTTTCTTTCCTAATCCTGTGTAATTGTGTGCATTTAAAAACTTTCTGAGGAGTCTGTAGACTTCACCAGATTGCTGGTGAGATCCATGACACACAGAAGGTTAAGAACCCCTGTCTTAGAGAAAGAAGACTGGAGGGGAGAGAGGAGGGGGCCAGTATAAAAGCTTCACATAGAAGGTGAGATTTGTGCTGAGTCTCAGAGAAAACTAGGGAAACTAGGAGTCAGAGGTGATGAAGGAGAGCATTCCATGCATGCAGGGGAGGATCAGTGCAAAGACAGTCAGAAAAATAGACAGTTGTGTGAGAAATAATGAGAGGCTAGTTTGGTTGGATTGTAGAATATGTGGAGGGGGGAGTAAAGTATAAGAAATTGTGAAGTCGCAAAGGACCAGGTTGTGAAGGGCTTTCAATTCCAAATAAAGAAGTCTTTATTTGATCCTGGAGGTAATAGGGAGCTTTTTATTGAGTATAGGAGTGACATGGTCAGACCTGAGCTTTGGCAGGTTAGTGGGGGAGGAATTTGAGTGAGGAAAGAATTGAAGTAAGAAGAGCAATTAGGGGGGCGGCTAGGGGGCACAGTGAATAGAGCACCGGCCCTGGAGGCAGGAGGACCTGAGTTCAAATCCGGCCTCAGACACTTAACACTTACTAGCCGTGTGACCTTGGGCAAGTCACTTAACCCCAATTGCTCTGCCCTCCCTCCTGAAAAGCAAAAAAAAAAAATTAAAGAAGAGCAATTAGAAGTCCACTGAAATAGTCTAGGCAAGAAGTCATGAGTACATTGGACAGAGGTGGTGGGAGAAAAGGGGCTATACCGTGTTTCCCCGATAATAAGACACTGTCTTATCAAATTTTTTTTTGGACAGAAAAACACCAGAGGGCTTATTTTCAGGGGAGGGCTTATTTTAATGAACATTGACAGCAATTTTAATAAACAGGTAAATGCGAACAAAAAAATGTACCTTTATTCAATAAGCAAATCACTGGGGAAGAGCAGGATGACTGCGCTCACTGCTGCAGCTCTGATTGGATGCAGCTCGGAGCGCGGCTTGCGTTTCACGGGGCGGGGGGGGGGGACGGTGCATACAGAGGGTACCGTAATGTAGCGTGTAGCGCAGGGGATCTCACTAGGGCTTATTTTCGGGGGAGGGCTTATTTTAGACGAATCTTACACAGTAAGGGGAGGGCTTATTTTCAGGATAGGTCTTATTATTGGGGAAACACGGTACACAGAAGATACTGTGAGGAGTCAGGGATGCCATTGAGTTTGGCAGACGGGCATGGTTGCCCTCTCTAGAATAGTAATAGGGAAGTTGTAAAGAGGTGAGAGTTTTGGCAGGAAGGTGAGTTCTGTTTTGGACTTGGTAAATTGGAGACATATTCAGTTTGAAATGTCTAGTAACACAGTTGATAACATTGGACTGGAGCTTAGTAGAGATTAGAACTATTTCTAACCCCCTCCTTCTACCTCTCTCTCCATAATAATTCACTTTGAGGTGACAGTTGAACCCCTGGGAGAGAATGTGGACACCAAAGGAGATAGTATATAGAGAAGGGGAAAAGAAGAGGACCCCACAGCAGAGCCTTGGGACACTCATAGTTAGTGGGCATGACATGAATAAAGAAGCAGCAAGGGAGGCAGAAAAGTAGTGGTCAGACGAGTAAGAAGAGAATTAGGAGAGAATGATATTCTGAACATTTAGAAATGAGAGAGTATCTAGAAGAGAGCAATGGTTACGGTGTGAAAAACTCCAGAGAGATTAAGAAAGATGAGAAATGAAAAAAGGCCATTAAATTTGGCATATAAGAGATCATTGAGAGCTTCAGAAAGAGCAGTTTCAATGGATTGATAAGGTCAGAAGCCAGATTGCAGAGAGTTGAGAGTGAGAGGAAAGGAAATGGAGTCACAAATTGTAGATGGCTTTCTCAAGGATTTTAACTGCAAAAAAGCAGGGGAAGTACAGGGTTGTACAGATTAAGGAAAGGTATTTTAAGCATGGAGGAGACATGACCTTGTTTGTAGGAAGCAGAGGAAGCACCTCTTAGTTAGGAAGTGATTGAAGATTAGAATGGGGATCATAATGGGGCAATCTGCTAAAGGTGAGAGGAGATAGAAACCAGGATGTATGTAGAGAGATTTCCTTTGTCAGGGAGATGGACCATCTTTTCAAGTGAGTTGAGTGAAGGAGATAGTGGGCTATCTGAATTATGTGAGGAGGGAAGGAGAGGGAGTTCTCAGTATATGGCTTCAATTTTTTTTAGTGAAGTATGAAACAAGTTTCTCAGCAGAGAGAGTGGAAAGGGGTACTGTGGGAAGCCTGAGGAGGTGTGAAAAGATTTAAAATAGCCATGTGTTGAGTAGAAGAGTGGATCCATTAAGGCAATATAAAAAGGATCGCCTTGCTGCAATGAGGGCCCAGTTAAGATTATGTAACATAAATTTGTAGTGGACCCAGTTTGCTTGGTTTTATGACATTCTCAAGCTCCCTTCAGTATCACATGAATAGGAGTGAAGGTGGCAGATGGTCAGAGCAGTACAAGACTCAGGTTTGGAAAGGCACAATCTACAGGGGTACAAGGATTCAGGTGTAGAGGATGGTGCACAGTTGAACTGTTTCACCAACAGATGGGAATAGAGAAGGGAGGAGAGTGCAGTTTGTAGGGCCATGGCCTGGGAATGAACTGAGGGATGGAGAGATTGAAGGTCATAGTGAAGACAGAAAGTTTGTAAGTTGCAGGGAAAATTGGAATTAGCAAAAGCTTTTGATCTAATAAAGGAATTTCAGAACTCATGAATTTCGAAATGGAATATTTGCATCATAGCAAGATCATTGTTAAGATAATCTGTGTGAAGTTTAGGTAGAGTGGAGGAGTAAGTTATGAGAATAAGAGTACATTGAAGGATTGGAAAGTTAGGGTGGTTGAGGGAGCATCTATCTATCTGTCTGTCTGTCTATCTATCTATCTATCTATCTAATCAAGGAGAATGTCCTTGGGCAGTGGCTACCAGGATCCAGATTGAGTGATAAGTATAAATGTTGTGAACCTCAAAGGAGGAGAGGTTGCAACAGATTTTACTCATCACGGTTAGGGAGAATTTGTAAATAGAAATGGGAAGCAAGGGCAGCTAGGTGGCACAGTGGTTAGGGTACCAGGTCTGAAGTGAGAAAGACCAGCCTCATGAGTTCAGATCTGGCCTCAGACACTTACTGTGTAACCCTGGGCAAGTTGCTTAACCCTTAACCCTTGCCTCAGTTTTCTCATCTGCAAAATGAGTTGGAGAAAGAAATGCAAAACCAGTATCTTAGCCAAGGAAACCCCAAATGAGGTCACGAAGAATTGGACAGAACTAAAAAATGACTGAACCAAAAAAGGGGGAGGAGTATTCTTACCTTTTCCAGTTAGTGAATCAACTAGAAGAAGACAATATTTGAATTAGCTACGTTAACTAATATTCCAATTTTCATGTTGATCTTACTGGAATTTTTTTAATATATAGCCTTGATGCTCTCCAACCTCCCCACCCCCATGACATTTATCTTCAAATTGTGAATACTTTTCTTTGATTAAGTCTGTTAAGGTTTAATCAGGTAACCAGAGTGGTGAGATTTTCTTTGTTGGGAAACAATAATTAAATGAAGCCTTCTTGAGTAGTGACGTGTTGTGTGTGTGTGTGTGTGTGTGTGTGTGCACGTGTGCATGCTCATGTAGACATGTATATATGTAGGAGGGAAGAGAAGGAATATTAAACTCCTCTACAAAAGAAGTTTTGCTCTTAGGACTAGTCTGGTAATGATATTAATAATAGCATTTATGTAGTGCTTTAAGGTTTATAAATATTGCCATTTTATTCTTAGAACAACTCTGAGAGGTGGATACTATTATTCTCATTTTACAGATGAGGACTGAGGCAGACAGAGGTGAAGTCACTTAATCAGGGTCATCTAACTACTGTCTGAGTTTGGATTTGAACTCAGGTCTTTCTGACTCCAGGGCCAGTGTTCCCTCCATCCACTATACCACTCTATGCCTTTGATGTAATTCCAAAATGTAATTTTAGGGCTAGGTGTTAGGGAAGTAATTTAGTCAGTGGAGTCTCCAGTATATGTATGAGTCATACATACATATATGTATGACCCCAGATTCCTGGCAGACAACAGCACCAAAGTGAGATGATGATGTCTCTTAGACACTTTAGTATTAGAAATGTTCCATCTGGTAAAGGTGTTGAAGGAGTTATTAGAACAGTTACATTTGGGCGATGTGTACAAGCAGATATTAGAAATGTTTGAATTGGGCCTTTGGAAGGAGGTGTTAGAACTATTTCAATGGAAGCAGATATTACAACCATTACAATGGGGTCATGTGTGGAAGCAGGCATAAAAGCTATTCCATTTGGGTCATTAGAACTGTTCCATAAAGGCCATACATGGAAGCAAGTAAAAAAAAGTTCCAATTGGTCTCTTGTGGAAGAACATATTAGAACAGTTTCATTTTGATCATGTGTGGTATGTGTGTGTGGAAGTTCTAGTTGTACCATCTTGATCAGATGTTCAACTTGTACCAATTGAATGGTGCATGAGAATTGTTCCATTTGAGATGTGTGGAATCAGGTGTTCAAATTCTTCCAATTGGGTTATATGTTGAAGTATTAGAATACTTCCAACTTGGCCATCTCTGGAAACTGTTATTAGAACTGATCCAATGGGACGATATTTGGAAGCAAGTATTAGAAGTGTTCTAATTGGTCTTTGTGGAAGAGCATATTAGAACAGTACCATTTTGGACCTGTTGAGGCAGAGATTAACAATTGTACCAGTTGTGATATGTGTGCAAGCAGGAGTTAGAACTCTTCCAATCTAGCTGTCTTTGGAAGCAGATATTAAAAGAGTTCTAATTGGGCCATGTGTTAGAAATATTCCATTTGGTTCTTTTGTGGAAGAACATATTAGATCAGTTCTATTTGGGCAACATGTGGAAGCCAGCATTAGAACTGTTTCATTTGGACCATGACTGGAAGCAGGTATTGGAATTGTTACCATTTGACTACATGTTTCCACTTACATATAAAGATAAATTTTAACATTTATTTTTAAAAAAAATTTTGAGTTACAAATTTTCTCCCTCACCCCATCCTTAAGATGGTAAGCAATTTAATGTAGGTTATATATGTGCAATCATGTAAGACATATTTCCATATTAGTCATGTTGTGAAAGAAGAAACAGCATAAGAAAAAGCCACGTAAAAAATAGTGAAAATAGTATTCTTTGATCTGCATTCAGACTCTTAGTTCTTTCTCTCGATGTGAATAGAGTTTTTCCTCATGAGTCATTTGGAATTGTCTTGGATCATTGTATTGCTGAAAAGAGCTAAATCATTCATAGTTGATCATTATTACAGTGTTGTTACTTTGTACAGTGTTCTTTCTGGTTCTGTTCACTTCACTTTGGATCAGTTCACGTAAGTCTTTCCAGTTTTTTCTGAGAGTATCTTGCTTGTCATTTCTTATAGCACAGTAGCATTCCCTCACAGTCATATACCACAACTTGTTCAGCCATTCCTCCAGTTTATGGGCATCCTCTCAATTTCTAATTCTTTGCCACCAGAAAAAGAGGGGCTAGAAATATTTTTGTACACATAGGTCCTTTTCCTTTTAGTTTTTTTTTTTTTAAATCTGTTTGGGAATACAGATCTACTAGTAGTATTGCTGAATCAAAGGGTGTGTGTGGTTTTATAGCACTTTAGGCAAAAAGAACAGTTTCATTAGGACTACATGTAGACAGAAATATTAGAACTGTTCCATTTGGGTAGGTATTTGACCTGTTGCAATTGGTCCTAAAGTAGAAACAAGGGTTAGAATAGTTTCATTTGAGACAAGTGTGAAAGCAGGTATTAGATCTATTCCAGTTAGGTCAAGAGTGGAAGAAGGTATTTGGACCGTTCCAGTTGGGCTGTGCATGCAAGAATTGGTTCCATGTGGACCAGGCATGGGCACAGGTGTTAGAACTGTTCCAATTGAACCATACATGAGTACACATGTTAGAATTACTCCAATGGGCATGCGTGGAAGAACATATTAGAGCTGTTCCAGTGGGATCTTTTATGGAAGAATGTATTATAATAATTCTACATGGACCATGCATGGACACAGATGTTAGAACTGTTCCATTTCAGCCATGCATGGATGCAGGTGTTAGAATTGTTCCAGTGGGCCGTTTGTGGATGCAGGTGTTAGAACTGTTCTTTTTACAGTAAATGTGAAGACATGTTTTAGAACTGTTCTAATTGGATCACGTATCATGCAAGTTTTAGAATAATTCCCCATTGGGCTATGTGTGGAAGCAGGTATTATAACTGTTCCAGTTATACCATATGTAGAAGTCTTGCTTTTTTTTTTTTTTGGAGGGGGGAGGGCAGGGCAATGCAGTTAAGTGACTTGCCCAAGGTCACACAGCTAGTGTTAAGTGTCTGGGGCTGGATTTGAACTCAGGTCCTTCTGATTCCAGAGCCGGTACTCTATTCACTGTGCCACCTAGCTGCCCCAAAGAGAGGGGTAGAAGTCTTTATTAGAACTGTTCCATTTGGGCCATGTGTGGAAGAAGTGATTAGAAGTATTCTATTTTGGCCATGCATGGAGGCAGTTATTAGAACCCTTGTATTTGGACCACATTTGGAAGAATATATTAGAACTATTTTTTTTCCTCATTTAAGGAATCATGTATTAGAATTATTCTAATTTGGGGTGGCTAGGTGGCGCAGTGAGTAAAGCGCCGGCCCCGGAGTCAGGAGGACCCGAGTTCTGTTCCGGCCTCAGACACTTAACACCCACACAAAAAAACTAGCCATGTAACCTTAAGCAAGTTACTTAATCCCAGTTGCCCTCCAAAAGGCAAAAAAAACACCCCAAACAATTGTTCTAATTGGATCAAATGTTATGGCAGGCATTAGAACTATTCAAATTCAGCCTTTGTGGAAGAAGGCATTTAGAACTGTTCCAGTTGGGTCATGCATGGAAGGAGGTATTAGAAGTATTCCAATGGAAGCTGGCATTAAGAATAATTCCTATTGAACTTTGTCTGGAAGAAAGTGTTAGAACTGTACCAATTGGACTTTGTATACGAGTAGCTATTCGATCTGTTTTGACCATGAGTGGATACAGGTATAGCTACCGTTGGGCCATGTGTGGATGCAGGTATTAGAATTGTTCTGTTTGGACCACATATGGAAGAAAGTGTTATGGCTATTCTTTTTTCCCCATGTGGGGAATCATGTTTTAGAATTGTTCTCATTGAATCTTAGGAAGAAGTAGGTATTAGAACTGCTCTGGTTGAACCAAATGTAGAAGTACATCTTAGAGCTTTTTCATTTGGACCTTGTGTGGGACCATGTGTTCGAATGCTTCTAGTAGATTCAAATGTAGAAGCAGATGCTAGAAGTTTTCAAATCATGCCATTTTTGCAAGCCTGCATTCAAATGATTCCATCTAGGCCTTATCTGGAAGGCTGTATGAGAGCTGCTCCATTTAGGACATGTTTGTAAGCCTGTGTTCGAAGTGTCACATGTGGGTGAGGTGATATTGGCACCATTTCCTTTGTTCCATTTTTGGAAGCAAGTATTAGAATTGCTTCATTTAGGCCCTTTGTACAAGTAGGTATTTGAACTGTTCCAGTGGGACCATTTGTTTCAGTACACATTGTAGAATTGTTCCATTTTTCTGTTTCAAAACAATTATTAGAACTATTCCAACTGGGTCTTGTGTGGAAAGAAGGTATGAGAAGTGTTCCTATTGACTCATGTTTGCAATAAAGTAGTAGAATTGTACCAATTCAACCACTTTGGAACCTGGTATTTAAGCTGTTACAATTGTACTGTGTGTAGAAGCACGTAGTGTATCTGTTTCAGTGTGTCCATGAGTTGAAATAAGTATTATAACGGTTTTACTTGGGCCTTCTGTGATATTAGCAATTGGAATTGTTACATTTGGGCCATGTGTGGTAGAAAGTATTATAACAGTTCGATTTGGACCATATGTTGATGCTGGTATTAGAACACTCCATTTGTGCCATGTTTGGAAGTAGGTATTAGAAGTGTTACATTTGATTCACGTGTGGAAGTAGATATTAAAACTGTTCCAAGTTGAGCTGTTTGTGGAAGCCAGGTATTATATGTTCCCTGTGTGGGGCAGCTAGGTCATGCATTGGGTGGATCACTGGGCCTGGAGCTAGGAAGACCTGAGTTCCAAATGAGCCTCAGAAACTTGCTGTCTCTGTGACCCTAGGCACTTAGCCTCTGTTTGCCTCAGTTTTCTTATCTATAAAATGGATCTAATAATAACATTTAGCTCCCAGGGTTGATATGAGGATCAGAATTGTAAAGTCCTTAGCACAGTGCCTGGAACTTAGTAAGTGCTATTTAAATAATAGTTGTTGTTACTGTTTTTACTACTACTACCACCACCACCACCACCACCACTACCCCCTTAGATATTTGCTGGCTTTGGGTTCATATCCCGACTCTGTCCCTTGCTACCTATGTGATCTAGGTTAAGTGACTTTCCTTTTCTGGTTTTCTTTTTCCTCCTTTGTAAAATGAAGGAGTTGGATTCTTTGACCTCTAATATCTTGTCCAACTCTAAATCTCTCATTCTATTTAAACTTTAATTAAGATATAACACAGTACTAATTAGTGATGTCATTGAATGTGTCAAATGAATGGTGTTATTATAATATTAAACTGTCCATATATGCTCAGCTTTTGTAGTTTGTTGCTCATGTAGCATTGGATTCCGAATTAGAAGGGAGATGTTTGAGATGATCTAGTTCTGCCTTCTCATTTTACGCAGAGGAATCTGAAGTCCTACAATGTTTAGTGCCTTGAATAAGGTCATATAGAAGCACATTCTGAGCTCACATCCTAAAAGAAAGAAAACTGGGGAGAACATTGAATTGAACAGCTTTCCTTTAAAACTATCTTATGAAGGCATGATAAATGTTCTGAATTCTTTCAGCCTTTGCCAATCTTTTCCTGTTTCTCTTCATACTATCCTAGTTTGCCTTTTGCTGCTATACACATACTGAAATTGTGAAACTGAAATTAAGATATCTTTGTTCTTCTGTGTTTACAAGCACTTTTAAAAAAAACCAAACTAGTGTCTGGAGAGTTAGGAATTTAGGTCCAAATTATATCTCTTTTAGACTTTAGTGATTTGGAAGTAGGTTATATAATTGTGAGGGTTTGTTTTGTTTTGTTTCGAAATTTTTTTTAAGGCCTTAAATGTATTGTTTGATATAGTAAAATGTGTACTTTGACCAGAGTTTTTCAGAAAAGTGATTCATGGTCAGCAAATGATAATATTTGCCTGTGTCTATTTAATAACCTTTCAGAACTAAATGCACTATAAATATTTGTAAACATCATTTTGCTCTTTTTAGTTTAAATTCAGAAATGCAGACTGTAATTGTCTTTTTGATCTGTTGTATTAAACAGTTAACTGTGACCTTGTTCTTTGAGCAGGTAACTTTGTAAATTCCATGACCAGCGAGCTTAATGTGAACCTTGAAAACTCAGATTGCAAACATGATGAAAACATTTGTCTAGTAACTACTAGGAAAATTTCTTAATGAGATTTTTCACAATAGCTAAATTAAAATGGATCTTTAATTTCTTCAACTTGGATTTTTCTTCCACAGTACATGTCGCAACACATCTATGCTTGCCTATTTCAGACTTCTCTTTTCTGTCTTCCCATAAGTTTGCCAAAGATGGTCCACCCAACATTTTCAAGGCCTTCCTTGCTGTCAGCTAACCCTGTCCACTTGTTATTGCTAGTCCTAATTGTATAAACAACCTATTGTATTTTTTGTTCATGGGTTTCCCTGATGAACCTCTTACTGTTGTCCTGCAAAATTCTTTATTGGTTAGTTTTATTATTGTTAGTTTAGTCTTTATTGGTTAGTTATTATTATCCCTCTATAATAGTCATTTTCAATTTTTTCAGGACTGTTGTGGTCCATGTCTTGCTGGTAGATAGCAACATTGATAGAATAAAATGCTATTAAAAATATGGGCCTTTGGAAATAGAGAGCATTATGAGATGTAAAATGGATAGTTTTGATTATATTAAATTAAAAAGGTTTTGCACAAACAAAACCAATGTACTCAAGATTAGAGGGAAAGTAGAAAGCTGAGAATATTTTTTTAATAGCACATGTCTTTGATAAAGGCCATATTTCTCATATATGGAGAACTGACTCAAATTTATAAGAATACAGGTCATTCCCCAATTGATAAATGGTCAAAGGCCATGACCAGGCAGTTTTCAGATGAAGAAATCAAACTTATCTATGATTATATGAAAAGATGCTATAAATCACTATTGATTGGATAAATGCACATTAAAACAACTCTGAGTTACCACCTTCCACCTCTCAGATTGGCTAATATGACAGAAAAGGAAAATGACAAATGCAGGAGGGGATAATGGGAAAATTGGGACACTAACATACTGCTGGTAGAGTTGTGAATTGTGCTAATCATTGTGGGGGAAAATTTTAACTATGCCCAAAGGGCAATCGTGTATATAGCCTTTGACCCACTGATACCACTACTAGGTCTCTATCCCAAAGAGATTTAAAAAAAAAAGTGGGGGGAAAGGTCTTATTTGTACAAAAATAAAGTAACTTTTTGTGGTGGCTAAGAATTGGAAATTGAGGGGAATGTCCATCTATTCAGGAATGGCTGAACAAGTTATGGTATATGATTGTGAACCGGGTACTTTCAGAAAAACCTAGAAAAACTTAAATGAACTGATACAGAGTGAAGTGAGCAGAACCAGGAGAACATTGTACACAGTAACAACAACATTGTGTGATGATTAACTATGATAGACTTAGCTGTGTTCTCAGTACTACAGTGATCCAAAACAAGTCTGAAGGACTTACTATGAAAAATTGCTATCCATCTCCAGAGAAAGAACTGATAGCATCCGAATATAGATTAAAACACACTATTTTTCACTTTCTTCATTTTTCAGGGGGGGGTCTTCCCCCCTCAACATGACTAATATGGAACTATGTTTTACATGATTGCTCATGTATAACCTATATCAAATTGCTTGCCTTGTCAATGAGCAAAAAGGGAGGGGGAGAGAGAATTTGGAACTCAAAATTTTAAAAGATGAAGTTAAAAGTTGTTTTTACATGTAATTGGCAGGAAAAAAGTATTATTTATTTACTTATAAAGCAATCAGGGATAAGTAACTTGCTCAAGGTTACACGGCCAGTTATTTCTGGGTGTGATGCTAAGTATCTGAGCCTGGATTCAATCCCAGGTCATCCCGACACTGGAGCTGGTGCTCTTACTCGCTAAGCCACCTGTCCGCCCCTAAAAAAGTATTATTTAAGTTAAAAGAAAAAAGACGGCTTTTTTTTCCCCAGGAGAAGTTTAGGTTCATTGAAGCTTTGCATTTTCTGGAAGGTAATCTAGCCAACTCTCCTCCTCCTCTTTAATTCTAGTCTCCAATAGTTACCCATTTGTACTTTTTGTACCAGGTATACATATTGATAAGGGCTTTCCATCTGTATGCATGTTTTGTATACATAATTGTATGCATGTTTTAGTCTGGACAGTAGATGTTCTTCATCTATATTATTTTTCCTTTGTGAATGGTTAGCTGAAACTTTTTTTTTTTCGCCTTTTGGAGGGCAATTGGGGTTAAGTAACCAGCCTAAGGTTACATGGCTAGTTTTTTTGTGTGGGTGTTAAGTGTCTGAGGCCAGAACCGAACTCGGGTCCTCCTGTCTCTGGGGCCAGTGCTTTACTCACTGCACCACCTAGTGGCCCCAAGTTGAAACTTTTTAAAGTGGTTACAGATCTCTTCTAGAAGGCTTTGCAATCTTTGAGGGCTTGCTTGGTACAGGGAGCAGAATGTCATCCATATGGAGAAGTATCTGGAGGACCTCATCATTGTCAGGGAATCTCCAATTTGAACTCTGTACTAGATCTCCATCACAGAGGCAAACAGTTTTTTAAAATGGGGAAACATTTTTGGTAAGCATATGTCCCTGTTTTATGCGTGGCTTGATGTGTAGTGGGTCATTGAACAAGGTTATTTCTGTTGTTAATGGTTTCTTAAATGATTTTGATGTATGGATTAGAGACACTTTGTTAGAAGTGAGCCTTCAAGGGAGTGTTTCATTTTACTGAATCATATGATTCTTCATAATCAGCAGACAGCATGGTGCAGTTTTTGAATTTTCAGTCAAGCAACAAGCATTTATTGAGCACCTGTAATGTCCCAGTCATTTTGCTAGGCACTGGTGATGCAAAGTCTCTGCTGCCAAGGAACTTATATTCTATCAGTATATGTACATCAGAATAACTTAAATCTTTCAATTAGTTGTGTGAACCACCATAGACTATTGCTTATTAAAGCCTGCTTGTTTTATATTAATGGCCTCATCGAGGATGTCATCAGTATGACTTTTTTTTATTCCATTATTTTAAAAACACTTATACTTTATTTTATTTTTTCTTATTTAATATATTTTATTTTTTCTATACTTTATTTTAAAAAATTCGCATTCCCAATTCTTCCTCTAACCGTCCTCTACCCACTGAGAAGACAAGCAATATATCAGTTACACGTGTAAAGTCATGTAAAACATTTCCGTATAAGCCATATTGCCAAAAAAAAAAAAAAGGATAAATACAGCAAATGAAAAAAGTATGCTTCATTCTATACTCAATTCATCAGTTCTTTCTCTGGATGTGGATGGATTTTTCATCATGGGTCTTCTTGCAATTGATTCACATTTCAGTTTCTGTATAAGGTTATTATAATTGGTGTTGATGTCATTTGTAATGTCAGTTACCTATTTTTCATTATTAATAACTTGTTTAAATGGGTCAGGATTGAATTATAGTCAATCTTCAACATTTAGGCTTTTAACTTTCAAGGCAACCATGCACACTTTGTGTAGCAGAGAAAAAAATGAGAGGTGTGATGAGTGCAAGTTTGTGGAGTGGCTGGTATGATCATAACTAGGTACTTCATTGGGCTTGTTCAACTTACTTTTGTAGCATTCATTGGGTAGTGCGAGTCCTTTGGGCTCTAAGCCCAAGCATACAAAGTCAGTGATGTGGCTTAGTGAGAAAATAAAAGATAGTAGATAAATGTTGTGCTAGAATCGATTCGTTTTATCCACAAAAAGGAGGTAAATATTCTTAAAAAGTGTTCCTGAATCCACAACAGAAAGTGCTAAGGAATTCTCTGAAGTGTGAATTGAAGGAATTGAAAAAATGGAAATATAGGAGCTAAATCTGTGGGTAAATGAGATGGTGGTCACCCTCGCCCTCTCATTATACCCTCAAGCTCCTGTAGAACAACAAAGCCCACTTCCCCTGGTGGGTAATCTTACTAAGGGCCAGGAACTCACTCTAGGCGTGTATTTTTCATGGGGAACATTTCAGACATGGTACTGAAAGGGAGATTAGAGATGGTAGGTGTTGTTCCCCCCCCCCCTTTTTTTTTAACCTCTGGGGTCTTCTGATATTGTTGCCCCTGCTCTTCTTCTGTCTGGTGCTGCCTCTCCTCCTCTTTGCTTTTTATGTATTGTTTCATAGTTATCGTGTTAGGAAAAGTATCATCAGGTTATAATATTTTATGAAGAATTATATACAAAATGTATTTTCAGCAATGTCTAGTGAAAAATCATAGTTTTTGGTGGTCATGGGAGCCAAATCCCCTATTTCCCATAGATTCAATATATCAACATTTGTGTGTTGTTGTTTTTTTTTTAAATTTTTACTTTGGGTCTGTTTTCTAGGAATGGTACCCCTGTGAAAATCGAGGACTGTCTCTTATTTCCTTTGCATGCCATGTCTTGGGGGGGGCACTTTCATGCATGTACATGTCATAAAAATTTTGTGCAGATGTGAAACTAGTTGTATAATTTGCTGTTTACCAAATTAAGAGCTGGAAGGGACCTCAGTAGTCATCTAGTTGAACCCATCAAAAAAGGAATTTCTACTGTAACATGTTCCACAAATCCAATTGAAGATTCCAGGGAGAGTGAGCTTACTACCTCATGAAGCAGATCATTCCACTTTGGAGCAATCACATTCTTAGCAAGTTTTACCTAATATCAAGCCTAAATTTGCCTCTTTGTGACTTAGTTGTTGATGCTTTCTCGGTTACCATTTTTTTGGCCTTAATAAGGTTATCTTTGAGTTCTTCTCTCCTTCATATGTTGATTCATATTTCATTTTTAATATAAAATTAACACAATGTCAGTGTCATTTCTACTGTCCATTATTCATTTTCCACTATCATTAATTTGTTTAAATGGCTTGTAGTGAGTTGTTTCAGTTGCAGGCTTTATCTTTCTTTTAGTTATACTAATTTTGATTTAGGCTTTAACAAGTTGAGCTCATTACACACAGACTACTAAGTTAGAGACCATATCAATATTGAATCTTCCTATATATTAAAATAAATTCGGTTTCACTTTTTGTGATGTTACTTGTGTTGCTTACTATCCAATTAGTTTTACCTTAAAGAAAATTAATTAAATATGTGATATTGGTCAAATGCAGTTGGACTGATGGGAGGGTGAGAGTAGTGCCTAACTCATAGGAACTTACTGTTTGCTTTTTCCCAAGAGGCTATATTGTATGCATTCTTTACCTCTTGAATTGGGCCAGAAGAAGAATTTATACAAGGACAGCAACACTGTAAAGAAAATCTTCAAAAGCTTTAAAAACTCTAATCAATACATGATCAATACTGTCTCCAGAGCACCTGTAATAGAGCATATTATACCCACCTCCTAACCAAGAAATAGTGGTGGTCACAAGGTTCAGAGACATAGAATTTTGGACATATACATGGTCACTCCATGGATGTGTTTTTGCTTGACTATACTGTTTGTTGCAAGGGGTTCTCTCAGTTTTTAATTAAAGGGAATGGAATGAGAAGGGAGATTAGCAATGGTGATTTTTAATTTTTATTTTATTTTTATTAAAAAAATTTTTTTTTGCTTTTTGGGGGCAATTGGGGTTAAGTGACTTGCCCAAGGTCACAGGGCTAGTTTTTTGTGTTAAGTGTCTAAGGCCGGATTTGAACTCAGGTCTTCCTGATTCCAGGGCTGGTGTTCTATTCACTGGGCCACCTAGCCTCCTTGCAGTAGTGATTTTTAAAGAGAGGGCTATTTTAACAGTAAGATCTGGTCTGCAAATTCCTGACCCAGTGGAGTCTGTTGTTTTTTGTGTGGTTGAGTTTCTGTAGATTGCTACTGGACTTATTCACAGTTACCCTGCTGGGAGGTTCTGCAGGTTTAGAGTGACTCAAGTGCTGACTCTCTCTGGTTTCTTGCCCAGATTTATTCCACAGAAAGCTTAGGTACAGGGCTAATGGTTAGAACTGAGTCCCCCTCTGTTGTTGGGTTCAGAGCCTCACAGTCATGGCTCTGGAAGTTATTCCTTGCTCCTTACATAATTGGGACCACTACTCCCTCATGATCATGACCACTTTTCTCTGCCCTGGAGTCAGAAAGACCTGAGTTCAAATTTTGCCTCGGACGCTTAACACAAAAACTAGCCACGTGACCTTGGGCAAGTCACTTAACCCCAATTGCCCTCCAAAAAGCAAAAAAAAAAAAAAAGATTCACCATGATTTTTTGTTGGCTTTGCCAATCAGAATTTGATCTGGTGTTATTTATTGGTTGTTTTAGGGGTAGGATGTGAAAGAGTTGAGACAAAACTGTTAGCTCTCATTCTGCCATGTTGGCTCCATCTCCCATTGATATTTTTGAAACACTGACAATTTGAGTCTTGGTCATGGATGGTGAGGTGAGGCAGCAAGGTGACTCAGTAGATAGTCTCAGACCTGGAGTCAGGAAGACCTGAGTTTAAATCTGGCCTTAAATATTTGCTAGCTGTGTGACCCAGGGCAAGTCACTTAACTTCTGTTTGCCTTAACTTCTTAATGCCCTGGAGAAGGAAATGACAAACCAGTCTAGTATCTTTGTCAAGAAAACCCCATGGACAGCATTAGTGTGCTGCAGTCCATGGGGTCACTATGAGTTGGATATGACTGAATGACCAAGTGCCATGGACACTGACCATTCTTTCTGCCATCTTGGAGTTCACTTTTGAAAACCATCTAAGACCAATGCATGATTTGCTCAGAAAATAACTTTTTTTTATTTTTTTTTGACTGTTGTTTGTCCTTTTGTTTTTGAAGAGGATCAGTGACATCATGATGTGATGTCTTGACTTGCAAGTGAATTGATTTAAATGAGGCAGAGTTGTGTAAAGTCCTCAGCCTCATTCTTCCAGAATGTTCAAAGTCTAGTGGAAAGACAAGAGTGCAGATGACTGGTGATGGCCTGGGGTGCAGTGGATGACCTTGGTGTCATCTACTTGCCTGACCAAGCTCTAAGAGCTCCACAATGCCTGCTTCAGCCACCTTCATGACTGGTAGAACAAATTGTTTTCCTCTGCCCATTGCAGGGGAAATCTTCATACTTGGGGTATACCTCCCTCTAACTCATAGATGGGTTTGAGGCCTTTTGGTTACCTTCAGTCTGACAAATGTAAAGATTTGAGGTTGTAGGATAAGAATTTGCTGTTTGGTAAAAATTGTTGGGAAAAGCAGAAAGCAGTTTGGCAGAAATTAGGTATAGTCCAGTATCTTACATCATTTACTGAGAATGGAGACGTGGCCTAGATATAAAGGAAGATATTGTAAGTAAATAAGAAGATGTTGGAGCATATTACCTATCAGTCTTATGAATAGGAGAAGAATTTATGAATAAACAAACAAGAGAGGGCATTGTGAGGTACAAAATGGTTGATTTTGATTACCTTAAATTAAAAAGATTTTGTACTTATAAAGCCAATGTAGCCAAGACTAGAAGGAAAGCAGAAAATTGGGGGAAAATTTTTATAGACAATTTTTCAGGTAAAGTGCTTATCTCAGATATATAGAAAATTTTGTCACATTTATAAGAATATGAATCATTCCCCATTTAATAAATGGTCAAAAGATATAAACAAGTAGTTTTTGGGTACAGAAATCAAAGCTATATATGGTCATATAAAAAATGTTCTAAATCATTATTGATTAGAGAAATGCAAATTAAAACTACTTTGAGAAATTGTGTCACACTGATTAGATTGGCTACTACCAGGCTAAAATAATTTGTGACTTTCATTTTATATTGCTTTATGGAAAATAAAGAAAATATTCTTTGATCATTGAACATCGATCAATTGTCCTGTTTTTCTCCCTTGAACAGATTTCAGACACATTTAGACAAGCCTCATGGAAGCATTTTGGGACACACCATTCAAGACAGTTATTTGAGATTACAAAGGTAAGATTAAGCAGCCCTTTTCTGCTCTGTTAGAACTAGGGGGAAAAGTGCAAGCCCATAGAGCATTTTCCAGTTTGTGCTGTGTATTTTACAATTCTCATATAATTTCCCTTTTTGTGTTTTCCAAGTACTTGTGAGATAAATGGGAAGTTATATTTCTACCCCTGGGAACAGAGAAAAAAATCAGTACTGAAATATTATGTATATACCCCTCGACTCTCGACCCTCGACCCCCAACCCAGTCTATGCTCTCTCGGATCGCAAACTCTAGGAGACTGCTCCGCGATTTCTGACCTCGCTTGAACACTGGGATGATGGGAGACTCTGTGTCAAAAATCGTCAGGCATGAGGACGCCTTACCCCAGCTGCAGAGAGCCACTCAAAGTAGCAGTCAAACATCATGTCAATGGAAATAGGACTGTCGAACCTTTCCCAGAGGGAACACAGATGGCTCTGTTTGGAATGGGATGTTTCTGGGGAGCAGAGCGGAAGTTTTGGAACTTGACAGGAGTGTATTCTACTCAAGTTGGCTTTGCTGGAGGCTACACTTCAAACCCAACTTATAAAGAGGTCTGCTCAGAGAAAACTGGCCATGCAGAAACTGTCCGAGTTGTGTACCAGCCAGAATACATCAGTTTTGAGAATCTGCTCAAGGTCTTCTGGGAGAATCATGACCCTACACAAGGAATGCGTCAAGGTAATGACTTTGGCAGCTGGTACCGTTCTGCTATCTTCCCAACCACTCCAGAACAGGCAGAAGAAGCTCTTAAGTCCAAAGAGGCTTACCAGAAGGTCCTTACAGAAAGCGGCTATTGTGAAATTACAACTGAAATCCAAGAGGGTCAAGAATTCTTTTATGCTGAAGATTACCATCAACAGTACCTAAGCAAGAATCCCAATGGATACTGTGGTCTGGGAGGCACAGGAGTTTCCTGTCCCATTGGAATGAAAAACTAGTTAGTGCCCATATGATGGCATTGAGCTTGCATTTGCTAATGGCACTACTATAGGGAAATTGGCCAGAGGCATAGCTCTTGAGTTCTGTCTCTATAAGGGGTTTCTAAACAAATGAAATACAATGATGCCCTGAGATGATATGAATATCTTGTGTTGAATTCTAATGATAGCCAACTTTATGTGATTTATTGGAACTACACCTTCTGGTATGGGATACTAATTAAGGTGATTAAACCTAAAATGTGAGCAGTTTCTATTTTCTGAGAGAAGGGGGGAATGCAAGGGAGAGGGTGATAGAAAGTTGTTTCTGGTGGGAAAATCTTTACTACTGCCCTGGCCTAAGCAACATGCAATCTTCCTTTCCCATGCCATCATATTTCTAATCATTTGTGGCCATGATGACATGTTTACAGAAATACTTCTATATTGAATACAAATGGGTAGTTTCACAAGAATAGAGCCTATAGAGCTTTTAGTGCCTGTTACAGGCTTCCTCGTGGTGATAGAAAGATCCAAATTTGCTTTATGGATTATGATGCTTTGCTTATAGCAATGAGAAGGTAGCAAATGCATAACCTAATAAAAGTTTATAGTCTGAATAAAACCAAAAAAAAAAAAAGAAATATTATGTATATGTGTGTATGCATGTGTACAAACCGTACCCACCCTTTTAACCCCTTGAGAAATGTTGCTGAATTTCTGAAAATCAATGCCAACTAGAATAATATGTTCCGAAAGCTTTTATAAATGTAATGGCAGTTTGTTGACACTCAAATTTATCCTGGTGGTTTATATGTGATATATGGAATGCAGTGAGTTTTTTAAGTGACTGATGCCTCTTTCAAAGATTCCTGATTAGCAGAATGCCAGGGAGCTCTCAGTGTGTTAGAATCCATACAAGCTGCTGAGTTTGCATCTTGGTTTCACTTATTGGTAAATGAAAGCCAATTTGAGACAATTGCCAGTACTTTAAAAAGACATAGGTGAACCTTCTGGATAGAAGGGAGCCCCAACGTTGGAAGATAATCCAAATCCTAACTCCTTTTGCTTTTTAAGCTGGTGTTTAAAAAGAAACCTCTTTCATAACTGAATTGTTTGAGGCCCCGCTGTGTTATTTCATTCTCTGCCCTTTGCCTTTTATGAAGGTCAAGTTGACCGTGGGTGTTCATTTGAACCTGTAACATCACTTGTTACTTCTGCCTGCAGGGAAAATAGGTTTTCCTAGGAGACTTAGGTTAAAAATCTCTTCTGTATTTTTATATTAAAACACCCTTTTTTTTGATCTAAAAACTAGTAACTAATTTTGAGTAATAGCTTCTTGTTGGTTTCAACTCATGAGGATAGAGAGGGTCATCTCTCATAGATTGATTCAAAGCTGGTGTTATAATGATCTTCATATGTATTTGTGTTTGCAAAGTACTTTACTCTGATTAATGAATTATTGATAATTGTGGCTACTGCAGAGGCATAATTAATTTCATGCCTTTCATGAAGTGTTCTTGGTTGTAAAAATGCTTTTCTTTTTAAACATTGAAACAACAAGACTAGCTATTTTGACTGTGTCTCATATTTTCCCCTGATGATTTATTTTTGTATTACTCTAATCAGAGGAACACTTTTATTACACTGATGCTTGGCCCCACGCACCTTCTTTCCCCTCACCTCCCTTTAGTGTTTTATAATAGGCAGGAAAGTGGCTTACTGATTCACAAGTGATATTGGGAAATTTGAGCATCTGTCTTTCTTTTTAAACATAAAAGTTCTTCAGTATATATGTGCATGGATAATGGAAAGATCACTGAATTTGGAACCCAAAGACTTGACTTTGAATTTGAGCTCTACTAATTATTGGTTCATTAGACCTTAGGCAAGTCACTTCTCTTTGACTTCAGTTTTCCCAACCTCACAGGGATTTTATGGAATTGTTATGAGAAAAATTCTGCAAACCTCCAAGGCCTATTATTTTTCTTAGTATATAGAAATATAAAGTTTGATTCGTGTTCAATGAGTTTGTGATCAATTAGAGAACAGTAATGATAGTCAGCATGGCTTAGTCTAAAGTACACAGCTGTCATCCTCCATACTGCCTAAAATCAAGTATAAGCATTTGAGCATTGTGTTCGAGAGTAGGTATGAACATATATGGAAAGCATAGAAAACACTGTTAATTGTTTATTATTGTTATCTTTGTTTTTAAATTATGGTTTTAAATTTTTAATTATAATTCTCTATTATTAATAGATCCTTCAAGATGATGAATAGTTTTAGAAGGTATGTTTTTTACTCTGCAAGCCTTGGAAATGAAGCTTTGAACTTGAATCGACTTCCACTAAATAGTATTTCACTAGGCTAACCTAGCCAGCTTCTAAGAATGGGTTTCTTTGGGCTTTTCAGAAATAGGAGATTGTTGAATAACTCATGAACTGATTGGTGTCATATTTATCCAGGCTTGCCAGACGTGGCCCTTGGTAGAAAAGAGAACATGTTGGCACGGTCATGCAGGAGGAGGACTTCACACAGACCCGAAGGAAGGGGTAAGAAGAAGTCAATAAATGTTGCTGGGAATTCCTATTCATGATTCTCTTTATGTATAAGATGCATAATTAAGAGTCTTTTATGCTATTTCTGTACTAGAAAAATGTAGTCTGTCCAGTTAATTACATTTTTTTGTATATTGCTAAATGACAGATTTGATGTTTGTGGTTTAGATAAGGCCTTAATATCAGTTAATAGTCCATATGTTTTCAATTTAAACTTCCTAGTTTTGTAAGATTGGTGGTGCTTGTTGAACCCAGCCTTGTCAGTGAGGTAGTTAATTAGTCATAACATATTCAGGTATGGCAGGTATTATGGCATGTTTTTTTTTCCCCCTGGTTGGTTTGTTTTGAAGCCTAATGTATTTTTCCCCTTCTTTCCCACATCTATTAATTTATTTGGATATAATTAATTATAATAATAGCTCACATCTACATAGCATTTAATGCTATCTAATAGAACAATAGACTTGGATTCAGGATGTAGATTCAAATCCCTGCTCTGCTATTTTTGTGTGACTTGGCCAGCCCCAGGTGCTTTTTCTGTAAAATGAGGAGGCTGGCCTGGATAATCTCTAAGGGTCCTTCCAAGGTCTAAATTATATATTTGAGTTCAGAAAGTGCTTTCTCCACAACTCTGTGTGAGGTGGGTATCCCCATTTTACAAATAAAGATCCTCAAGATCAGATTTTGCCAAGGTCATACAAATTCATGCTAATATGAAGTAGCAGAGTAAACATTTCAATGTTGGTCTCCAGACAGCAAATCCATTGCTCTGCTACCAGGATCTCCTGAAATTAGTTGGTAAATCTTGCATCTTTTTATAATCATGTAGACAAAATAAAGCAGTAGAACCACTGCAATGTTATGTAGAGTTTGGACTTTTAATGGAACAGCATTAACATAATGACCTCCATTTTCTTTTTGAAAGACTGGATTTTTCACTCCATTTCTTTTGAGTAGATTCATGCTACACTAGTAGCATACTTTCTCCTTTCCTTTTATCTTTCTTATTCTTTTCTCTCTCCTTCAGCTGAGCCCAATGTCCAGACAGAGCTAGAGCATTGTCAGTGTTGGTGAAAAGGGCCAAATTGGAGAATCATTTCCTTGTCTCTCTTCTCAATGCCTCTGATACTAATAGTGTCTTCTTCCTAAGAAGCTATGGGGATCATCTGTGATGTAGAAGGACAGAAAAAGAGAACCATTCATTAAATCAATTTTTAAAAATCAACAAGCACTTGTTACGTATTTACTGTGTGCTAAGCACAGGGCATACAAAGAGAAAGTGGTAAAGATCCCTTCTACATTCTAATGAGAGGAGATAGACTTGTATATAGGGATACACAGAGTCCATATATTGGCTATATACAAGAAAAAGTTAAAGTAGAGGGCAAGGCACTAGCCGTCCGTGGGCTCTAAGAGGGTAGCCCCTTGTTCTGAGTTTTGAAACAAGCCCTTTATGTTCGGCCTTGTAGTGTAGTTATTTATGTACATGCTTTGGCTTCCTTTACCTTGTAGGCTCTTTAAGGTCAGAAAAATGTCTCCTTTGTATTTGTATACCCTGTACATAGTCAGTGCTTGATAAATGTTTGTTGAATTGAAATCCAAACTTCTTTATGATTAAAGCTAGCAAACAATAGCACCATATAGTTAAGATGTTTTAATAGCAACATATAGTTAAGACTATTATCAATTTATTCTTCATGTAAACCCGATGGAGTTAGGGTTAGAACTTGACATTCTAATTCTGTTTCTGTTGCACAATTTAACATGGTGCCCACCAGCTTGTCTTTCAGTTGCTAATGATGCTTAAAGTGTCAGTTCCAGCTAGTTTTGAAAGTTAAAGCCATTTAGCTGCAAGAACAACAATAAAAAATAGGTCCCTACAGAGATCCTGTTGTGACTGTATCTGTGTCAACAGGATGGCAAGGATAGTTCCAGTCTTACTTTTACAAGTCTGTTCATGATAAGATTTTAGTGTGTTTTTAGAGTGTGGTGTAGTTGGATTACATAATTGCTTAGTTAATATAGTCATCAACATTGTAGGTTTTTTCTAACTTTAAAAAAAGTAATCTCCCCCAACATAAAGAATGGGAAATTCAAAGACTCTCAGGCTTTCCAATTTACATCTCCCCCATTGTTAAAAGACCTCCATCCTTTCTAGCTATCATCCTTTATTTATCTCTTCTCCCTTTTGTAGCTAAACTCCTTGTTAAGGTTAATTGTTACCTCCACTTCCTTTCTTCTCTCTCTCTCTCTCTCTCTCTCTCTCTCTCTCTCTCTCTCTCTCTCTCTCTCTCAACTCTTTATAGTCTGGCTCCTACCTCATCATTTCACTGAAACTACTCTCTTCAAAGTTACCATTAATGTCTTAATTGTCCAATTTAATTACTTTTTTCTCAATCCTCATCTTTCCTGACTTTCAGCTTTCAACACTCTCTTCATCTTGCTACTCTCTTCTCTCTAAGTTTTCTCCTGATTCTCCTGCCTTCCGACTGCTCCTTTTTAGTATCCTTTGCTAAATCTTCATCCAAATCCTGCCCACTAGCTGGGAGTGTCTCCCAAGGTTCTGACCTTGGCTCTCTCTCTTTCTTTCCTTACAGTTTAACTTAGTGATTTCACCAGTTCCCATGGATTCCGTTATTACCATTCTAAGATCTATTTATCCAACTTTAACCTCTGTTATGACCTTCAGTATCATATCTCCAACTTCCTTTTGAATGTCTCAGACAAGATGCCTTATAGACATCTTAAACTCAACATGTCCACAACTGAACTCGTTATCTTTCTCTTAAAACCTTCCCTTCTTCCTAACTTCCCTTTTATTATTGAAGATACCATCATCCTCCTAGTTATCTAAGTTCACAACCTCAGTGTCACCCTAGACTTCTTACTAGTATTCACCCCCCCTTTAATCTTTTTCCAAGTCCTGTTCATTCTACCTTTATAAGCCCCCTCCTCTTTGACACTGAAACCACCCTTCTGCAAGCCACTTCACACCTGACTATTGCAATAATCATTTGTTTGGCTTCCCTTAGACAAGTCTCTTTCCACTCCACTCAGCTTTTGAATTGACCTAGTTTTGTTTTTTTTTTAAGCAATTGGGGTTAAGTAACTTGCTCAAGGTTACACGGCCAGTTATTTCTGGGTGTGGTGCTAAGTATTCGAGCCCAGATTTGATCCCCAGGTCATCCCGACACTGGAGTTGGTGCTCTTACTCACTGCGCCACCTGGACGCCCCTAAGCAATTGGGGTTAAGTAACTTGCTCAAGGTTACACGGCCAGGTGTTTCTGGGTGTGGTTCCCAAGTGTCTGAGCCTGGATTTGATCCCCAGGTCATCCCGACACTGGAGTTGGTGCTCTTACTCGCTGAGCCACCTGGCCACCCCATTGAATTGACCTTGTTAAAGTGTGGGTCTGACTATATCATCCTTTTATTCAGTAATTAAAAGTAAGGGCAGGGGACCTTGTTTTGTTATAGTGGAGTTTTATTCAAATTAATTTATTACTAGAAATGTCTATATTGCAGTAGGACTTCTTGATTGAACATAGTGAATAAATTAATAGTGGCAATTTAACCTTTAGCATTTTAGTAACTGGTGAGTTAAAGCTAAATTTATGTTTATTCTTTTCTAGACTTTGTGTAGAGCAAAGGGGAACAGATTACAAGATTGATGAAGTTGTTCACAAGGAGGAGTTGTAACTAATGATATTTGTAGGAGGACTTGTTTTTTAGGAATTAAGTTGAGATCTTTCAAAATGTAAATTCCTTTGCTCTTTGGAGAAAACAACTATTTTGGTCAGAGCAAAATGATTGGGAATAAAATCTTACCAAAGTAGAGACCTTAGATAGAAACTAACTTTCTAAGTGGCTAAAATATCTATAGGTTAAGTGCTTTCAGAATGGAAGCCAGTGTCATTTCATCAAATTTGGCCCCTGCCTATCACTTCTAGGATAAAATATAAAATTGTCTCTTTGGTTATTATTACCTTTCATACCCTGGCCTCTTTCTTGCTTTTCCAATCTTACACCTTCCTCCATCCATTTATTCTACAATCTAGTGACATTGGTCTCCTTTCTATTTCTCTATAATATACTCAGTCTCCCTACCTCCATATGTATTTAATGGTTGTTCCTCATCCTTAGAATCTTTTCCCTCCTCATCTCTGCCTCCAGGATTCTCTGACTTCTTTTAGTCTCAGATAAAATACCACTTTCTGCAGGAAGACTTTCTTAGTCCTCCTAATACTAGTGATTTCTCTCTGAGATTACCTCCATTTGATTCTGTATGTTGTTTCATGTCTCCCCCATTTGAACATCAGTTCCTTGAGAGCAGGGACTGTCTTTTTGCCTCTTTTTGTATCCTCATTTCTTATTAGCACAGTCCTTGGCACCTACCAGATGATTAATAAATGCTTGTTGCTTGCTTCCTCGCTTACATATAAATCAGTGGACAAATATGATCATGTATTTAGGCCTACCTTTTGCCTGTTATTGTGTTATGCTTATACTAATACAAAAATGGCAATCCCTGCTCTCAAGGCAGATTTTAGCAGAATTATCTTAGGTAATACCTAGCCCTCTACTGGTAGTCTGAATTAAAGATGAACAATTAAGAGCTCCTCCAGCCTACTCATTGTTTTTCAAAGAATCCAACTTCTTGCCACTACCTTTGACCACTTTTCCCTTTCCTCCATTTTTATTTTTAAAAATCCAATCTGAAAACGATCCCTCTTCTATTTTTTCTGTCTGTTTAGTTTGAACTGAAAAAATTAGCTGATGAGACAGTAACATCTAATTTAGTCTCAGACTTGTTGCTCATCTTTCTTTTCTAGAGGTAGATAGGTGGCATGGTGCTATATTTGGAGTTAGGAAGACCTGAGTTCAAATCCTAACTCACACTCGTATTAACTGTGTGACTATGGGCAAGTCACTTAACCTCTATCTCAATTCCTCAACTATGAATTGTATATAATACCACCTGTCTCCCAGTGTTGTGAGAATCAAGTGAGTTAATATGTGTAAGATGCACTATAATATTTAAAGCGCTATGTAAAGGCTATTGTTTTAATTGTTGCCCCATATTTGGATTCCTTCAGTATTTCTCTTGAATGTCGAGGGCCAAGGAATTAGCTGTGGTGGTTTTAAAATATGGTGTTTGTGTGTCCAAATCTCAATTAATTCCACCTATTTCGTTTTTGTGCATCAAGAAACTGCTGTGGAATTCTTAAAAAAAAAAAGTCCCCAAACCATGTCCTTTAGTCTCTTAAGTGCCTCTCAAAGCCATGTCTTTTTAAAAAATGTATAGTGTTTGTATCCCTTTGTTCATCTTCCTCCTTTTATAAATTTCCTGCACCATGTATATATGTATATATAAAATGAGGTGGGGTTATAGGATATGAATTTTTTTAAAATGCCCTCCATTCATTTATTGGATTTAGATTTGGCCTTAGCTTATAAAGGAGAAATTTTTTTTTCAAACTTTGTACTTTACCTAAACTAGAACTGAAGTCATGTACTTTATAGCTTAATGGATTCATAATGCGTAATTACACAACCCATTTTGTTAAATGAAGTGGTGACATTTTATGCACAATTAACCCAACTAGGATAATTTTCTTGCTTTTAGCCATAAGTTCTCTGTGTCCTTATTGGTGTATATTGTAGGAGACCCTGACAAGAGAGAAAGCTTCTGATAGCTCTGAAGGGCAGGGTCTTTTTGTTGTTGATTCATCAAGAAAAATGAGGCTTACAGTACTCAGGAAATGCTTAAGCAATTGAAATGTCCCTTTCTATCTTCCGAATGTACCAAAATGATACTGATTTAGTAATAGTATTGGTGGAAAAATGAATTTTAAAATTATAGTTCCCTTCTATTTACCAAAAAACAGCTACCTACTTATTAGAGTTCTTATATATCTGTTAAATGTACCTGTGTTTGTATGTGTACACACACACACATATTTTTGGTTTAATTTTGTTTAACTTACTTTCAGTATTTAATATTGATGTTGCTATAAGGTTTTAAAGCAGCAGTAGACTAATTCTGTTTTTGGTACAGTATGACATTGATCTTATTTATGGTAGTCTATACTCAGCAAACTGACAAAAATAGACTCTTGAATATAGTTTGTGAAACTACAAGCAGAAAATGGCTATGTGCAATTTATGAGTTTCCTTTATATAGTATATACTTTTCTTAATGGAAAAAACTGCTTGAAATCAAGTAGGTTTTATCACCTTTTGCTGAAACATAGCTTCAGTCACTGCTTTAATACATACTGGTATGCCCCCTCTTCCCTTCCACCCCAATTTTGGTATATCTAGTTTGTGTGTTTTTGATTGTTTTCATTCATTTATGCTCATATACTTTAAAGTAAAATAAAGTGATTTGTTGGGGTTATTGGGGCTAGTGAGGAAAAGGCAATGAAAATTTGAGTTTAAAGAAGCAGATTGGGTTAAGGTTAGGATTAACAAGTGTAGCTGGCAGGCTGTATTGTTGAACATGTTCAGTTTTACACTATTCCTTGGCTCTGTTTAGCCAGTACTAGGTCCTACACTGCTCAATTGTGTACTGTGTTCTGTTATGAGAAGTGACTTAGGACCTTCAAGTATTCTAAATGACAATATGAAATAAATTAAAAGGACTCATGATAAAAAAAAAAAATGCTATCCACCTCCAGACAGAGAACTGATGGACTCAGAATGCAGATTGAAGAATATTTTTTTTCTTTCTTTTTTTGGGGGTGGAGGATCACAGCTAATGTGGAAATATATTTTGCATGGCTTCATATATATAATGGATATCATATTTCTTACCATCTCAATGGATGGCAAATGGAGTAGAGGAGGGAGGAATTTGTATCTGAAAATAAAAAGAAATTTTAAAAAAGAAAAAACTCCATAAATATAGTATTTCTGACTACAGACTTTGGGGGTGGAGACATTTCTCTATGGTTTTATGGAATTTTCTGATGATTTAATGGAGATAATCTCCCTCCCTTCTGACCTTCTGTAGAATTGGTTAGGATATGGGATTGGTATTTCAGTTTTTAAAATTAAGAGAAATCCTTGAGCTTTAAAAAAATGTTTTGTAATAGCTTTACATTTCCTAAAATTGTTTCAATATTTTGAAAAATACTGAATTTAGATTCTGAATAAGTGATAGTTATAGTGTTGTTCCCCTTAAATTATCTAATATTCATGCAGATGTTTGAAATATTAAAGCATATTTGCATTTGAAGTTACATCTTAATATTTTCTTCCTTTTTTTTCTTTAAACAGCTGAAAGATGTAGACACCCAAAAAATCCTAAAAGCAATGCTTTCGTATGTGTGGCCAAAGGATAGACCTGATCTACGAGTCCGAGTTGCCATTTCTTTGGGCTTATTAGGAAGTGCAAAGGTAAGAGAGATGGACTTGAAGTGGCTATTCTTGTAACTTAGCAACTCCCTGCTGCTTTCTAGCAGTGAGCCCTTGGGCTCAGAGTCAGAGCTGAGAGAGACCTCAGAAATCATCTAAGCTTCTCTGAAACATCTATAACCAGGGACTGACCAGCTGCCAGCAATGGGAAACTCATGATATAGGTGACACTGAGGATTATGACTATTTACATGAGTTCTATCAAAATTATTCCTAGAGCATTAAACTCCCTCTCTGGTGGTCAGGCATCTAGGAGCCACGCACAGCCTTCTGCAATGCAGTCACAAACTCTGAAAAAAGGCAATAGCTATAATAAAGCCCATGCACTTTATTTTCAGAGGGCCTCACTCAGAGCTTTATAAACTCTGGGTTTTATTGTTCACTTATTCATAATTAGACAAAACAAATTGGAAGGGTGGTGAATTCTGTTACTAGTGACAACAAGGAGAAGTAGCTAATACTTTTAACACCAAGGGAGGAAAAAGAAAACCTTGACCAGAGACATGAAGTGAGCACAAAAAAATACTATATATGCCTGTTTTCTGCCTCATTAGAATGTAAGTTCCTTTTAGGTAGGAATTGTTTCATTCTTTGTATTTGTAGCTTTAAGCCATTCCCTGGCACATGTTAGACAATTAATAAATGCTTGTTGATTGATTGCTTTTTTACGAGATAGATCATTTTATTATAAGATGCCTGAATGATGAATACTGAGTCATCAGAAAAGGTTATATTATAACCCAGTTTGAGAAAACAGACTAAGTATAACATACATCTTAGAGTTCTAAAAAAACCCAAAGTTTTGACTGAAAGGTATAAGCTTCTTTTATCTAGAAAATTAGCTTGTAAAGTATCGTTCATTTTTAAATGTCAGTAGATAAATAAGTTGTTATTGTCCTTTAATTGCTGCTATGAAGTATTTGGATAAAACATATTCTGTCTTCAAAGTTATTTCCTATTTACTTTTTCACTAGGGCCACCCATTTTTCCTTACAGGGACCCATTTCCCCCCATCCATCTTCCTTTTTAGTACTTAGTGCTTCTGAGCTCTACTTTAGCCTTTTCTCAGGTTGCCAAGCAACAGACAGATAATCCATGCTGTAGGCTGTTTGTTGAAGTCCAAGGGACAGGACAGTTTGAGCTGTCTGATTTCAATAACTAACAGTGCAATATTTTGAAGCCTTATAATAATATTACAGTTAGAACCATGGTTGCAGCAATTCTGTATTTTATATACAAGTTATATAAAGTTAATTTTTAGCTTTCAGGCAAATTAATAGTGGCAATTTAACCTTTAGCATTTTAGTAACTGGTGAG
>NW_027187270.1:4275412-4279944 GCF_028583685.1 Petaurus breviceps papuanus | reverse complement strand
TATAGGTTAAGTGCTTTCAGAATGGAAGCCAGTGTCATTTCATCAAACAGATAGATGCAGGAAAGGGAAACATTTAGATGGTATGCTTAATTCCTTTTGAAATAGGAAAAAAAAGCAAAATGTCATGGACTGTGCCTACTGGTGTTAGCAGTGCCATAGAGGAAGATTATCGTTGCCTTTTCTTAGCTTTCAGGCATTCCACTGAGCCTAGAGTATTTGGGGGAGTATAGAGTGCCAGGGTAGTCTATAGTCACTCTTTCCCCAGATTCTACATTGATCTTGGTATATAATGCCTGTGTTTCAGCCTTAAGGATCATTGTTCCAACCCTTGATGCTACTGTTATAATTTTGGGCAGCATTGCAAGTATATTATTGATGTGTAATAATAGCTCATATTTATATAGCATTTAAAGATTTATAATGCACATATGGGTCCTTTCCCCACTTGTATGATCTCTTTAGGATACAGCCCTAGAAGTGGTATTGCTGGGTCAAAGGTATGCACATATTTATAGCCCTTTAGGCTTAGTTCCAAATTCCTCTCCAGAATAGTTGGATCAGTTCACAACTCCACCAACAATGCATTAGTGTTCCAATTTTCCCACATCTTCTACAGCATTTATCATTTTCCTGTTTTGTCATGTTAGTCAATCTGACAGGTGAGATGTGGTACCTCAGAGTTGTTTTGATTTGCATTTCTTTAATCAAGTGATTTAGAGCATTTTTTCATATGAATATAGATGTCTTTAATTTCTTGCTCTGAAAACTGCCTGTTCATATCCTTTGACCACTTCTCAATTGGGGAATGGCTAAACAAGCTGTGGAATACTATAAGAATGGAATGCTATAAGAAATGAGGAGCAGATGTTCTTCATAATAACCTGGAGAGACTTATATAAACTGATACTGAGTGAGGAGAGCAGAACCAGGAGAACATTGTACATATACAATTACAGACACATCATATCTGTGATGACTGACTTTGATAGACTGGGCTCCACTTAGCAATACAACTCCAAAAGACTCATAATGGAAAAGGCTATCCATATCTAGAGAAAGATTTACGGAATCTGAATGCAGATTGAAGGAAACTACTTGTTCCCTCTCTTTTTTGTTTTTTTTTTTGTTTCTTCTTTTTTCCTTGTTTACTCCATTGGTTATAATCCTTCTTTACAACTTGACTAATGTTTAATGTGAAGCTATCTTTAGAACCTGTATCAGATTGCATGCCACCATGGAGGGGTGTGTAGGGGAAGAGGAGGGGGAGAAAATTCGAAACTCAAGGGATTATGGAATTGAATGTTGTAAACTAAAAGCAAATAAGTAAATTAACTTTAAAAAAAAGATTTATAAAGCACTTTCCTCATAATAGCCCAATGAAGTAGATAAAACAAGTTGAAGGCTAGAAACTTTAAATAATAGACTTACCCAAAGTCTCCCAGCTGGTGGGATACAAAATGATTTATGTGTGCTATCTCATTTGATCCTCACAAAAACCCTGGAAGCTAGCTACCTGCTGTTTCCCCATTTTACAGATGAAGAAACTGACACAGATTACATGACTTGCCCAGAATCACATAGCTAGAAAGTGTCTGAGGCTGTATTTGAACTCACTTCTTCCTGCCTCTAGATCCCGTGCTTTTTGTCTGCCTTGCCATAGCTGTCTCAAGTAAATATCTGCCTGGTGATTCTATAACCTAGGCCTTTAGACTGCAAGCCAAGTGTTCTTGTACTATACCATGTCATCTCTTTCCAGTCAAGCTGGTATTGTGCATGACTCAGTGTTTTCATATGTAATAGTTTCAGGATGAAACTCTGACATGTCAGCTACCTGGTGCTTTCAAAGCCAACTCTTGCATATTGCTCTGACTATTGAACTTGAGAGAATTTTTGTACATTGTAAAAAGTTTGTGAGTAGGTTGGCTGGCAAATAGCAATCGATCAATAAGTCTTCATTAAGGACCTGTTATGTGTCAGGCCCTGTGCTGAGCATGAGGGAAGTTACTGTATAGTTGGAAATTTTTTTTTATCCAATAGTATCTTAAAATTTTGTGTTGCACTTTATTTCTCCAAGTGCTTTTTAAGTCTAAGTTAAATCTTAAACAAATTTTTTTCCAACAGAGATGAATCTCAGGAGATTTTATAGAAAAACTTCATCACATTTTAAAAATAATCCTTTAACTAAGCAAAAGAAAGGAAGTTCCTAGCCACACTCCAGGGCATCTATCACATTTTCAGAATGAAGCCATTAATTCTTACTCCAGATTAATTCTTTCAACTCAGTCATGCCCCTTCATTCCCCCTCTACTCACACTTTGGAGGAATGGACTAATTCAAGAAGTAATAATTTGAGTAATGGACTGAGAAGAATGACTTCTATAGTGTAAATTGTAAGGTAAATGATGAAGGTACTACTTAACATTTATAAGACACTTTTTAATTGAATTCATTCAATATGATTTGTCTAAAAACTATCATAGAAGTATATTTATTAAGTTGTCATTTCACCTTTGAGTACTAGAGTCCGAAAAACAATAAATTTGCCAGGTCACTTCTGGTAGTGATTTTTCAGTTTGATAAATACTTGATATACTGCTGTTACTACTATTTTACAAATGAGGAAACTGAGGCTGAGTGGATTAAAGTGACCTACCCAAGGATACACAGCTAGTGAGTCTGAAACATAGGTCTCTCTGACTCCAAATCTAGTGCTCTGTACATATACTAAGCCACTTTGGTATGTCAATGACTTTTCTAGATAGTTCTTGCTTATAAAATGAAAGACTTAGACTAGATTTGAAAAGTTCATTCCAGCTCTGAATACCATGATTTTGGGAAACAGAAGAAATAGATGCACATATTAAGTGGCATAGTGTCACCAACTAATAGCCTCACTGTTATTAGTGCCATATTAATGAGTCATTTTTTTTATATCTTTATATATTTGAACTCTGTTCAAGCTTCACCCTTGGCGTATACAACCATACTACCTTTTGCTTACTCTTTTGCCTTATTCTCTTTCAGTTTTTGGACTTCATTGGTACTCATGCTAACTCTGATGGAGACTACAACTCATCTTGTATACTTGAGCTGTTTCCAATGCTGTTGCATACAGTTTTTTTGTTATCGTTATTTTTCTTTTTACTATTTTTTTTTCTAATTACATGTAAAACAAGTTTTTTAACATTTGTTTTTAAAAATTTTGAGTTCTAAGTTCTCTCTCCTTCTTTCCCCACTCCTTGAGATGGCAGGTAATTTGATAAAGGTTATACATGCTAAGTCATACAAAACACTTTTCCAAATTAGTCATATTGTGAAAGAAAACACAGACAAAAAAAACCTCAAAAAAATAAAGTTTTAAAAAGTTCACTTCAATCTTCATTCACTTTCTTGCCTTTCAATTCACCAGTTCTTTCTCTGGAGATGGATAGCAGTTTTTCATCATAAGTCTTAGATCATTGTATTGCTGAGAAGAGCTAAGTCATTGTTGATCATTGTACAATCTATTTTTTAATTGTTAGATTGAATTTATTTCATTTTTATTTTTTTATTTGAGGGTTATTAAACAACAACATAATGGCATATAATATACTTGATTTTTAAATTTTTTAAACTAGTATTTTTTTTTAAAATCTGCAAACAAAAATTAAAGTCCCATGGCATTAGAGATCAATCAGAAGCAAAAACAAGATATCTTTGAATTAGTGGTTTAAGTTAAAAGAAAGGTATGATTTACAGAAATTTGATCTACATTCACCTTTTCTGGAATGCTATAACAATATAAACTGAGGCAGACTTGCTTGTGTTCTGATTCTCATTAACTAAAGGTTTCATTCATCCCTGTCTTTCTAATTGTGATGGGAGTGCCAGTCTGCTTGATGTTTATTTGTGTCTACCTACTTTTTTCCATTTAACTACAATCTTAGTGCATTGCTTCCAAAGTTGTATTGTATTGATTTGAAAAATGTAGTGAAATGTACCTTTTCTTTTTCTTTTTTTAAATTAAATTTTGTTTATTTTTAGTTTACATCATTCATTTCCACAAGATTTGAGTTATAAATTTTCTCCCCATCTTTCCCCTACCCACCACCCCAAAACAGTGATCCCACTGTATACCCCCTCCCCCAATCTGCTCTCTCCTATATCTTCTTCCACCCCCTCCAACTTTCCAGTAGGGCAAGATAGATCTCTATACCCCAGTGCCTGTATATCTTATTTCCTAGTTTCATGTAAAATAATAATAATAATAATAACAACCACAATAATAATATTTTTTAAACATTTGATTTTAAAATTTTGAATTCCAGATTCTTTTCCGTCCTCCCTCATCACCCACCCTTACTGGGAAGACAAGCAATTCGATATAGGTTGTACATGTGTAGGTACACAAAACTTTTCCATAGTAGATATGTTGTTAAAGACTGACTATATTTCCCTCCATCCTATCCCGACCCCCACTTGTTCTAATTCTCTACTTTGACCCTGTCCCTTTTCAAAAGTGTGTGCTTCTAACTCCCCCCCCCCCCCCCCCC
>NW_027187270.1:4265216-4275312 GCF_028583685.1 Petaurus breviceps papuanus | reverse complement strand
TCAACCTGCCCTCCCTTCCATAATCCCCCCACTCATCCTCTTCCTCCCTACTCTCCTGTAGGGTGAGATACCCTATTTAGTGTGTATGTCATTCCCTCCCTAAGCCAAATTCAATGAGAGTGATGTTGACTCATTCCCTTTTGCCTTCCTGTTCTTTCCCTCCATTATAACAGTTTTCCCTTGCCTCTTTTATGAGATAATTTACCCTATTCTGTCTCTCCCCATCTCCTCTCATTATATTCCTCTGTCACCTCTCAAATTTACCTTTTAAGTATCATCCCTTCCTATTCAATTGATCCCTTGCCCTCTGTCTATGTCTACATCAAGAATGCTTGAAAGTTCTCTATTTCATTGAATGACCATATTTTCCCTTGAAACATGATACTTAGTTTTGCTGGGTAGGTGACTCTTGGTTTTAATCCCAGCTCCTTTGACCTCCAGAATATCATATTCCAAGCCCTTTGATCCCTCAGTGTAGAAGCTGCCAGATCCTGGGTTATCCTGATTGTGTTTCCACAGTATTCAAATTGTTTCTTCTTGGCTGCTTGTAATATCTTCTCCTTGATCTGGGAGTTCCGGAACCTGGCTATAATATTCCTAGGAGTTTTCTTTTTGGGATCTTTTTCAGGAGGATTCTTTCAACCTCTGTTTTTCCCTCTGGTTCTAAAACATCAGGGCAATTTTCCTTGAGAATTTCTTGAAGGATGATTTCTAGGTTCTTTTTTTGATCATGGCTTTCAGGTAGTCCAATAATTTTTAAATTATCTCTCCTGGTTATCTTTCCAGGGCAATGGTTTTCTCAATGAGATATTTCACATTGCCTTCTATTTTTTTCATTTGTTTGGATCTGTTTTATAGTATCTTGATTTCTCATAAAGTCACTAGCTTTCATTTGCTCCAATTTAATTTTGAAGGAATTATTCTCTTCAGTGAACTTTTGAGATTCTTTTTCCATCAGGAAAATTAGGCTTTTTAAGGCCTTCTTCTCCTCATTGCCTTTTTGAGCCTCTTTTGCCATTTGAGTTAGTCTATTTTTTAAGGTATTATTTTCTTCAGTCAGGTTTTCTTAATTTTCTTGCATCATTCTCATTTCTCTTCCCAAGTTTTCCTCCACTTCTCTTATTTGGTTTTCAAAATCCTTTTTAAGCTCCTCCATGGCCTGTAACCAGTTCATATTTTTCTTGGAAGCTTTTGGTGGAGGAGTTCTGACTTTGTTGTCTTCCTCCTGTTCCATGTTTTGATCCTTTTTGTCCCCCAAATAGGAATCTAAGGTTTGACTGCTGTGCTTTCTTTGCTTCCTTTGCTTGCTCATGTTGCCACTAAATAGCTATTAGTTGGGTGCCCTCTCAGAAGCCTCCACTGGTTCTGGTACTCTGGTCACGCACCCCAGGACCTCCACCCTAGTCAGCAATACATATCCAAGCAGGTTAAAGCAAGAGTGATTACCACTTAGACTAGTCTCTTGAGCCCCCTACAATCTGCAGGCCAGGAGCTCTGAAGCAGCCATGCCGCTGTGGCCACCAGCCCTCAGCCACTTCTCCTTCCAGGTGACAGAGGGCCGGGCTGCACTCCCAGACCCCCTGTTCTCAAAGTCCACTGACCTTTCACTTTGTCTTTCGCATTGATGGGTTGATAATTCTATAAACTGTCACAGCTGCTAGTGATCCACTTTCTTGATGTCCCTCTAGCCAGGGCTGGTTGGACTGCCCTGGGGCTAAAACCATGGACTTACCAGGGGCTGGGCTTGGCTCCTAGAGTGCTGTGATAGAGCCTTCCTGCTGGGCTGTCTTCAGCAGGAGGTTTGTTTTTCTCTGTCAGTTTGTAGGTTCTGTAGCCCTAAAGTTTGTTTAGAGTCATTTTTATAGGTATTTGAGGTGGTTATGGAGGGGGCACATGGAGTTTTCCAGCTTCTATGAAATGTACCTTTTTTGAGAAAAGAATGTATCTCCTTTACAGTAGTTCCTAAAACCATTAATTGGGAAAACTGATTTGTATTCTGGAATGTTTTTAACTCACATTGCCTCATTAGTCCAGGAGCCTTGTTAACCTTTGGTCAGACAAATTGTAGGATATAATGTGATAAGACTGCATTAATATAAGAATTTTAATAAAAAGCTGCTTCACTTGTCACAAAACTCCTGCTGGTAATATTGGGTGGTTCATTAAACATAGAGAAAAGTAGATGAGACCTTTTAAATTGTTCCATTCCTGGGGTACTTTCATCTCATAACTTAGTACATTGAGGACTGTGTCAGTCAGTTTTTCTGCATTTGTTTCCATCTCTATGTAGTTGAGCTACGAAATAAGATGAAACAAGCTTGTTTTGTGAGTATTATAGTAGCTAGCTTTCAGCTGGCTTCACCCTTGCTTTAAATCACGGTTACTTGATCCTGCAACATATTTCCAGTCTTTATTTCCCTATCTTATTAGGTTTGTAGTTTCTTGATTAAATTAATAGTTTAAATAGAAAGCCACTGAAGAAATTACTTGTAAATTTTACCTGTCTTTAATATTGAGTCTAATGTTCATTAATTATTTGTGCAAGCTATGTAAATCTATTGGTTTACCTTCCCAAAATTGTGATTTGAAAATGTTATGATCAAATGAGTTGATATTTGTAAACCTCTTTGCACAGTGCCTAATACATAATAAGTGCTTCATAAATGCTTGTTCCTTTCCTTAGTTCCCTTTCCATATGTCCTAAGCACTCAGTTATACAGATTTTTTTCTGCTAAGACTGCTCCTTTTTTAAAATCTTCCCTTTTCCATTTCCTCAAAAGGAAGAAATTTATACGTTTATTTCTAAACCAGAAGGGTAATTTCATGTGAGAAATAAAAATAGCTGTATGCACTGAGTTAATTTCCAAAATTTTTAAAAGTAGAGAAGGAAGATTCATGTTGATGGAATTGGAATTTAGTGGAGTTTATTTTTCTTAACAAGAGTCATTACTTTCATGAAGTTTTTCATTTTGATGAAGTTTCTTCCCTCAATGTTAAGACAGACAGTTGTGCAGGTATTTGGTTCACTTCTTTCTTCTCTCCATCTACTAGTTTCCATCAAATCTTCTTTAATGTTTTTTGTGCCTAATTTTCTACCATCACCTTCTTATCCTGAGAGGTTGTTAAATAGAGGAACAAGGGATTTACTTCTGCTTGTCCAGAAGTGTTTAGATGAAAACTAGGCAATTCTTTTCTGACAGTACAAGCTACAGAGCCCTTAGATATGGCAGGCTACCATGGAAGAGATTAATTACTGTGAGTACTTGAAATGATAAAGAATCTCAGTTGGAAAGAATGTTGGAGGTCATCTAGTCTAACTTCTTTGTGACCCATGAATCCTTCCTACAACATCCTTGACAAGTCATCATACTCTCTGCCTGAAAACTTCTAGCCTCTGAGAATTGAGGCAGCCTATTCCACTTTTTAGACAGCTCTGGTCATTAAGAAGTTCTTCTAAAGTTTGCTTCTTTGTGGCTACCACACATTGTTCTTCGTTTTTGCTTTCTGGGGTTGAGTCGAATGATTCTGATCCCCATTACAGCCTTTCAAATATTTGCAGACAGAAATGATGTTTTAAGGCTTGTGTTTAGGCTCAGCACCTCCGGTTCCCCCAAGAAACCGTTATACGGCATGACTTCCAGTCCCCACACCCACCATCCTGATGACCTACCTTTGACAAGCTGGAGCACATCCAATATTCTTTCTCAAATGTGTTCCTAGTTGAATATAGTATTGTAGATAAGGTGTGGCTACAGCCTAGTATAGAGAGATTATCACTTGCCTTTTTCTAGACACTATATTTCTCTTAATTAATAAATGTAGTCTGGAATTATATTAATTTATTTTGGTTGCAACATTGTGCTGTTTGAGTCCTGTCAAACACCGCCCCCCTCTATTGTTTTTGTGTATCCCCATCTGGTACTTCTGCTTTGACTTCTGAAACCAAGTCCATAACTTTACATTTACCTCTCTTCTATTTCATCCTAATGGATTTGACCATCATTTCAACCTATTGATCTTTTTATCAGCTAACATATTAATTATCGCATCTAGATTTATGTCTCTTGCAAAGTTAATAACCATGCTATTTATACCTTATAGCTAGATCATAGATAAAATTGTTGAAGAGAATAGGGCCAGGGGCAGATCCTTGTGGCACTATACCAGGTAGACTTCTGCCTAGGTTGACCTCGGTCCGTTTAGGATTACTCTTTGGGTCTACTTAATATTTAACAATTTCAAATCCACTTAAGTGTGTATCTCTGTCTTCAGTAAGCAAATCAACAAACTTTTATTAAATGAATATGTGTAACATAATGTGCTAAGTGCTGGGATACAGGAACACAATTACCTTTGCTCTTTTTGAGCTTTCATCTTCTGCATAGGGATCTCATGAGAGACTTTGTCAGATGCCTTGATATCCAAGTATTCTATACCTAGAACATTTCTCTAATATAGCAATTTAGTAATAAATAATAGCCGACATTTATATGATGTTTTAAAGTTGGTAAAATGTTTTGCTTATGTTGTCTCATTTGAGCTTCACCACAACCCTATGCAGTAGGTGCTGTTATTATCCCCATTTTACAGATGAGGAAATTGAAGAATGAGAGAAGTTAACTGACTTGCCTAAGATCTCACAGGTAGAAAGTGTCTGAGGCAGCATTTGAACTCAGGTCTTTTTGACTCCTAGTTCAGTACTCTATCCACTATCTACCTAGCTGCCTGTTTATTGTTATGAAAGGAAATTTGGCTAGTGTGTCTTTAATTTGTCTTATTGAACACATGGCTGGCTTACATTCATCAGTGCTTTCCTTTACAAGTGCTCATGAACTATCCATTTAATAATCAATTTATATGTATTTCCAAGACTCAACATTCAGCATATTATTTGATAATTTGTAGAATCTATACTTTATCCCTTTCTGAAAATCCTATGATGCCTCAAAGATCACTGACAATGGTTTTGCAGTCATATTCCTGAATTGTCTATCTAAATAGTAGACAAAATAAAGCTAGGGAGTGTTGTGACTATGTGATTGAGTTGGGCTTAACCACTTGCAGGGGTGGAACATAAAATGTGGACATAGCTGCCCATAGCTTCTTCTTTCTGATTGTTGAAGCATTATGGTACAGTAGAAGAGGCCCAGCTAGGATACCAGTTTTGTGACCTCAGGCAAGTCCCTTAGCCTTTGGGCCTCAGGTGTTCTCTCTGTAAAACAAGAGGTTTGAGCTGGTTGACTAACATTGCTGCCAGCTTTTTAAGTATGGCAGCTTTATGTTATCTTCCTATTCTCAGTTTTTTAGAATCAAATGAACCTTTCTCTATTAAAAAGGGTTTTTTTTTTTTTGGATACCTTTTTTTCCCCCTTTTGGAGGGCAATTGAGGTTAAGTGACTTGCCCAAGGTCACACAGCTAGTAAGTTTTAAGTGTCTTGAGGCCAGATTTCAACTCAGGTCCTCCTGACTTCAGGGTTGGTGCTCTACTCACTGTACCACCTAGCCGCTCTGAAATCTTTTTTTTTTTTTAAACAACACTTGCTTTCCCACATACAGTTGCTCTCATCATAACAAAGGAAAACATTTAATAATAAAAAAAACTGGTGAGGTGACTTTCTAAAAATACATATAGCTTGCTGTACTATGTGTGGCCTCCCCCCAGTTACCTGAGGTAGACTGTGCTGAGTGCCAGAGGAGATTTACAGAATAGGCCTTAGCCACGCTGAGAGAATGGCATGAATAGCAATGAAGGTGGGAATCTATATAACCAGTAGAACATTTATACTGGAGTGCAGGTTTGGCATAAGGGAATAGAGAGGGTTAAAGAAGCAAATGGAACCATGTTTTGCCGGGCCTTCAATGCCATAATACAATGGTTGCATTTCATCTGTTGATAAGGAATTTTTTAAGTCCTTTGAAGAGAATGGGTGGGAGGTGTTGTTCAAGAAGTATTATAGGATTAGCTTGGCAGTAGTATGTAGGATGGATTGGAAAGGACAGGGAGAAACTTAAATTAATGATATCTATTAAAAGATTAATAGTAATTCTGTGGGAATGGAGAGACAAGATAGATGCAAGTCATGGTAAGCATCATTTTCTATAAAAGTTACCTGGAAAACTTGTTGTACTTTATGACTTCACTGTATAAGACTAGGTATTCTTTGATCTTTTATGAAATACATTATAACATGTTTGTATGTGTGTATACATATATACATCCATCAAATTTAAGTGGTTGAAATATTTTATTCCACAAATAGATTCGATTCCTCCTAAGCCTTGATTGGTGTCATTGGTCCTCCATTCATGGGTACTAATTGGACACATTTTTAGGCAGTTTTTTATTTGATATTTTATTTTTTCCCAATTACATGTAAAAATTTTTAACATTCATTGTAAAAAATTTTATGTTCCAAGTTCTCTTTTTCCCTCCCTTCCCTCCAAATTGAGAAGGCAAGCAATTTGATATAGGATATACATGTGTAGTCAAGCAAAACGTTCCATATTAATCATGTTGTGAAAAAAAAAAACAGACCCCCCCCCAAAAAAAAACCTAAAACAAAACAACAAACCAAGAAACATAAAGAAAGTTTAAAAAAATTTGCTTCAATTTGCATTCAGACTCCATTAATTCTTTCTCTGGAAATGGATAGGATTTTTTATCTTATGTCCTTTGGAATTTCATTATATTACTCAGAACAGCTAAGTCATTCATAGTTAATCATTATACAATATTACTGCATATGCTCTGCTCCTGGTTCTGCTCACTTCATTTTACATCAGTTCATTTAAGTCTTTCCAGGTTTTTCTGAAAGAATCCTGCTTGTCATTTCTTACAGCACAATAGTCTTCCATAACAATCATAAACCACAACTTGTTCAGTCATTCCCTCAGTTTCCAATTCTTTGACACCACAAAAAGAACTGCTAGGAATATTCTTTGTACACATAGGTCGTTTCCTTTTTTTTTTTTTAATCTCTTTGGAATACAGGCCTAATAGTGGTATTTCTGGGTCAAAGAGTATGCATGGTTTTATAACCCTTTGGGCATAGTTCCAAATTATTCCAAAGAATGATTGAATAAGTTCACACCACCAATGTCGCTTTAGTGTCCCAATTTTCCCACATCTCCAGCATTTGTCATTTTCCCTTTCTATCATATTACTTCATATTAGCCAATCTCATAGGTGTGAGGTGGTACCTCACAGCTGTTTTAATTTGCATTTCTCTGATAAATAGTGATTTAGAATATTTTTTAATATGACTATAATTTTGATTTCTTCATCTGAAACTACTTGTTCATATCCTTTGACCATTTATCATTTGAGGAATGACATGTATGCTTATAAATTTGGGGTTTTTTTTTGCTTTTTGGAGGGCAATTGGGGTTAAGTGACTTGCCCAAGGTCACATAGCTAGTGTGTCAAGTGTCTGAGGCCAGAGTTTAACTCAGGTCCTCCTGACTGCAGGGCCGGTGCTCTATTCAACACACCACCTAGCTGCCCCTATGCTTATAGAAATTAGACCTTTATCAGAGAAACTTGCTGTGAAAAAATTTTCCAGTCATGATTACTTTGTATTTCCCTCAATTCTTTTTCCCCCAGTTTATCCTTTTCTCTCTCTCCTTTCACCCTGTCCCTCCTCACAAGTGTTTTGCTTCTGACCACCTCCTTTCCCAGTCAACCCTCCCTTTTATCAATTCAGCCCCACCCCCTTTCTCTTAGCCCTTTTCTCTTCCTACTTTCTTGTAGGTTAAGATAGATTTCTATACCCACCTGAGTTCTATGTTAGTCCTTCTTTGAGTCATTTCCAGTGAAAGTAAGGTTCAAGCATTACCTGCCTCCCCTCCCATTGTAAAAGGTCTTTTGTGCCTCTTTTTTGTGAGATATTTTACCCTATTCTACCTTTCCCATCCCCTTCTCCCAGTGCATCCCTCTTTCTCACCCATTAATTTTTTTTAAGCAATTGGGGTTAAGTAACTTGCCCAAGGTTATACAGCCAGTTATTTTGTGTGGGTGTTAAGTATCTGAGGCCAGAACAGATCCTGGGTCCTCCCGACTCTGGGGCCGGTGCTCTTACTCACTGCGTCACCTAGCCGCCCCTCACCCATTAATTTTAATTTTTTGGCTATAACCCCATCACAATCACCTCACACCCATGCCCTCTGTTTATGTATACTGCTTCTACTGTCCCAATAATGATAAAGTTCTTAGGAGTTACAAGTATCATCTTCCCATGTAGGAATGTAAACCTTATTGAATCCCTTATGATTTCTCTTTCCTATTTACCTTTTTATACTTCTCTTGAGTCTTGTATTAGAAAGTCAGATTTTCTATTGAGCTCTGGTCATTTGATCAGGAATGCTTTTGAAAGTTCTAATTTCATGACATTTCCATCTATCCCCGTCCCCACCCCCCCCCCCCCCCAATGATTATATGCAGTTGTGCTGAGCAGGTGATTCTTGGTTGTAATCCTAGCTCCTTTCTCCTCCAGAATATCATATTCCATCATATTCTGTCTGATCCTTTAATGTACGAGTTGCCAAACCTCATGTTATCCTGACTGACTCCACAGTATTTGAATTGTTTCTTTCTGGCTTCTTGCAATATTTTCTTATTGACCTGGGATCTCTGGAATTTGGTTATACATTATACACAAATATACCTGAGAATTTTCATTTTGGAATCTCTTTCCTGAGGTGATTGATTGATTTGTCCCATTTGTATTTTACCCTCTGGTTCTTGGATATCAGGACAACTTTTCTTGATAATTTCTTGAAATAGAATGTATAGGTTCTTTTTTAAACATAATGTTTCAAGTACTCTAGTAATTCTTTTTTTTCCTCTTTTTTATTTTTTAGTTTACATCACTCATTTCCACAAGATTTTGAGTTACAAATTTTCTCACCAATTTTCCCTACTCACCACCTCAAAACAGCATTCCCACTGAATATCCCCTCCCCCAATCTTCTCTCTCCCATATCTTTCCCCATTCCCCCTTCGACTTTCCAGTAGGGCAAGATGGATCTCTATACCCCAGTGCCTGTATATCTTATTTCCCAGTTTCATGTAAAATAATAATAATAATGATAATGATAATATATTTTTTAAACATTTGATTTTAAAACTTTGAACTCCAGATTCTTTTCCTTCCTCCCTCATCACCCACCCTCACTGGGAAGATAAGCAATTCAGTACAGGTTGTACATGTGTAGCTATGCAAAACATTTCCATAGTGGATATATTGTGAAAGACTGACTATATTTCCCTCCATCCTATCCTGCCTCCCACTTGTTCTATTCTCTACTTTGATCCTGTCCCTTTTCAAAAGTGGGTGCTTCCACCTTCCCTCCCCATCAGCCTGCCCTCCCTTCCATTATCTCCCCTCTCTTCCCCTTCCCCTCTACTCTCCTGTAGGGTGAGATACCCTATTTAGTGTGTATTTCATTCCTTTCCCAAGCCAAATTCAATGAGAATAAGGTTGACTCATTCCCTTTTGCCTTCAGGTTCTTTCCCTCCATTGTAACAATTTTCCTTTGCCTCTTCTATATGAGATAATTTACCCCATTCTGTCTCTCCCCATCTCCTCTCATTATATTCCTCTCTCACCTCTTAATTTCACCTTTTAAGTATCATCCCTTCCTATTCAATTGATCCTGTGCCCTCTGTCTATGTATACCTGTACACATATATATTCATATACACATATACCCTCCTGTATAGACATATATATGTATGTATATGCACATACATATACATTTCTGTTCCCTTCAACTAGTCCTTTTTTTAATTTTTCAAATGCTTTATTAACTTCTGATTTACATCATTCATTTCCGTCAGATTTTGAGTTACAAATTTTCTCCCCATTTTTCCCCTACCTACCGCCCCCAAAATAGCAGTCCCACAGGATATCCCCTCCTCCAATCTGCTCTCTCACATATTTTCTCTCATAGCCCTTTCTACTTTTCCAGTAGGTCATGGTGGATCTCTATGCCCCAGTGCCTGTATACCTTATTTCCCATTTACGTGTAAAATATATTAATAATAGTGTGTATATATATATATATATATATATATATATATATATATATATATATA
>NW_027187270.1:4178915-4264816 GCF_028583685.1 Petaurus breviceps papuanus | reverse complement strand
TTCCCTCCCCAAGCCAAATTCAATGAGAATAAGGTTGACCCATTCCCTTTTGCCTTCCTATTCTTCCCCTCCATTGTAACCCTTTTGCCTTGCCTCTTCTATGAGTTTACGCCATTCTGTCTCTCCCCATCTCCTCTCATTATATTCCTCTTTCACCTCTTAATTTCACCTTTTAAGTATCATCCCTTCCTATTAAATTGGTCCTGTGCCCTCTATCTATGTATACCTGTAAACATATATACACACATTCACATATGTATTCATATGCCCATATACTCATATATAGACAAATATATATATATATGTATATATATATATTTCTAATCCCTTCAACTACTGAGAAAAGTTTCATAAGTTACAATTATTGTTTTTCCATGTAGGAATGTTAATAGTTCAACTTTGATAAGTTCCTTATGATTCCTTTTCCCTGTTTACCTTCTCATGCTTCTCTTGCTTCTTGTATCTGAATGTCAAATTTTCTATTCAACTGTGGTTTTTTTCAGCAAGAATGCTTGAAAGTCCTCTATTCCACTGAATGACCCTATTTTCCCCTGAAACATGATACTCAGTTTTGCTGGGTAGGTGACTCTTGGTTTTAATCCCAGCTCCTTTGCCCTCCAGAATATCATATTCCAAGCCCTTCAATCCCTCAGTGTAGAAGCTGCCAGGTCCTGGGTTATCCTGATTGTGTTTCCACAATATTCAAATTGTTTCTTCCTGGCTGCTTATAATATTATCTCCTTGATCTGGGAATTCTGGAACCTGGCTATAATATTCCTAGGAGTTTTCTGTTTGGGATCTTTTTCAGGAGGTGATCGGTGGATTCTTTCAACCTCTATTTTGCCCTCTGGTTCTAAAACATCAGGGCAGCTTTCTTTGAGAACTTCCTGGAGGATGATTTGTAGGTTCTTACTTTGATCATGGCTTTCAGGTAGTCCAATAATTTTTAAATTATCTCTCCTGGATCTATTTTCCAGGTCAGTGGTTTTTCCCATGAGATATTTCACATTGCCTTCTATTCTTTCATTTGTTTGGATCTGTTTAATAGCATCTTGATTTCTCATAAAGTCATTAGTTTCCGTTTGCTCCAATCTAATTCTGAAGCAATGATTCTCTAAAATCTGAGGCTCACTGTGGCTGGGCTGCGCTCCCAGAGCACTGTGCTGGCTGCTTCCTGCTGGCCTGCCAGGCTGTCCTCAGTAGGAGGTTAGCTTCTCTGTGTCATTTTGTGGGTTCTGTAGCTCCAAAGTTTGTCTAGAGTAATTTTTTACATGAATTGGGGGAGGTGGGAGCTGGAGCTACACGGAAGTCCTGTTTCTACTCTGCCATCTTGACCTAGTCCAGTAATTCTTAAATTTTAGCTCTTCAATCTGTTTTTCAGATTAGTTGTTTTTCCAGTGAAACATTTCACATTCTCTTCTTTTTTTTCATTTTTTTTTATTGTTTCTTGATGTCTCATGGAGTTGTTAGCTTCCACTTGCCCAATTCTAATATTTAAGGAATTATTTTCTTCATTGATCTTTTGTACTCCTTTTCCATTTAGCCAATTCTACTTTTAAAGGACATCACTTCAGTGGATTCTTGTGCCTCTTTTACTATTTTGGAGTATTCTGATTTTTATTAAGGTGTTATTTTCTTAAGTGTTTTTTGTGCCTCCTTTACCAAGGTATTGATTCTTTTTTCACAGTTATCTTGCATCACTCTCTTTCCCCCATTTTTTCTCTACCTCTCTTATTTGATTTTTCAAATCCTTTCTTGAGCTTTTTTCAGGAATTCTTTTGGGCCTGAGACCAATTCAGTTTCTCTTTGAGGCTTTGCATGTAGCTGTTTTGACTTTGTAGTCTTCTTCTGACTTTTAACTTTATTTTTTTGGAGGGTAATTGGGGTTAAGTGACTTGCCCAAAGTCACACAGCTAGTAAGTGTGTCAAGTGTCTGAGGTCGCATTTGAACTCATGTCCTCCTGCCTTCAGGGCCCCTTCTCTATTACCTGGGCCCGCTAGCCTCCCGTTTTTAACTTTATATTAAAATTGGGCTCTGCTCCTAAGGTGAAAGAGGTACTGTCTCAGTCTTAAGGTTTTTCCTTGCTGCTATTTGTAAAACTAGTTTTGGGGGCCTGTAAATTTTCAGTTCTTGCCAGATGGTATCATTTAAGGAGAAATGTAGTTATTGCTTTCCTGGTTTGTGCCCTTTTCTGTGAAAGGCCATGCGCACTCTTCTGTACCCTGAAACTATGACCAGAGCTCTTGTACCCCTGAGGCTGCATTCTCTAAGTGTGCCAGTGCTCCTCCTCCTCCCCTGGCTGAGAACTTCAGAAGCTGCTGCCGCCACTTCAGTCCCGTTGCATACATCCTTCAAAAAAAAACTACTTACTTTTAGTTCACAACATTCAGTTCCACAAGCTTTTGAGTTCCAAATTTTCTCCCCCTCACCCCTTATGGAGGCATGCAGTCCAATATAGGTTCTACAGATACCTTCACATTAAACATTATTCAGGTTGTAAAGGATTATAACCAATGGAGTAAACAATGAGAAAGAAGAAACGAGAGAGAGCATCTCTTTCTCTGGATGTGGACATCCCTTTCCATCATGAATCCTTTGGAGTTGTCTTGAATCTCTGCATTGCTGAGAGGAGCCCAGTCTATCAAAGTTAGTCATCCCAGATACGATGTGTCTGTTATTGTGTACCATGTTCTCCTGGTTCTGCTCCCCTCACTCAGCATCAGTTTATAGAAGTCTCTCCAGGTGATTGTGAAATCTTTCTCCTCATTTCTTATAGCACAATAGTATTCCCAATTGTATACATTTTCAAGATGGTTATTATGATTTACTGTGACTCAACTGTTGGCCAAGCTTTTGGCAAAGTGCTATCTGTAAATAACATACACGGAACATCTTGCCAGGCCTATACCACAGTGAGGCTTGGAACATAGGTCAATATCTAGAGTGACCAGTCTTCATAAAATCCTATCACTTTAGGAGATGTTTCATTAAAAGAGTGTGTGTGTGTGTGTGTGTGTGTGTGTGTGCACACTCACGTGCATGTGCACACATGCACACACTTTTATTAAAAGGTTTTTACAATGTGGTTGACACCAGAATTTGTTGTTATTCCTCTGGAGTCTGGTTGATTTTTCAATCAGACTGAGAGAGTCTGAACCTGTCGCCTTGCAGGGCATGGTACAAAGCTTATCTCTTCACCCAGGCTTGCCTTGGGGAAAATGAGCTTGTATGTTCCCCTTGTGGGGAGACAGAATAAAACAGGTTTCCTATTTTTCCTGTTGACTTCCTTTACAGCTTTCAGAGCAACACAAAACAGAAATGTTTTTACCTTAGCAATTTAGCACTTTAGTGCAACTGAAGTAGTTACTAAAATAGCTTGTCTTCCCCAGGTAAGCTGAGGTAGCCATACTCACTTAGTTATGACAGAATGAGGGCCAAGAATAAATGCTTCCAGAGAAAAAAGTGACTGTCCACGTGGCAGCAAAGAGCTTTCACAGCATGAAGACATTGAACAATTCACTTCCCATCTCTGAGCCTCATGTTTTTCCTCTATAAATTGAGGGGGTTAGAATAGATGATCTTCAAGGCCCATTTCAGTACTGGTATTCTTTAAGACTAACAATGATTAAGCAATTGTGGATATCATTTTCAAGTTTAAAGGGTATCTCATCTCATGCTGCTATGAAGGGTTGTTGACTGATTTGTTTTTTTTCCAGGCTTTGTTATTGCTTAGGCCCAGTGGGATGTGGGCCAGGCCAGACTAATGATAGCCAGATTCTCTGAGGTAAAAGGGGGTGGTTTGGAAAGATTCGATAACTGAATGAAAAGATCATGTCATCACAGGATTTTAAAGGTGGAAAAAAACCTTAGATATCATGTAATTCAGCTCCTTCATTTTTACAGATGCCACAGTCCTGATAGGTGAGTAGAGTAACAGGGTATGGTAGTAGTATGCAGTAGATAAGTTGAGAACCAGATAGGCAGAGTCAGAGGACATTGGTTGACACCAGAGGCATATAAATGATTGGTTTGGGTGATTTCAGCATGGGCAAAAAGGACATTTATTCATTCAGTCACCAAACACTGATTGTGTGCAAGGCCCTGTACCAGGTACAAGGGATAGAAAGATGAAAAACCAGAGTCATTGCCCTCTGTAAAGATCTTACATTCTATTGGGGGGGAAGGGCAACACATTTACATAAAGAAGTAGATTGTGATAGCGAAAGAGGAGCGATTCAGACAAAGTGTTCTAAGAAAATTGGAGAGGTAAGAAATCACTTGTAGCTTGGTTTTGGTGTGGCTAGGGGGAAGGAATCAATGAAGGAAGGCTTTGTGAAGAAAATTGCACCTGATTTGAACTTTGAAGGAAGAATAAGATTTCCTAGATAGATATATAGAGAGAAGATGAATGCATGGAGAACATGGAAGCCTGAAGGGAACTTGAGAGTGAAGAATGAGATCAGGGAATTAATGGCATTCTTACTTGGTCTGGAAGATAGTGTGTTAAGGAGAGTAATGTGAAATAAAGCTGGAAAGCTAGATTGTAGAGGATCTTTGCTGCCAGTCTGAGGAGTTTCTATTTTATTCTGACCTTAGTAAAGAGTCATTAAAGGTTTCTGAGCAAGGAAGCGACATCATCAGAACTCTGCATTAGGAGTCTCATGGACTTGTGACATTTTTTCTCATTAACAGAAGATCACTTTGAATGCTATATGAAAGATAGATGAGAAACAGAAGAGACAAGTGGCTGGGAGAGCTATTCAAAGGCTCACGTAGTCTAGGCAAATGTTGAAGGGGTTTTGCATTAAGGTGAAAGAAATATGGGTGGAATTGAAGAACATGTGGAGAATGATACCTAACTTGTCTTATGGCAGGAGTCTGGGGGAAGACTTCAGTTTCTGGTAAGGCTAGTGAGAACAAAGGAAGACAACAATTCTAAAGGCTACCAGAGAATGGTATCAGAACAAGGGTCAAACACAGGGCAATCAGTTATTGGGACACAGAGCAAAGGGGGCTTGGTTACATGGGACTAAGTACTAGTCCGGTTTGTGTCTAGAACTGAATCCCTAACAAGGCTGATAATGCTGAACCACTTATCCTTGTATTTCTCCTGCTTGGGGCCATATTTGCATGTGAACTTATAGATAATGGTCAAGTGACTCTGACTTACAGACAGTTCAGTAGTTGATAATTTTATAATGGCTGGCATGTATCAGACCAAAATTGTATTCAGTCTTATCTTTTCTTTGAAAGACAGCATATACTCATTTAGATTACATTTGGAAAGTCAGAAATCCAATCTACTACTCTGGATGTATTGTTTTCTTTTCAAAGTTACAAACAGTTTGTTTCAATGTCACACATAACATGAAGTTGCTTCATTTTTTAAAGCTTTCCAGCATCTTCTATGCAGTTTGATGATATCGTTGGGTGTTAAAACACCTGCTTAGTTGCTAAGACACTCATATACCTTATATTGGAGCCTTGATTGGTAAGATTTAAATAGCTTTTATCAGTTGTAGCTAAAATTAGGATTGTTGTCAGTACAGACTTTATATTTAGTAAAAATGAATGGTGTAAGAATGGAATGTTAACAGGAGCTGGGATTTCTTTGTTTTTCTTAAGCCTTGCAGAATCTTCACGGGTTCTTATACTTCAATGGGTATGTGATTTCATCAATGTGGGCCCCCCTTTTAACTGTGCAGAGCACAAATCTTCCATGCCTTCTTTCACCGTGTATTTGTTCACTTTTTCCCATGAGCCTTGGTGGATTTGCTTGACATTCTGGAACTCTTAACATTACATATGTACCAAAATAGCACATGAGTTGTCTGTCTACCTGTTATCCTTTATTCTCACTATATGACTAACTTACCTCTTTTTTTCTGGTCCTATCTCTTTAATGATATTTTTTACATCACTTCTTATGTGTAAGTTACCATTGGTAATAACTGGTTTATACCTACCATATGTCTTTTCATTGGTCTTTGGGTGATTCACAATTTTGATTTCTTAGAGATTGTGGAATTTCACGTTTTGTAGTCATATAAAATTACTTGGAGAATATTAGAATTAAATAGATGTATTTTTCTTTCAGGGAAAAGCACACTTTTCCAAATGCAATTTAGCCTACACTCATCCTTTCATTTAATCCTGCCTCCATTTCATTGTCTGTCTGCAGTGTCTGCCCAAGGGTGTGTGTGTGTGTGTGTGTACATACATACACATGTGAGCACACACTAATGGACACTGGCTCTCTAGGTGTAGATATATTTCTTATAGTCTGGACAATGGTAATTATCTATTTACTTGTTCCTATATGGATAGTTAGGTCAAAGTCTTTGAGTGAATATAGAGCCTCTTGTTTAAGAGGCTTGGCAGTATTCCACAGTTTGATGCAACCAATATATTATCGTCCATTAACAGGAACATCTGGAAGACTTCTAGCTATCTATAAGGAATCCCACTTTGACTTAGACAATGCTCTGGACATTCTCCATGCGTGACAGTAGCAAATATCTTTCGCAAGCATGCGTTTCCTTATGTTAATAATCAAAAGCTAACAGAAAATAAGTTCTCTCTCTTATCTAACAGCAGGACTTCTTAACCTAGGGTTCATGAACTTTGTAGATAGGAAGGTAGGTAGGTAACTGTATTTCAATATAATAGGCTTCCTTTGCAATTCTGTGTATTTTATTCACTTAATAACATTATTCTGAGGAGTCACTGAGCTTCACTAGACTGCCTCAGAGATACCAGAAAGGATAAGAACCCTTATCATAGACATGCTAATGCCTTCCCATGCCCAATTAATTTTTTGTCCATATTGTATATATAGTCACATGTATTATTGTCCCCACTAGAATTAAAATTGTTGGGTACAGATAGTTTATTTTTTGTCTGTATATTCCCAGCACCTTTTTACAGTGCCTAGCATAGAGTAAGTGCTTAAATAAATGTTGATTGGTTGGAAATCAGAGAATCTAGTTTCAAATCACAGCTTTGCCTTATACTAGCTCTCTGACCTTGGGTGCAAGTCATTTTTCTTCTTTGGGTGTCAGTTTCTTGATCTGTTAAAATGTAGGGGTTGAACTAAATGATCTCTCATGCCCCTTCTAGGTCTGAAAATTCTGTGTGTGTGTGTGTGTGTGTGTGTGTGTGTGTGTGTGATCTGAATATATGTAAAGATACACATCTTTGTCTCCTTTACCCCTTCTCACAGTTCCACCTTGAATGCTTGATTTGATTGGCTGATTGCTGCTACAAAGAATCCTGCTGTGAATATTTTTGTATATATCGAGTTTTTGTTTCTGTCATTTATTTCCTTGGAGTATGTTCTTAATAGTGGAATTTCTTGAAATTTTACTCACTTTTCAGTAATGCCAAATTGAATCCAGAATGTTTGAACCACTAAGCAGCTTCACCCATAGCTGTATGTCTTCTCACAGTCCCTCAAACATTATCTATTACTGGGGCTTGGATTTTTTTTTTCTGTTTTTTTAGGGTCACCTTTGAGGTGAAACTCAAGTTGTTTGATTTTCATTTCCCTTATTATTAGCAACTTGTGACCTGATCATTTATGATTTTCAGTTCTTTTGAAAACAGTATATTTCTTTTGGCCATTTACCTATTACTCATTGGCTCTTGATGGGAATCAATACAAGTAACTCCAAGCATCATTCCCTAGATAAATTTTCAAAGGAAATGAATGCTCATGTTCTCAATGAATTGGATTTTTCCTCAAGTAGATTGTGAGTTTAATAGACCTCTTGCTCCTAGATAGATAGATTTAGAGCTGGAATGACCCTGAGAGGCCACATACCTAGTCCAGCCCTCTCATTTTACGAATGAAGATGCCAAGGCCCAGACAAGTCAGTGGATGTGGAGTTTACCCTGTATTTCAATCCTGTGTTGGCTTTTAAAAGCTTAATTTGTATTTTGGAGTTGATTATACTTTTTTGTTTTTGCTTTTTGGGGGGCAGTTGGGGTTAAGTGACTTGCCTAAGGTCACACGGGTAGTTTTTGTGTTAAGTGTCCGAGATTGGATTTGAACTCAGGTTCTCCTGACTCCAGGTCCGGTGCTCTATTCACTGTGCCACCTAGCCACCCTTGATTATACTTTTTACTCATGTCTATTATAGCACATTTTAGTTGCTGATATTTAGTTTTAAATATTGTCAGTTTTACCGTCATTTGAATGAACTGTGACTATGTATTGAGGTAGTTTCGTTTTCAATTTTTCATTCAGAAGCATTAATTGAATCTACACATACAGGGAATTGTGCTTGACACTTAGGGGATTAAGGAAGCCCTTGTTAAAGGAACTCGAAGTTAAAGTCACATCATCATAGGAATTAGAAGAAACCTTCAGAGTTGTCCAGTCCTATCTTCCCATTTTACAGCCCCTCATTTCACTCTCTGGATTTCTTTTCCCACATATGGACACTTACTCTCTCACTTCCAGGTCCCTCTTAGACAGTAAACTCCTCAAGGGTACTGGACTGGTTTGGTTGTTCTTATTTGTATCCTCAGCACTTACTTAGCGCAGTGCCTGCCACATAGTAAGTGCTTACTTAAATGTTTGCTTGCTCTGTCTATCTTGGAAAGGCCTGAGACAGGAAAAAATTTTGCCAAAAGCCACATGGATAGAAGAGATCCAGGGCTAGAACCTAGAAACTTTGACTAAGTCAGAGGTCACATGCCATCTTTACTTCTCAACAAAGGACACCCTGCCCTCAGGGAGCTTGTAGTCCACCAGGGCAGAAAGATGTACACAATTATCTACAGGAAAAGGCAATACAAGGTAGTCCATTAGACTATGAGCTCCCTGAGAGCAGCGAATAGGTCTTTTTATCCCCAGCGCTTAGTGTAGTGCCTGGCATATATTAGTCACTTAATAAATGTTTATTGATTTGGACCTGTATGATAAGAATGATATAAGTGAAGAATTATAGGAGGAAAAATTACTACCAATATGATCTTGGGGAAAATTTCCTAACTTCTCTGGGCTTTAGCTGTCTCAACTATAAAATGGAAAGATTGGGCTAAGATTATCTCCAAGGCTTCTTCTAGCTCTAAATCCCATGATCCTATTGATCACTTCTGGTTTGGGTGAACTGGGAAGTCTTCATGGAGGAAGACATTTAATCATTTTTATAGCATTGTGAGTGAATATTACAGATTGGGGTCAGTGGGCACTATAATCGCTGGGGTGATTGCTCCCAATGTCAAGTATTTTTTTCTGTTTTAACTGTCCTGTCATTGAGTGGCTAAATTACAAATAAGATGACAGGTACTAATATAATATAAATATTTATACATTTATGAATAAATATTTCAGCATAATATGTATAATTGCCTTTTATTTTTAAGGCCATGAATATAGTAGTTCCCTTCATGTTTAAATATGCAGTCGACAACCTCAACCAGATGTCAGGAGACATGTTAAACTTGAGTGATGCACCAAATACAATTGCCACCGTGGCAACAGCAGTTCTGATTGGCTGTAAGTATTCTTTCATCTGTCTACAGGTGTTAATTTTCTTCTGGAAGGAGTTTGTCATAGATGAGCTGACATAACCTTTTCACTACTAACAGAACTTAGCATTTAATGTGTTTGTTATTCTTTTGGGTGGTTTTGTTTAGTTTTTAAACCTCATGTTAATTAATATCCATTCCCAGATTCTGCAGCCTGAGTTAAATTTTTCAAGTCTTAGAACAAAATATAAATACATCACGGCAAAAACTTCCAATAATAAACGTCCTTTTAAGATCCCTTCCACAGTGAAGTACATTTTTATTTATGGACTGTTAGGTAAAATCTGTAAGTGTACATGAGTTCTTGGTGGATCTTAGTTCCACCCAGTTAATGAATGTACTAATTGTGCATTAGTTCTTAGTACTCTTCCAGTGTCTCTGCCCACAATATGGAAAGTTCAGAATAAGAATATCCTTGTCATAGGTGTTTGTGTTTTTCATTTCCTTCCTTTGAATTATTTGTCTGAAATATTCTTTTAGATGGTGTGTCACGAGCTGGAGCTGCCCTGTTTAATGAAGTGCGAAATGCAGTATTTGGGAAAGTGGCCCAAAATTCAATCCGAAGAATAGCCAGGAATGTCTTTCTCCACCTTCACAACTTGGATCTGGGCTTCCACCTGAGCAGACAGACGGGAGCTCTGTCAAAGGCTATTGACAGAGGAACGAGGGGTATCAGTTTTGTCCTGAGTGCTTTAGTATTTAATCTTCTTCCCATCATGTTTGAAGTGACCCTTGTCAGCGGGATTTTGGTAAGTGCTAACTTCATTCATACCCAAAACTTATTTGCATGTCAAATGCAATCTCTTTAATAGTTATTTGCTGTTTCAGGTTCATATGCTATTCATTGCTTATAGGTTGAAAAGCCAGGTGTTCCATTATGAGCCTGAAGAATAATTTCATTTATATACAAGTCCTGTTTTATTACCACAAACTCCAATAGATTGCCCAACTTATTTTGTTACTAATTTTGTTAAATCAAATGTTTCTTGAAATTTGGGTCAGGGGTCTTTAAAACCTTGGACATAACCTTCATCCCTTTGTTGCAGATGTCTAGGACCTCAGTGGGATATTGCACATATTATAAGCCATGTAGAACTATAAGTTGGTTAATTTTACTAAAGTGCTTTTTAAAAATATTTTAAAATATTTGTTATAAAGATTGGCTCGCTGGGTAGAAGGAGTGTTTTCATAAATGAATAGTATTTTAAAAAGGTCAAATCAAAATAATATAATAAAAAAAACTCTTGGAATAATAGGGTTTGATTCATTTTAGAATTTCTAAGCTTCTCCTCATAGCATTTTAAAGCAAACTGAATATTTCTATTTTTTATTTCACTGATGCCTTTTCTTTTTATATCACATTCATTTCTTAGTATAGCCCTCTTCTTTTCCCCTACTCAGTGAGCTTTCCCATTGTAACAGAGATTTGAAAAAGTTCAGCACAACCAACTACCACATCTTATATCTGACAGTATATATAGTATTCTATAGCTGTAGCTCCCCATTTCAGCAATGAAGACAGGAAAATGTTTTTTTCACCTCTTCTCTGAGGTCATTATGTAACATTCAGGCATACCAAATATTTCAGAGCTAAAGGTTTTGTACTTCAAAGTAATTTTTTGTTTATGTTTAAGTTTATTTCATTACATTATTATCAAAATCAATGTAGTAATTAAATTCAGTTCAGCAAACTTTATGAAAAACTATGTGTGCTAGGGATCAAGACAGAAAAAACAATTCCTGCTTTTAATGGTCTTATATTTTGTTTGCTGTCAGAGAGGGGACCTGAGTAACATACACAGAAAAGTGAATATAGATCAATTAATAACTAATCAACAGGATTTTTTTTAGCTTTAAAAAAACAATGTACATTAATGACGAAGGCTAGACTAGCGACTTAGTTTTAAGAAAAACATCAAAAAAATACATTGAAAAAAAGGAAAAAAAAGAAAAACATCTGAAGAAAAAGAAAACAGTATATGATACTAAGTCCTGTACACACACCCCCACCACCACCACCACAAAAAGAGGCTGGACAGCCAAGGCAGGGCTTGACATAGATATCTAATAGGCACTTTTAAAGCCTGTGGGATTTGTCTGGAGCTTCACAGTATGTGCATGTTCCATGGATTGTCAATGTTGGTTCTCCCAGCAGGGTCAGGATAGATAGTAGCATGGTGCTGATGCTAGGGCTGACCACTTGTCTTTGAGGATGTTCAAACAGATATTGCCTTGGGTGTTCACGCTGAGATGGTAATGGTGTGGCAAATTTCATAGTTGGACTATCATATAAGTAGTTACCAGGGAACACTAGGGAGAGTTTGTACTTTAGGTCTCAAGAGCCTTGGGACATAGGGCTATTATTAAATCCCATTTTACAGTTGAGGAAACTGAGACAGACAGGTGAAATCCCTTGCCCTGGCTCAGTCACACAGCTATGAAGTGTCTGAGGTGAGATTTGAATTTAAGTCTTTCTAGTGATTACTAGGGCCAGCATTCTAGCCGCTATGCCATTTACTTCCCTCTAGCTCGTGCTGCCCTAGATTGTGAAGGGTTTTAAATGTAAAGCAGAGGCATTTATATTTTATCTTAAAGGCAATTGGGAGCCATTGGAGCTATATCAAGGGAGGAGTGGTATGGTCACACATGTGCTTTAGAAATATAAGTGATTGTATCTGTAATGACTGTCTTTGATAGACTGGGCTCCCCTCAGCAACACAAGGTTATAAGACAACTCCAAATGATGCATGATTGAAAAGGCAAGGCTATCCACATCCAGAGAAAGAGTCAGAATGCAGATTGAAGCAAACTACTTACTCTCTTTTTTTCATTTTGTTTTGTTTTTTCTTTCTTGTTCCATTGGTTATAATTCTTCTTTACAACTTGACCAATATTTAATGTGAAGGTATATGTAAAACCTGTATTGGATTTCATGCCGCCATGGGTGGGGGGGGGCACAAGAAAATTTGGAACTCAAAAACTTGTGGAACTGAATGTTATAAACTAATAGTAAATAAATTTTTTAAAAAGTAAAAAATATATATATGTTTGATGGCTAGGATCAGGAAGCTATTGTAGTAGTCCAGGCAAGAAATTATGAGACCTGAACTACAGTTGTTGTGATGTGAGTAGAAAGAAAGGGATAGATACCAGAGACATTGCAGAGGTCAAGTCAGCTAGATTGGATGTGAAGGATAAGGGAGGGTAAGGAGTTGAGGATGACCTGGTTGTAAACCAGGCCTGTACAACACATGGCCTGAGAGCCACTTTTGGCCTGACAAGGTGACCCATGGGTGGTATGTTGTGAAGGCCTGTTATAAACCTTGACAACAAGAAAGATGGTCATCCCCTTGTCAGGAATACATGGACTCTTTCTGCACTGGTGAAGGTTGCAACTCATCCCTGCCTTCTTGCTCTATGGGGTTGCTGTATATAGTCTGCCATAGAGGATCCATCTAATGTGCTGGAGGCCTTCCTCTGGGTCTTTTAATATTTTTATTTTTAGGTGCCAGTACAGCTCTTGGACTGTCCATCTCTTATCCTTCCCTCACCATACGTGACCAGTCAACTTTTCTGATCGTGCATGTCATTAACAATGTCTTAAATGCCACATTGATAACACGCCATAACCTCCTTAGTCTCATCATAAATCTTTCTATTGCCCTTGAGATCACCCACAAATTTGATTCTTTAGAGAGCGTGGTATTCCATGCTTCTCAGCTATATAGCAGCACCAGGAGGATATTGGTAGAGGAAAGATGGGCTTTTGCAAAAGTAAAGGTACAGTTTGTGATCATTGAAATAGCTGTCTGATTTTGTACATTCAGGTTTTTTCACTCTTCTAATCAGTTCTCAGCCTGCATGAGGGAACTTTTTTTTTACCGACAGTAATTTCTTTAGGTGTTATTTTGGATTTATTTGTAGTTTTTCAGTTTTAAATCTTCCTCTTATAATTTTTATTAGAACAATTTTATTCAATTGCAGTTGGAAAATGAGTTTTTTTAATTTTATTTTTTATTCTGAACTTAAACCAAAAAAGAACATTTTCATATATACAGCAGAATACAAAAAGCGGATTTTGTATGAAGTCCATTTTTTAAAATGTAATAAATTCTATATGTTACTTTCAAAAGCTGTCCTGCTTATCTGTACTTCTTTCTGTACTTCCTTCTGTTTTCTATAGTGTATTTTTTAAAAAGTGTTGCAATGGCGCTCTTTTGAGGGGCATTGTTATGCTAACCTCCTTTTTTTCCCCCACATACTTCCATTTCTTCCCCTGCCCTCACTCCTACTCATGAACTTCATGCAGAAAAAAAGGAAGAAAAAAATCCTTGTAATAACTAAGTAGAATCAAACAAAATGAATCCACAGTAGTAGCCATGTCCAAAGATGAGTATCTCTGCATCTTGTTTCCATAACTTCTCTATAACCTGCTTCATCATAGGTACTGTGAAGAAAGAGTCGGTCATTCCATTGGTCGAAATTTGAAAGTCTTAAGAAGTTGTTTTTCTTTACGGTGTTGTTCTGTATACATTTGGTTCTGTTTACTTCTCTTTGTCAGTTTGTAGTCAGTCCATTTCAGGATTTTCTGCTCTCACCTCTTTTGCCATTTCTTATGGTAGAATAATACTCCTTTATATTTATATATTACCATTTGTCCAGCCATTTCCCAGTGGTGTAAGAGGCAATACAAGGAACCCCCTTAAATTATAGTTGTTTTCCAACCCATGCAGCCTCTTCTCTTCACCACCCCCTCCCTCCATCCCTTCTTTTGATTCAAGAGGCTTATTTTGCTTGTGACTGTTTCCTTTCTGGTATTATCTTCTCTCTGGTTTCTGCTTCCTTCACCCTGCCCATCCCACTCCCCATCTCAGTTTGTTTTCTGGTTGAGTTTGCTGTATTTCCATACCGAACTCTTATGTGTTCAACTCTCCTTTGTCAGTTTTAGAAAGAGTGAGGTATATCTGATACCCATTCCCTCCCACTCCTTCCTCCATATTTATGTATGCTCATGTATTACAGTTATGAGAAAGAGCAAGGTCCGGCTTCCTCCTTTCTACATTAATATCTTCCTTCTTTTATCTTCCCTTCTCTTCCCCTCTTCAAACCCTCAGAACAGATCCAGTCCACTTTCCACAGAACCAATCCACTTTCCAAGATGTCTGTATTTCTTATTTAACTTCCTCAGTACCCTTTGAAGACATTAAGGTTCTGAAAGGACCCTTGTTCCTTCCACCTCGATTAGAATATTAGCACATCATCATAAAAAGTTTCTTATTACTCAAATAAATTTGTCTAGTTTCTAGGTTTTTCTGGACTCTTTTTTTTTTTTTGCCTTTTGGAGGGGAGAAGGTAGGACGATGGGGGTTAAGTGACCTTCCCAAGGTCACATGGCTAGTAAGTGTTAAGTGTCCGAGGCTGGGTTTGAACTCACGTTCCTCCTGAGTCCAGGGCTGGTGCTCTATTCTCTATGCCACCTAGCCACTCCTGGACTCTCTTATATTTGTATTTCAGAGTTTCTGTTCATCTCTAGTTTCTTTATCAAGAATACTTAAAAGTGGGGCGGCTACGTGGCACAGTGAATAGAACACACCCTGAAGTCAGAAGGACCTGAGTTCAAATTTGGCCTCAGACACCTGACACTTACTAGCCATGTGACCTTGGGCAAGTCACTTAACCCCAATTGCCCTGCCTTCCACCCTCCAAAAAAAATAGAATAAAGTCTCTTAATATTAAAAAAAAAAATGCTTACGAGTCCTCTGTTCTGTTAAAGATCTGTTCTTTTGCTATAGAATTATACTTGGTTTTTCAGGTAAGTTATTCTTGATTGTAGGCCTTTAATTTTTGCCTTTTGGAATAATGTGTATTCCAAGATCTCTTGGGTTTTTGGTTTTGTTTTGTTTTGTTTTTTAAGGAAATTCCCAGGTCTTGTGTGGTCCTGACCAAAATTCCTTGCTACTTGAATTACTCCTTTCTAAAATGCCTGAAGTATTTTTTCTTTGATGTGAGAGCTCTGAATTTTATCTATGACATATCTAGGGCTTTTCCTTTTGGCATTCTTTTCGTGAAATGCTCAGCGGATTCTTTCTATCTTTACCTTGCTCTCTGATTCTAATAGATCTGGATAATTTTCATTTGTGATTTCTTGAAATATAGCATCCAGACTTTTTTAAGGGGAAAGGTGATATCATGGTTTTTAAATGATTTTAAAATATCCTCTACCTGACCTATTTACAAGGTCATTTGTTTTTAATGACATTTATCTTATATTTTCTTTTATTTTCTCCAATCTTTTGATTTTGTTCTAATATTTTTTACTCTGATGGAGCCACTGATTTCTCTTTGGTCTAGTCTAGTTTTTAGGGATTCTATTTATTATGTAAAGTTTATCACTTTCTTTTAATGTGTTTTTTTATCCTACTTCTTTATTCTAGTATCCTTGCTAAGAAAACCCCTAATGGGGTCACAAAGAGTAGTACATGACTGAAAAATGACTGAATGACAACTTTTATTTCATTCTTTTAACAGTTCATTTCTTCTAGGTATTCCATTTTTTCCTTTGAGTAGCTACTGTTACTATGGAGTTAGATTTGTAACTTTTTCATACTGGTCATTGTTTTCTTTGATATATTCATCTCTCCAGCTTTATTTCCTAAATTGGGGTTTTGTTGCAGGAACAGGTTCTACTGTACTGTTGTGCTTTTGGGTGAGGTAGTCAAACCCTGCTTGGTCTTCCTTGATTTCCTTAGAGCTTACCTCCATCTCCCATTTTTTAGGCCAGACTGGATCTTTGAGGTAAGGAGGTCCTAGGTCTTCAAGGCTTTCTCTGGTGTCTCAGCACAGAGTAATAAGGAGAGACATCAGAGTCCCTGGACCTGTGCTCTCCTGAGTACTGAGGCACTGAGCTGCCTTGGGATTCAGAGTGTTGCAGGCTACTGCGGAGTGGTCCCTGGCCATCTCTGGATTGGGTTGGTTCTTGCTTTATTAGAGGGCCCTCCCTTTAATATTGCCCTTAGGCTTCTGGCTGACTTTTTATTGCATTATTGGAGCAGAAGAAGTCACTGTCATTTATCTTTGGATTTCTTGGTCATTACTTGATCTGGTGTAAAGTTCAGGATTTTGCTGGAGTAAGTATGCAGGAGCTCAGCAGCCTGCCTCCTGTCCAGACAGCCATCTTGGCAGGAAGTGAGTTTCTTTTCTACAAGAAACAGTACCTATTTCTTGTTTCTCTCTTTCTCCCCCAGTATTACAGATGTGGTGCCCAGTTTGCACTTGTCACCTTGGGAACACTGAGTGCATACACAGCTTACACAGTTGCAGTCACACGGTGGAGGTAAGCTATGCCCCAGAAGCCAGTTGGGATTTAGAGATATGTTCCCTTGGCGGAACAGATTGTTCATGGCTTTGCCCATTTTTGTTTTACAGAACTAAATTTAGAATAGAAATGAACAAGGCAGATAATGATGCAGGTAATGCTGCCATAGACTCGCTGCTGAACTATGAAACTGTGAAGGTAATGCATAAATTTAGGCTTTTCTCTACACTTAGCACTGTTTCTAAGACCTAGTACAAGGCAGATATCTTCCCAATTTTCCAGGAATGTTGTGGAATATCAATTGGGACTGGAGGAATAGCAAGTTTTCATGAAAGTTGTCTCTTCCTTGGGGAGTGCCTTATTTTTAGTTTGGTGCCATCTTAAAATTTCACCTTTAAATGAACTTCTAAGTGATGAAAGTATGATGACCAACTTGATTCAGAATGAAAAACATAGCTCGTTCTTGAGGCATCTTTTAAATGCTATTCTCTATGTTAAAGAACCAGTGTTTTTTTACATCTCCTGGCCTGTAACAATCAGCTTAAAAGTGTACCTATGACAACATGCAGGAATAGGTAGTAACAGTGTTAAAAGTTAGACTTATAAAGTGGGGGAAAGTATAGGATCATGTTGTATCTGGTAAGGTTGATGATTGAGCAAGTGTCCCAAGGATTTCAGAATACAGATTGCAAATTATGTTTACTGCTGTGGCTGTGGGGTGCATATATGCTCTTTCTCAAGGTAATTGTTCTTGTATGTCCTGTAGTATTTTAATAATGAAAAGTATGAAGCAGAGAGATATGATGGATTCTTGAAGTCTTATGAAGCAGCCTCCCTGAAGAGCACTTCTACCCTGGCTATGCTCAACTTTGGACAAAATGCTATTTTCAGTGTTGGCCTAACAACCATAATGGTTCTTGCCAGCCATGGAATTATGGCAGGTAATGGATACCTTTACCTTCTGTCTTCTTTTTATCTTTATGAACAAAGACAAATATACGGCTACATATGCCCTTGTTGGCTGTGAAATGCATGTAACAAAGAACAACCTTAATACAGTTGGGGAATTTTTCTTGGTTGAAATGGAACATTTTCCCGATTGTTTCTGATGCTTTTCCTTTAATAACTTTTTTTTTAACCTAGTACTACATCCTCTACTACACTTCACTATTAACTGGCTTTACTATTTGTCTATGTTGTGTGTCTATAGTATCTGGGTCTTATATGACAAGAGTGTTTTATGAGCTGCCAGGGTTTCTCATTTATCCTCTTGGCCTGCCAGGTTATGGAATTTGATAATTAGATGACAAGATTCAAAATGGGCCCTGGTCAAAACAAAGGCGTCAATAACAACTAATTTTTTAAATGGGGCCCAAAAGATAAGTAGTGCTCTTTCTCTTTCTTTGTTTCATTTGCCCCATTTTCAAGGTTTCTTGCAAGTACTCTTCATCTTCATCATTTCATTCATTTGTTTTAACCTTGATAGAAGATATGTCATTCCCAAACATGAGTTAAAGTCATAAATGAAGACTTAACCACTGATCCATTAGCATCTCCTCAGGTTCTTTTTTTTTTTTTTTCTTTAGAGGGGGGAAGGCAGGGCAGTTGGGGTTAAGTGACTTGCCCAAGGTCACACGGCTAGTTTTTGTGTTAAGTGTCTGAGGCTGGATTTGAACTCAGGTCCTCCTGACTCCAGGGCCGATGTTCTATTCACCATGCCACCTAGCCACCCTATCTCCTCATGTTCTTATAGGCTCTGAATATGTGTTGCTAACTTACATCAGTGAGCAACCAGGCAACAAACACTATGCATGAATTATGTCTTTTTGAGAAAAGAAAAGGATTTTATTTCTCTCTTTGCCCCAATCTCTCCCATAACTTTATGTTTCATAATATTTGAATGGTAAACTTTTTTGTATTCAACTTAACCTATACAAAATTATCCTATAGCTTCCATGAGTACAGCAACCTAGTCTTAATTATCTCTGTATGTAACTCCCACTATTGTGCTAGGGCGCAATAATATGCACAAGTAGGGAGTTGATAGGATTGCAGAATATAAGTCATAGACTTGGAAATATGAATAGGCCAGGAGTTTGCCAGTTTACTGTGCTTTGAACTATATTCCAGAACAACAGACATTATGCTTCTCTCAACTGGGCAAATGTCACCTAAATTCATTCTTTTCTTCCTCCAAATTCTTTTTATTTTGAGGGACCCTTACTGTTGGAGATCTTGTAATGGTGAATGGGCTGCTTTTTCAGCTTTCATTGCCTCTGAACTTTCTGGGAACTGTGTACCGAGAGACTAGACAAGCACTCATCGACATGAACACTCTGTTTACACTACTCAAGGTAGACACACAAATTAAAGTAAGTACTTTATTTTTTTTAAGTATTTAAGTCTCATCCCATGAATAGAATTATACTAGGGAGATTATCTTTTTTCACTGGCTAAGCTGACTAATTTCTTCTTTGCCAATGAGTTCAGTGGACTATATAGTAGCCTTTTCTTTCATTTTGGGAAGGAGCTTTTTGCAAAGGGATGTGCTTGGGGTTCATTTCGTTTAGACTTGACTTAAGTATTTGTACAATGCACTTGGTTTTCTTTTATTTATAATGAATGATGCAGAATTTGTGATGGAAAAAAGTTGCTTAGAAACAGTGTTCAATGAGGAATTTTTCTGCCCTTTAATGGGGAAGAGAATAGGAGGGAAGGAGTCTTTTAAAAGCCTCTTTACCTCTTCCTCTTTTCTTTACCCATTATTTTCTTTTTTTAGCTGTGTGAAATAGAAATTTTTCTTCATAGTTGGCTGCTAAGCAGTGGGTAAAGTGGTGTGTTGTTTTTTTTTTCTCTTTTCCTGCTAGGACAAAGAGATGGCACTTCCCCTTCAGATTACACCACAGACAGCTTCGGTGGCTTTTGATAATGTACATTTTGAATACATTGCGGGTCAGAAAGTGCTGAATGGAGTATCATTTGAAGTCCCTGCAGGAAAGAAAGTGGCCATTGTAGGAGGTAGTGGGTCAGGGTGGGTAACTTTAGAAAATTCTGCATCATTGATTTCCCAATGTGACTTGTTTTTTCCGCTATAACATCATTACAGTCACTTGGAAAATGTCTGCCCAACACCAGTTGGGCTTAAACAATCTTCCCTTTTCTGTTTCTTTCCCAATTTCAGGAAAAGCACGATAGTGAGATTACTATTTCGCTTTTTTGAGCCCCAAAATGGTCACATTTATATTGCTGGTCAGAATATCCAAGATGTCAGCCTGGAGAGCCTAAGGAAATCTGTGGGAGTGGTGCCTCAGGTACATTTTTCCTTTTCAATGTGTGGTCTTTGTGTATATTCATCATAAAGAGAAAAAATAGGATGCTGTTGTGTGTGCAAATGTTCAACAGCAGTCAAAGTGATGCATGCTGGGTATCCCAAAGTGCTTGGCACTGTTCAGCCCTGTAGGTCAAATTTCATGGACAAAAAAATTGAAAACCAGAAGCAATCCGAAAGGATTTTCAACTCAAAATTTTAAAAACTAATGTTAAAAATTGTTTTTAAATGTAATTGGGGAAAAAAAAAATTTCCAAGTCCCAACCAAATGGTATAACTGATTTGGAATGGTTATAGACATAATGAAAATCTAGGACAGCCAGATAATTTGGCAACTACCACTTTGTGTTTTCAGTGTAAGAAAATATTACTTTTGTAGACAGTTAAGTTAGAAAAGCAATTGTCCATGCTCTTATTAAACTTCTTTTCTGTTAAGAGTAGGGAGAAGTAGTATGTTGTAGTGTGTGGTATACTGGACTTACAGTAAGGAAGATTTAGGTTCCCATCTTGCCTCTGAGAAACGCAGACTGTGTGACCTTGAGCAAGACTGTCCACCTCTCTGAGCCTCAGTTTCTTCATCTGTAAAATGAGAGGCTTGGACCAGATAGCCTCTAAGATCTAAGAACTCTAAATCTGTGATCCTGTTACAACTTCTCTTCACCTTTGAACACAAGTTGAAGTCCATTGGTAAGATAGGGAGGTGTACTTGTTTGTGAAAGCACTGGGAAAAGTTCTTCTCATTTTTCTTTTCTTTTTTTTTTTTAAGCAATTAGGGTTAAGTAACTTGCTCAAGGTTACACGGCCAGGTGTTTCTGGGTGGGTGCTAAGTGTCTGAGCCCGGGACTCGATCTCCAGGTCTTCTCAACACTGGAGCCGGTGCTCTTACTCGCTGTGCTACCTGGCCGCCCCAGATGAATATAATTTTGGATATGTTGGTTAGTGTTACTGAATTGCTCCATTACCCTGCCCCTTTGCAACTTCTTCGTTATAAAGGATGGCTTTAATATATCGGAAAATGTAGGTGATTTAAAAATAAAAGATATCAGCAAAAACTTTTTAAAAATTTTGAATCTTAGAAGCAAAAAGGAGCTAGAATATTGATTTATGGTTTTTGAAGATGATAGGTCAAAAGATTTGTAATTTTATCAGTGTGTGAGCTCCATCCACTGACACAAATCACAGTGCTTCAAGTGCTTCAGGAGGCAGTCTTTATTAATTGCTGTGGCCAAAAACATTTTTTTTTCCTCATTTGACTTGACTGACTTTATGGTGAAGAATTTCTCTATGTGTAACTAGATCTTTAAATGAAAAACATATAGTCCATCATCATGCCCATGTTTGAAACCTTTCCAACTTGATAGAATCTACCAGAGCATGTGTTTGCTGGCCAAACCTTTACAGAACTTGGAATTGTCACCATGTCATGATGAGGTATTGAAATGGGATTTTGTGGCAAGCAGCATGGCAATGGTTGTTATATTATAGGTGATAAACCCTTAGAATCAGAAGATTCTTATCTTGGACAAATCACTTAACATATGTGGGTCTCATTGGTTTTATCCATATGCCTCAGAACTTAGTGTTTAGGATTCTACAAGGATTTTATTTAAGTGATCTTGAGAAAAAGAAATTTTTTTTTGCCTTTTTTTGGAGGGCATTTGGGGTTAAGTGATTTCCCTAAGGTCACACAGCTAGTTTTTTTTTGTGTTAAGTGTCTGAGGCCGGATCCAAACCCAGGTGCTCCTGACTCCAGGGCCAGTGCTCTATTCACTGCGCTATCTAGCCACCCCAAAGGAGCGGTTTTTTGTTTTTTGTTTTTGGAAGGCAGTTGGGGTTAAGTGACTTGCCTAAGGTCACACAGCTAGTTTTTGTGTTAAGTGTCTGAGGTCGTATTTGAACTGAGGTCCTTCTGACTCCAGGGTCTGTGCTCTATTCACTGTGCCACCTAGCTGCCCCTTGAGAAAAAAATATTTAATGTATCTAAAACTTGAATTCTTTGGAGATAATAGCTCCTATTTTATTTAACACATGGTACTTTCCTCACAGCAGCCTTGTGAGGTGTGGGGGAGGTGAGGAGCATTTTTCTCTCTTTATAAATAAGAAAGTGAGGTTTAGAGAGATGATAGCGCCTAGATTTAGTTGAACTTGAAGCTGTAAGCTTCAGGGTCTCCAGGTCAGATGTTAGCTCCATTCCAATGTGAGCATTATGGCAGTATAAGAGGTGTGTGAGTATTAATGGAAGAGTGACTATTTTAAATACCTAAAACTGTACCTTAGGATGATGATGATGCTTAGGAAGATTATAATGCTTCTCAAGTTACTATTGTTTATATAAAATAATAGGAAGATTGTGGTTCTCCTTGTTTGGTGATAGCCTTCCAAACTTTTGGAGATGAAAAAGAATTTAGAAGATGTAAAAGCAGATACTTCCCTTTTTAAAGTAAAACAACTTTAGGTTATCTTGGTAACCGGTACTGAAGAATCTAACAAAGACTTTATATATAGTCCATCACTAGACAAATGCTCAAAATTTTTATACTTTGAACAAGACCTACCAGGTAGAATTTTTCCCCCAAAGGTAACACAGACATATCCCATGAAAACACTCCCGTAGTTTCCTTATTGTTTCCTGTGTTTTGAGGACCTTTTCTTTCTTAACATTTTTTCTATATTTGCCCTAGGATGCTGTTCTCTTCCATAACACAATCTATTACAATCTCTTGTATGGAAACATGAATGCTTCAGCCGAGGAGGTTTATGAAATAGCAAAATTGGCAGGAATCCATGACGCTATTCTTCGGATGCCTCATGGATATGACACACAAGTTGGGGAACGAGGGCTCAAGCTTTCTGGTAACTTTCTGCTCTTTAGACTTTTTTTGTCAGCGTTGTTGTCATATTCCTCCCCCCATCTCCCTACGAAACAAAACAAAATCATCCAATCCCAATCTTTTCTTGGCTCTTTGGTGGTTGATATGACTGGGTTCAAAACAAAAATTCAGGTCATCCAAAAAGCACAAAAACAACACTAATTAACTTGACATTTTAAAAAGTTATATATACATGTTTTTCAGAAATCATAGATTATCTTGCCCACGCATGAGTCAGTTAATGATATGATTGTGTCATTACCTCTTTTTTTTTCCCCCTTTTTGGAGAGGGGAAGGTAGGGCAGTTGGGGCTAAGTGACTTGCCCAAGGTCACACAGCTAGTTTTTGTGTGTGTGTGTTAAGTGTCTGAGGCCAGATTTGAACTCAGGTCCTCCTGACTCCAGGGCCAGTGCTCTATTCACTGCAGCCACCTAGCTGCCCCCATGTCATTACCTCTTAATTGACCTATGAGCTACATAATCAGTAAGGGGAAGCTGAGCTTATTTGCCTGGGAGAGTACCAGGGAAGATAATGATGATCTGATGGAAAACATTGTACCTGTCATCATGGTTTGGGCAACCTCTGAACTTCTAAGTAACCCACTGGGCTGCTATTGCCATAGGAGCCATCGTTCAGAAGGGAAGGAGCAGCATGAGGGACACCTTTGAGGCGCCAACCCTAGGGGCAGCTGGGCTTGGCTGCCTACAGGATGGTCCTATTGGCTCCCACATTTCTCACATTCATTTCACTTTGTTACACAGCTGGGAATTATGCCAGAGATCCATTTTGTTTAATAAGCAGCCTCTTAAAATGTAAATACCTATGGACCATCACATTCCGATGTTAGCGTTAAATATTTCAGTTTTTATTGTTATCCCTGTTTCACAAATGCAGAAACAGTTTTATGGAGGTTGATTGTTTCTTTCTGACACCTAAGGACACTGTACTTAGGGAATGTAGTTTTTGATTGGGCAGGAGAAGCTGAGTGTAGAGAAGGGGAAGGGAGAAGTAGAGAAATGTGGGGTATTATGGCCCTTTGGGAACAAATTGTGCGTAGGGCTGACTTGAGGAAAGTTATTATAGTTGGAGGCTTAAGCCAGCTAGAGCCACTGAGAGAGGTAGGTGAGTTCCAAAGATAAAATCCATTGATTTCTAGATTTTGCCCTGGGCATGGTTATGCATCCAGGAACAGGGGGAAAAACTTTTCTTCTTCCTAGCTTCCTTCCTTTGCTCCTAGGACCCAGAGCTCAAGCTAGTGTTGTGTTACATAGGATCAGAGTATCTAGAGTTGTCAAAAGCCTTCGGGATCCTAGTAGAAAAACCCCTTCATTTTACAGAGGGACATGATTTGCCTAAAGTCACAGTGAATTAATGGCAAAACTCTGGGCCCCTGGCTCCAAACTTACTGCTGCTCCTTCTCAGTTTTGTTTTGTCTTTTTATGGTTTTGCTGGTTCTTCATCCATACTGTGCTGGCTGTGGGTTGCATGCAAGGATCCTGTTCTGGGCCCTCATCTCTTCTAGCTTGTTGATCTCATCAGTTCCCTTGGATTCCATTATATTTTTGCAGATGATTCTCACATCTCTATATCCAGTCCTAGTGTTGTCTCTCCTAAGCCACTGTCCTTCATCACCAACTGCCTTTTTTTTTGCTTTTTTTTTTTGGAGGGGGGAAGGCAGGGCAATTGGGGTTAAGTGACTTGTCCAAGGTCACACAGCTAGTTTTTGTGTTCAGTGTCTGAGGCCAGATTTGAACTCAGGTCCTCCTTGACTCCAGGGCCAGTGATCTATTCACTGTGGCCACCTAGCCGCCCCACCAGCTGCCTTTTGAACATTTTCATTTCAGCGTATCCATGACAGAACTCATTACCCTTTCCCCAAAGTCTCCCCTCTTCCAAACTTCTTCCATATTACTTTTCAGGGCACTACCATCTTCCAGTCACCCAGGATCCCACTTTCACTATCATTCTTAACTCCATACCTTCAGTCCATTGTTGCCCCCATCCTAGTTCTGACTCTTAGTGTCTTTTGCCTTGGACTGTTGCAGTAGCCTTCTAATCTGTTTCCCTGCCTCAAAATCTTTTCCCATCCAACCCATTCTTTCTGTTATCTCTTGAATCAAATAAAAAAATCATTTGTTCTTTAAGTCTCTTTATAACTTGTCCCTTTTTAGTCTTCTTACACTTTACTCACCTCCAATCACCCTTACCATCTTCTGACCATTCTTTGCAGAGGTCATTAGGTCTTGTTTCTCTATGTCTTTGCACCGACCCCAGTGCCTGTAATGCTTAGTACCCTTACCCCAGCCTCCAGTTTCCCAGGCTTTCTTCACCACTTCTCTCAAGTTCCACCTTCTACAAGAGATCTTTCCCAGTCCCTATTCTCTGCCCCCACCCCCATTAGTGCCATTTTCTCTAAGGTTTCTTTTCATCTACCCTGTATATACCTTGTGTGCACCTAGTTATGTACATATCTCCCAAATTTGAATGTGAACTCCTTGAGGGTGGGTATTGGGGTTTGGTTTGCTTTGAATTCCTTACACAGTGTCTGGCACAGAGTAAGTGCTTACTTTAATAAATGCTTTTTGCCTGATTGGCCATACCATACTACTACAGTATGGATTAATCTTTTGTGGACTAGGTAGGAAAAGCCTAACCACCATTTATGGCACAATTTCCATAATGACAATGTGAACCAAGGTCCAAATATACAACTTAAAAATGAAATTTTCAAACACAGTCTGTTCATAAGTTGGAGAATATATACGTGTGTGTATGTGTACACACACATATGAAAGAGAGACTGTTTTTTCTTGTCTGTGTTATAGACCTTTGTATTTCTAAACCTGTTGATTGGACTGTACTTTGCCTAAAATAAACATTATTTTCATTTCCTTCTTGGTTTAATGAATTAAGATTTGGTTTAGCATTTGGCAGATACCTTTTTTGGTCTTATTTTGAAATAGATTTTTCTTGATAATCTCTTTCTTTTTAGATGATCGTCTATGTTTCCCCCTCTATCCCTCCCCCTTTCTAGAGAGCCATCCCTTGTAAGAAATCAGTAGTGAGAGGGGAAAAAAGAGTTCAGCAAAACTAACCCATACTTAAATAAGCCTGACATTGTATGTACAGCTGTCCACAGCCATAGTGCCTCGTGTACCCCCCCCCCCCCAACCAGGGGATACCAGGGGAGTTGGGGGAGGTGCTACCAATTTTATAAATAGAGTCATCTACTTGAGGACTGTTGGTGTGATCATAGCCTTTCCCTGTCTTAATCTTTATGAGTTGTTGAAGCAGAAAACATTCATCATCTAGTAGCCTACCTTCTGAATTTAGCTAGGCAGGTCCTCACATAAGATGTAGCAGTCATACGGTTCAGCCTCAGTTCCTGAGTTGTACTGACCATATTTACAGAAACCCAGAGTTAGTTGCTTGCCACAATGAGGCACAGAGTAGGATGTTAGTGAAGAGAGGGACAGAGACATTTGTGTGTAGCATCACCAAGTTTGTTATATTGCTTTCTTTATTCTAATGCTAGCTTGGAATTGTTGAAGGTTTTTTTTAATATCACATTTCTGGAAGAAAAGTATAAAGCCTTGTCTTTTCCCATATCATTGGACATCCAGTGGGCCTTAATGAAGCTCAGACAAATTCTCCCTTCTGTTTTCAGGAGAAATAGTGTTACTCTTAATCCTTCATAGGGTCAAAGGCCCTTAAAGAGGTTACAGGGCCTCATTTTTTACCTGTGTAAAAGAAGGGATTTGTAATAAATGGTCTCTTAAGTTTTTTTTTCAAGCTTTTCCATCCTGTAATTCCAAGTTATCTAGTCAGGCCTTCTAAGCAATGCAGCAGTCCTCTGTACAACATCTCTAGCCTTTGCTTGTGTGTTTTTCCACTGAGGAGGAGATGAATTACTAGTAATTTGGAACTTAGGCAAACCAACCTAATGAAGAGAAGGGCACAGTGGAGCTCAGAAGAAAAGGAGCCTTGGAAAGTAGTGATTATATGGAATAAGAAACCTAGCTAGCTTCTACCTAGAGAGCAGAGAATGCTGGGATCTGAAGGATATACACAGTAATCTACACATGGCCACCAAAAAGAATTCTGGAGAAGGGTTCAAGAACCAGGCTGGCTTTTGAGACATTCAACAAGGAATCTAGCAGGAAATAGGAAAGCTCACCATTGTATAGAATGTGCTTCAGTGTGTTGGAGAAGGCTTTGACTAAGGTAGATGGGAGAAGTGAGGACTGCCCTCATTCAGCTAGTCTGGTTGGATATCCTCAATGTGATCCCATGCTGTGGTCAGGTGTTTGGGTTGTAATAAAATGAATAGATGGTAAGCTGTAAAATAAATTGTTAGAGACTTACTCAAGAAAGTTCTCCTTGGAGTACTTGCTAGCATTAATACACTTTCAGACCACTCCCTTTTACCATATAGCTCCATCTGCAATACTTTACCATGTTCAGAATGTTGACCCTGAGGCACTTCACTCTTAAAAGAAAAAAATTAGCAAATTGCACTTAGCATGCACTGCACCATAGGCAGGAATGTATACTGGCATGACATAGTGGAAATACCCCTGGACTAATAGTCAGGAGATTATAGCCTTGCCATAACTAGTTTTGTAACTGAGAAGTTCACTTTCTGGATCAGAATTTTCTTTATCATCTATAAAATGAGAAGGTTGGATCTCTCTTCCAGCTTTCCAAAAGTAAGATTCTATATCTGTTGTAAATTTCTTAAGAGAGGTTTCAGTAAATATCTCTAATCTTTGAGGATATTGTGGAAAATATCTCTCTACTTTAAAGATTGTTTTATGTGACTCCCAGAAACAGAAATGAACCTGTAACTCATTGGTCCGATCTAGTCAGATGTTTATGCCTTAAAACGTAAAGCACCAAACTCCAAAATTCATTTTTTTCAAAATTCTAGATATCCTACTTAATCTATTCCCTGTTTTATCAGTTCACTAAGATTGAAATTCTCTATCTGTAGCATGTTGTAATGTATTCAAGGATTTCTCCTGTAACCTCAAGTACCATATAATGGACATATTTCTGAGAATACTGCCACTGGTTATTTTGTGGCTGCAAGTACAACACTTAAGGTGTTCGTCTATTTGTGATTCTGTCATTGTAATCTAAAATCAAAGTTGTAGTCTCCCCTCCCTATTTTCCTTATTTATTTGTTGGAACGGAAAATCCTATCTTAAAATTTACAATTCTTGTGAATTGAGATGCTCCCTAAATGCCTCACATTTACAACTCAGATTTTCTAACTAAAAATGAGCAGTGTTGTTAAGTTCAGGAGTGCTGGGAAATGTTGAGGTTGTCACCTGGTGATGGATGGGAATTCTGGGCTGTGATATATGTATCCTTCCCTTACCCTGCCATAAGAGGTTTTTTTTTGTTTTTTGTTTTTGCCAGGCGGAGAAAAACAGCGAGTAGCGATCGCCAGAGCCATTTTGAAGAACCCCCCTGTCATTCTCTATGATGAGGCTACGTCATCATTAGATTCAATTACTGAAGAGGTAAATTAGGGTGATGTAAAGACTGGCTTTGTGCTTTCCCTTCTTTTACCTTAGGGCTCACTCACTGTTAAGTAGCTTGTATTTCTTTAGGGTTTTGATCTCATTCTGGTGTAAGTGGTCAGTAGGAGGTGCCATTGAGCAGAGTAAGGCAGACCTTTTCCTTGGGTTGGCTTCAAGATTGCCAAGTTGTATGGAGCCAGACATAGGAATGTCAAGTTCATTTGCAAACTTGTCTCCAGTTGGAGCCGTGTGACAGCCTATACCGCAGCCCTAACCCTGCCTCACCCAAAGCTGTTGGAATTGCCTCGATGCTTACTGAGGCAGAAGCCTCTTGTCCATCTCATATGGAGGTGTCTGGTTGCCACTTAACACTCATTAAAATAAGTCATGTAAATGCTTGTGACATGCCTCACACCAGAAAGCCTCTTGCTCATCATAGAGCAACTCACTAAGATGCAAGTCAGGTACACGGTAACCTGCAGTGCTGCTATCAATTTATATTCATTTCACAGGGAGGGCTGTGAAACATCAGGATGTTGTGACACCAATGTCATGACACTACCACGGCAACTGCATCAGCCTTCATAACCACATCCTTGCATTAAATACAAAAGTCTCAGCAGCAACAGTAATTTCATGAACTCATCTCCTTATCTAGAACTGAAAATAGGTGAATGTTGTTTTGCAAATTGTCCCCACTTGTCTGGCTTCCTATTTAATATACATGGGAACATCTGGTGGTAAGGGATAGAGCGAGCCACCAATCTCATTGGCTGACCACGTTGGAACAGTCTTTTGGGTAGGGAGGTGAATTTTCAGTGGACAAAATTTGGTCCACAGTTCTATCTGGATTGTTTTAATTATAGGATATGTTATTAAACCCAAGGTTCTACCATACCTTTAAAGTGACCCCTAATTAGGGCCATCCCCACGTCAGCTGCCCATTACTGTTCAGTTATGTCTGACTCTCCACGACCCCATTTGAGGTTTTCTTGGCAAAGATACTGGCATAGTTTGCCATTTCCTTCTCCAGCCCATTTTCAGATGAGGAAACTGAGGCAAACAGGATGAAGTAACTTACTGATCCAGGGTCACACAGCTAGTAAGTGTCTAAGGCTGGATTTCACCTCAGGTCTTCCTGACACTGGGCCCGGCACTCTATCCATTGCACCACCTAAGGTGCCCTTTTAGCTGCCTACAAAATATAAGATGAGAAGTGTCCAGAGTTCTCCACCTTGATGAATATATGTCCTCTCAATTACCCTGAAATTCTCACCATAAGTCATTCTTGGGGGTTTCAAAGCCCCTATTAAAATATAAATAATGGGATTTGAGAAGAAAGGAGTGTTAAATCCTTAAATTCCTCAGGTGACATGGTAGATAGTGTGCTGAAACCTGAGTATGAATCTTACCTCAAACAGGAGCCACTTGATTGCACAGAGCCTCAGTTTCCTCATCTGTGAATTTCAAATCGTACTCACACCACTTGCCTCACTGCGTATTTGCAGACCTTAAAATACTAAGTATTATTATTAAGTGAACAGACTGGAGCCCCCTGGAATATTGCCCATTGAAGAACCCTGAACGTTCCAGGGGAATAAGGACACCAGGGTAGTGAAGTAAAACACAAGAGATGCCACTAAAAGCAAATTGCTTTCACTCCTTCCCATTCCTCCCCCATTATCTCCCACTATCATTTTGTTTTTTGCTTTTTTTTTTTTTGGAGGGGGGAAGCAGGGCAATTGGGGTTAAGTGACTTGCCCAAGGTCACACAGCTAGTTTTGTGTTAAGTGTCTGAGGCCAGATTTAAACTCGGGTCCTCCTGACTCCGGGGCTGGTGCTCTTTTCACTGCACCACCTAGCCACCCCACCCCACTATCATTTTGTCATTGGTTTAAAGTTGGAGCTTTTTTGTGTGTGTTGCCTCTACTGTTAGAATGCAGACTCCTTTCTCTGAGTAGCCACATATAGTAGGCCAGAACTTAGAACTTTGTAATCCACTTGGGTTCTTAGGGGCTATGTATCTGGAAGGTATTTTTCCTGTTTGCCTTTACTTTTGCCACATTTAGAGCAAGCTTACCAAATGCAGGTCACTTTTTCTACAACACAGCTGTGCTTTAAAAGCAGAAGCTATCAATGTATTTTCTAGAAAGATTGAGTAACCAGAATGGTTTTAGAAAGAAAGTTAACTTGCGTTTAAAGAACCAAAAACCACCACCACAGTGTCTTAGTCTACAGTCCTACTGGCGTTTAGTTGAGGGACAAGGAAATCTCCCTTTGTAAGCCCCAGCCACACTGCTTCGCCCTCCCTTTTTGGCTGTCGTGGACTTTTTTGTGCATTGTCATTTGGGTTATACCTCACATTTTACTCTTACTCTCATTGACTAGATGAGAAGAATGCAGACAGACAGTATGTTTATCAGCAATGCTCTATGTGTTGCCAGTTGACCAAGATTTTTCTAAAAGATAGCAAGCCTCTTTTCTCTCCGGCATTTTTGATACATGCATTTTCTTTTGTAAAGAGAAATGTAACCTGCCTTGAGTCTTTGAAATATTCTTTGTCATCTTTATGTTTGGCCTTCCTTTCTTCCTTCTTGTGCTTACTCCTATCCACAGATTAGTTGAGACATTTGTCATTGTCCTAAGTTGTTAAATATTAATTGCAATGTAAATGCTTGGACTGACTTGGAGGGATGTGTGTGTGTGTGTGTGTGTGTGTGTGTGTGTGTGTGTGTACATGCACTGTTTACCTAATCTTTAAATCTTATCTCCCTTCTCTGTCTCCAAATTTACAGAATATCCTCAGTGCCATGAGGGACATGGTAAAACATAGAACATCTATTTTCATTGCACACAGATTATCAACAGTGATTGATGCAGATGAAATCATTGTCCTGGATCAGGTGAGAGATTATTACTTTCCAAAGTTTAGTCATCTGAGAATATTGGGATTTGTTTTAATGGTGAGGCATAAGCTAAAAATAGTTGTAGTAGAATATGTGAAATTCATAAGATGAGAGATTTAGAGCTAGAAGATCATTCAACCCATTCTCTTCATTTCATTTTAAAATGAAGAAGCTGAGGCCCAGAGAAGCAAAGGGACTTGGGCAGTGTCACATGAGTAGTAAGTAGCATAACAGAGTTGGGATTAGAGCCCAGCTCCTCTGATGCCACATCCAAGGCTCTCTCCACTGTGTCAAGCTGCCTCTTAATTCCTTCGTTGAGATTAAACCATGACAAAATTCCATTTTGAGAGGTCTTCTTTTGGCAGCAAATCAAGTAGTAGAGGCATTTCCTTTTTAGATGTGGCCTTGGGACAGATGACCTCTGTAGTCCCTTCTAACACTGACATTCCCTTTTGTAACAGTACCCAAAAACAATGTGGTAACTCATTGTGTATCAAGATATTGAAGGCAAAAAACTACAACCGGACAGCATTAAAAGCAGGGATGATAGAAGCAGTTTCCACAGGGAATGTGTATAATGATTAATTTCCCCATTTCCTCTTCAGCTCTAAGTGAAACCTGCTGCTGAGTATTTGGCATTTTTGCCATGTTACATAATTTCCTTAGACCCTTGATGTCCCAAACGAAAATTATCCCTCATGTAGCATGGTCATTTTCAAACCCAGCCATTGTAAGGAAAAGGAAAGAAAAGTGACAGCATGTTCATTTCTTTTGAGAGAGTTGCTCTAAGATTGTGCCATCTAATTGTGCTGAAAATCAGCATAAGACTGTTGTGATTGGTGACCTTTGGAAATTATTATCATTTCTCTTGTCTCCTTCCCAAGGAACAAGTAAATGGAGGAAGGGAGGAAAAAAATCTTACTATTGGACTATTTCTATCATTATTCACTTTCTACCTTCCATTTCAGCTTTTTCTATGGTTATTCTCCCTTTATATCAAACAAATAAACCCATCAGTTCCCTATAATTTTCAAAGCCCTGAATACAGATAGAGGAAGCATTCTTGTTTACCTTTTATATATCAAATTACTTGGTGGGGACCATGGGCCACTGTGGTTTATTCACACCAATAAAATGTCCTGTGAAGCATTCAATTGCATGATACATATATGCAATCAATTTCCATTATCTGTGCACCTGAGACCTTAGATCTTTTATTGGTTTGATCATAACACCATTACCATTCATTATAAAATGGACTACTTGGGGCAGCAAGGTGGCACAGTGAATAGAGTACCGGCCCTGGAGTCAGGAAGACCTGAGTTCAAATCCGGCCTCAGACACTTAACACAAAAATAGCTGTGTGACCTTGGGCAAGTCACTTAACCCCAATTGCCCTACCTTCCCCCCTCCAAAAAGAAAAAAAAAAGGACTACTTTTCCTGTCCCCAGTTTGTGTGGTCTTTTAGGGAATCTATACCAGAATGTTTTAAATTAGAAACTTGGAAAGTATTCCTTTGATATTATTGCCACTTAAGTAACATTGGTATTGTCTGCTCTATGTTGCCTTTATTAAATATTCTGGTACTGTGCACTCATGTGGTTATAGCCTTTCTTACACATATCATGTTAGCATGGATTAGCAGGCTTATGCTTACCACTCTGAGGCTTTATATAATACTTTAATTTTTAAGAAATCAAAACTAGTTTGTTAGTAGCAGCAGAATAGGTAAGTAGGTTTAATACTGAAATAATCTGCTGACCTTCTTGAGTTGATGTGGCTGAAAAAATTCCTCACCTGGAAGGCAGTCTTATGATGCTAAGCTTCTCCTAATAGCAAATTCATACTTAGTCTTTCTCTCAAATTCATCTCAGACTCATCACATCCAAAAAATGACACATCACATTTCTCTTCCAACCCAACCCTTCTCCAAACTTACCTATTTTTGGTGGGCACTATCAGGTTTAGAACCTGAGAATCATTCTTGACTTTTCCCTCTTCCTCATCCTCCAGATCCTAGTATTTGATAAGTCTTGTCAATTCTACAGCCACAACATGCCTACTATCTATCCCTTGTCTCTACTTACACAGTCTCTCACCAGGATTACTGAAAGAGCCTCCTAATTGGTCTTCCTGCTTCCAGTTTCTCCTCTATTCAATACATTCTTCACACAGCTGCCAAACTGATGTTGCTAAAAACACATCTGACCATGTCACTAACCTAAAAAAGATCTTCAACTACTCACTGTTACTGCTAGGATAAGATATCATATCAGCTCTTTAGCTTAGCATTTCTAGCCCTTCATATCTCATTCTTATTTACCTTTCTAAGTGTTAGTTGGTTTGTTTTTTTTTTTTGCTTTTTGGGGGCAATTGGAGTTAAGTGACTTGCCCAAGGTCACAGGGCTAGTTTTTTGTGTTAAGTGTCTGAGGCCGGATTTGAACTCAGGTCCTCCTGATTCCAGGGACGGTGCTCTATTCACTGGGCCACCTAGCCTCCCCGCAGTAGTAATTTTTAAAAAGGGGGCTATTTTGGAGTCTGTTGTTTTTTGTGTGGTTGAGTTTCTGTAGATTGCTACTGGACTTATTCACAGTTACCCTGCTGGGAGGTTCTGCAGGTTTAGAGTGACTCAAGTGCTGACTCTCTCTGGTTTCTTGCCCAGATTTATTCCACAGCAAGGTTAGGTACAGGGCTAAATGGTTAGAACTGAGTCCCCCTCTGTTGTTGGATTCAGAGCCTAGCTGCCTCTAAGTGTTAGATTAATCCCCTTTACATAGACTATACAGCCTATATTCAGTCAGAGTGCCCATCTCTACCTCCATGCCTTTGCACAGGTGGTTGGTTCTGCATATCTCAAATGTATTCCTTCTCCACTCTGTCTCTTAGAGTTTCTAGCTTCCTTCAAAGAGTAGCTCGGGTTTCATGATCTGCACAATACCTTTCTTGATCCCTCAGTTGTATTCTCTTGTTCTTCAAACACCTGTTTTATGCTGTGTTTGCTTATCTGTATACATTATCCTCAGTAAGCTCCTTGAGGACAAGTATTATTTTAGGGTTGGGGTTTTTTTTTTTGGCATCCTTAGTACCTAGAAGATAGTAGGCACTTAATAAATTTTTATTGAATTTAACTGAATTAATTTCCAGCTTGCACAAGATCACTCAGAGCTTGTGTTTGGTTGAATGTAACCTTTGAGAATCCAGGATCATCTCCATACTATGATGAGGCATTGTTCTGGAGCCTTAGTTTCATAAATTTTCTAATTTTTTTCTCCTATGTTCTTAGATTATTAGAGGCAATCACATTGTTGCTATCATTCCATGCCTTTTACCACATGGAATCATAGTAACATTTACTTTGGAAGGAAGTGCCTAAGTGTCCTTTCAATTTGAAGGATCCCAAAATGGCAGCCAGGAGAGCTAAGATTGGGTGAGGAAAGGAGATGGAAGATGACTGTTGCCCCAGGGTTAATTTCCATGTTCCCACTGTTTTGCTGCTCCTGCTTATAGCTAGGTCTCAGTGTTGTTCATTCCTCACCGGAACAACTGTAGCTGTTGGACTCATGGCCAGGTGGTGGAATGAGCACCGGACTGGGATTTGGGACCCAGGGATCCCAAGCAGCTCTGCCTCTCACTCATCATGTTATCTCGAGTCTGGCACTTTACCATTCCACATTCACCATAACCCAGTAAATGACTTGAAGATCCCTTTCAAATCTAAACTTATAGTTATATATGATTTTATTCAATTCAACAAACATCATTTGGAGAGGGGACTGATAAAACTCTAGTTGTTAGTGCTCATTTTGGTGGTGGTGGTGGTGTTTTTAAATGAGAGTGTTGGACAGGAGCAGGAGTTCTTGCCTTTCTTTGTAGCACAGACTCCTTTGGCAAGAATTTGATGAAGCCTATGGACTACTCAGAATAATGTTTTGAAAGTTATAAAATAAATACAGAAGATCAGAGGAAACTTTATTGAATATTGAATTACTGTTATCAAAATAATTTTTTAAAAGTTCACAAACAATAGGTTAACAACCCTGGGATTAAAGTGCTTTCTAAGATCCCTCTCCAATGCTAATATTAAAGTCACTAAACATTTATTAAGTACCTACTACGGGCAAAGTACTGTGCTAGCTATTAGTAATAGAAAAATACACATGCAACATTCTTTGCCTCAGGGGACTTACCTTCTACCAGGATCCATCATGTACAGAACAGGTGGGAAACAAGCATTATGTGCCAAGGACTGTCCAAACACTTTTGATCCTCACAACCCTGGAAAGTAGGTGCTATTATTATCCTCATTTTACAGTTGAGGAAACTGAGGCAGAAACAGAGGTCAAGTGACATGCTCAGTCATACACTTTGTGTCTGAGGCTAGATTTTAACTCGGTTTTCCTGACTCCAGGCTTAGCACTCCATCCACTATGCCACCTAGCAACCTCTTTATGTAATTTTTACATATTTGCATAAGTAAATATATTATAATTTGGGGGAGGAACCATTTAAAACTTAGGGAAACTTTGGGTGGTACAAAATGGACCACATTTAGATATTCCCTGGAAGTATAAACCAAAGAGTTCCTTAGTGAGAAGACTCCAAAATTGCACCTAGTCAATGCTTCCAGTAATAAGCCCACAAGTCTTTGTCATTTCTGTCTTCAAAACATCTCTTATATGTCTTCTTCCTTTCCCTCACACAGCTGTCACCCTAGTGTAGGCCCTGTTTGCCTCATGCTGGGGGCTGTCCTTGCCTTAAATCTCTCCCCACTCCGCACTTAATTGGCTTTGTCTGTTGTACGCGCACACACACACACACACACACCAGTAATTTCCTAATGCCTCCGGGATCAAATATGAAATCCTTTTTGGCTTTTCAAGACCTTCACAGCTTTGCCCCTTCATGCTTTTCCAGTACTGCTGTAATTTTTTCCCTTCCACACACTCAGGGATGCAGTGACACTGGCCCACTTGCTGTTACTTGCACACAACAGCCCATCTCTCCACTGGGCAAATTGTCTGGCTGTCCTCCATACCTGTTCTTCCTCCTCATATTCACCTTCTGGCTTCCCTGACTTTAAGATAGTGCAAAACCCACCTTTTGTAGGACTTTTCCAGTCCTCCCCACTGCTTGTGCCTTCCTGAGATGACCTTCCATTTACCAGTTATATATATCTTATATGTACTTGGTGACTTGCAAGTTATCTCCTCCACTAGAATGTGTTTTTTGAAATAAGGACTGAAATTTTTACCTTTTTTTTGTATCCCAAATGTTTAGTGCAATGCCTGGCACACAGTAAGTGTTTAATAAATGCTTGCTGATTTACTAACATTATGCTGGTTGCATCAAGCTTGGAACATTGTGGCATTTCCTAATGAGATCTTTAGTCCCTCAAAAGAGTTTGTTCTGTCTCCCCACACTGGAAAAACCAAGTAGGTAAAGGTGAGCTCTAGATGATTAAATGCAGTGACTCTTTTGGGCAGGTCCTGTAGATGGGCAATAAATTGGTCCCAGATTTGACTTAAAATGGTAGATCAACTTTGATTGAGAAATTATATGGTGCTTTTAATAACCCTCAAACAGAGGTCTGTCCATATTTTTTACATCAGTATTCTCCTGATACCCTATAGCCAAAAGTCATTGAATACAGTCTCCAAAGAATAAAAGTTGTGGTTTGCCATGGGGAGGTGAAGAGATACATGATGAGAATGAGTAGGCTGCCATAGAATTCTGCAGGAGTGGTGATGGGAAGGCTACTTGAACAGGTGCTTGACTAGAAAAGGAAGTGGGCTGGCCACGTGGCCAGGGTGAGGAATAGCCAGTAGATAGTCCTTATGCTCCATTGGTATCTATGCAATGCAAAAGGTCAGTGACATGTTTGGTGGGCTTTTCTTGGGAAGACAAGGAAGGATTTGACAAAATGAGAATGCTTCAGTAGGTTCTAATCTGCATAATTGGAGGAAGACTGTCTAAATTGATGAGATCAGAGATTGAAATATCAAAGATGATAATGTGTTCATTTGATTAGGAGGAGCATACTTTATGGCATGTTTCGGGGAACCCTGGCTCTTGGGGTCCTTCAGGTGATTTGAAGGGCCGGTTTCTTATAGTATGGGAAAAAGCATTGGATTTGGAGTTAGAGGACCTTGGTTCACATCCTTACCTAAGTGGGGAAGTCAGCTTCTCTGGGCCTCAGTTTTCTTAGCTGTAAAATGAGACGGTTGGACTAGACCACTTCTGAGGTATTTTTCAGCTCCAAATCTATGATTTCATCAACATGATCCTACTGTAGTTATGTTTCTCACAGAGATTAAATTTACTTAGGACAGCCCTCCTTTGATCTTACTCTTGATAAAAATATCACTTTCCCATGACTTTTGTATTTGTCTTTTGTTTTTTATATTCGTGGTTAGGACTTAAGGGGAATCAGTGATCCATGAAGTCTTGTATCATCTCAGTGAAGTGGTTCCTGGACTGAGAAAAGATCATGGACCCCTTGGTTTCAGGGTGGATAGGAATTTCAAAAGCAATATAAAAGCGCTCTTTCTTGGAGTACCCAGCATGCACTCAGAAGGGTCCAGGGCAAATCCCAAATTTCTGTTCCTTACAGGCATATCTATAAACATCCTGTCACTTAGCATCAGGAGCAGCAAGAAAAGAGACAAAATCCATTTTGTCTCCCACTATGTCACCCAGTGACTGTCAAGACAAAGCAGAACCATAGATGAAAATTTGGAATGTGTACCAGGTCTACATATTGCTCAGGTTAATAGCCATTGTTAAAAAAGGCAGTCACATACTGAAAGAAATAAATCATCATACAGAAGTCTTTTCATTTTCAGTTCATGTGCAGGTTTGGGGTATTTCTGTTTTGAATATAGGAAAATCCATTTTTTAAATGATAATAGACTTGATTTGGATAGCTATTGATCAAGTGTACAAATTTCAACTTTTAAAAATTTCTCCCCATCCCACCTACTCATCAGAATACAACACTTAGAACATGTTTCTTCTCAATTAAAGTGGTGCCCAGGACTTGGCCCTCTACTGGACTAGTAGCAAGGAGCTCTGGCATGGGGCACCCTTCTTCCTCAATTTTTCTACCTACAAAATGAAAAGGGGATATTTTCCTGAAGTCTTGCAAAATTCTTAGGAGGAAAAATAGTACGTAAGTTCACTTTTTATTAGTTTTTTGACCAAGTTTTTTTGTTTGTGTTTTAGGGTAAAGTAGCTGAGCGGGGCACCCATAATAGTCTCCTTGCCAGCCCTGGGAGCATCTATTCGGAAATGTGGCATGCCCAAAGCAGCCCTATGTCAAATAGTAATAATCCTAAGTGGGAAGTGAGGAAACAACAGCCATCCAAAGAGGAAGAAAGGAAGAAACTCCAAGAAGAAATTATCAACAGTGTTAAAGGCTGTGGAAACTGTTCCTGCTAAACTCCACAAGGCATTTTAATTTTCTTTAAAAAACAAACAAGAAAAATTCAAGTGACACATTTGCACTGAAGCCGAATTCCTCATTTATTTAAAAACAAAAGCAGAAATTCTTGTAAAATTGTTCTCTGAGTTATCAGTACTTTGGCCAAAGGATTTTCTTTCCCCATCTTTCTCAGTATGTCTCTGTATTCTCTGTCTTCTCTCTGCATTCGCCTGCCACACTGCCCCCCCCCCAAAAAAAAACCACCCCACTTTTTTTTCTAGTATCTTTTTATTCCAACATTTGCCATTAGAAGATAAAGCACCACCAGCCACTCCCAGGGGTTTTTAGTTGTTTGAATGGTCACACTAGAACTGGGCTATATTTTGACTGGTGTAGCTTCTTCCACGGTGATTGATTTGTTAAAGTGTTCATCTGCATACTCAGCTGGATCACATGAGTTTACACATTACTGTAAATTATTTAAAATTCCTTTATGCTAACAGTTTGGTTGAAAAGAGTTTCTATCCTTAAAGAAAAAAAGAGAAAAAGGAAAGAAAATGTCTTATAGTTGCCTGCCTTCTTAAAATATTGCATTGATCTGAAAGCTAATTAATAAGCACATTCAAAGCCACAGATTTCCAGACCTGCTTTATAGGTCAGCTGTGCTAGTCGATAAAATACCTACCTACCTTATGTTGTTTGAAGTATTTTGGCAGAGAAATTCCCTTGAACCAATGTTGGCAAGGAAGATGTTCCACTGAGGCCCTAGGCTGAAATGCATAGTTTTGGCAGGTGGACAGGTGATTCTTGAGCTTTCAGCCTCATTTAAAAATAACCCTTCAGATTTAAGGAAACTTCAACTTGTTCTTTTTCTAAATGTTCTTTTCTTTTACCATCTGAAATTATGCAGGGGGAAGATGGGGTTTTTGAGTGAAGTCACTTCTATTTAAAAATAATTAAGGACTATGAGGAATCCAGGGAGGATTAGTCCTACTCTCTAGGTGAAGAACAAAGGTCATTAATCTCAGTTGACACTTCAGGTTCTAGGTAAGATCTTCGCTCTTGGCTCAGCAATGAGATGTGTCCCACACTTTGCTGTGTAGCAGGGAGGAGCCCCAATGGGTAATCAGATTTTGCCTTCCAGGAACAATTAGCAAAACTCCATACTTGTGTGAGTTGATGACTGGACTCTCTTTTCTACTGTGCACTTCTTTTATTCTCATTCATTGTGAAAAACTTTTTGATCTTCTATAGTGTGGAAGAATTCACACAAAGTTGTATATAATAAGATTTTTTTTCTCAGAAAAAAAATCAAACTATTTTAATTGTTATTATTTTGAGGTTTTAATGTGCATTGTGTAACAGGAAATATAGGAGAGTTCCTGTGGGTTTATTTATGTGTATTAAATCTGTAGATAGATACCTGGATCTTACCTAACTCAGGTATCTAGTTTTGTTATATCTGAGAAAATCTAGGGAGATGAGTAACTGGAAGCCAGTACTTTAAGGGATAGTCTTTGACACCAGAAATATGTGAAGCAGGAACCTGCTTTCAAGGTTGGCATTAAAAAAAAAAAAGTGCTTAATCAGCTGTAAAATGTTATTCAAACATTACATCCTCTTCAGCCATAGGCATCACTGATATTTTGAGGAATAAAATCAGTTTCTTTTAATTTTTTTTTTTTAACAAATCAGTCATATTACTGGAAATGTGGTAAGAAGCTCCATGTCACTCTTTCTCCTTTGGCCCTCCCTTCGAGGTATTTTCTTTAGCTCAGAGGAAATAGGAAAGCAACATGTACAGTGCCCTGACTTGGAAATCAGAGGACCTGAGTTCAGATCTTTTCTCTGACTCTACCCACCCGTGTGACCTTTGACTTTCTCTCCCTGGACCTCAGTTTTCTCATCTGTAAAATGAGGATTTGGGACTAGATGATGGTCTCTGAGATCCCTTCTAGTTCTATGATCTTATAAAGATAAAGCTCAGTTAAATAATCAGGAAGGTAGGAATGAAATAACCTTTCTTAAATACATACACATATGTTTGGAGTAAAATTTCTCAGTATATAAATAGGACACTTAGTTAAGGAAGGGACAGGATTATTCAAATATTGCAAGTAGGTGATGATTTCTTCCCCAGAGGTTATCTAAAGCTTTTCTAGACGTGATCCTGAGTCATTACAGTGAGGTTGCTGGGCATTTTCATTGGATAATTAGGCAGCATTTTCAGTATGTGGCCTGAAAAATGCAGTTGTCCTGTGGTCAGAACCATGGCTTGGAAGAAAACGTCTTTTCTCACAGAATCATAGGATGTTAGAATATTAAAAGACCTCTGGCACAATTGAGAGAAACCTCTTCTTTTTGCAGATGTATCACAATGGCCACATTGGATTCTAGAACTTTTGAAGTGTAAGGGTCCTTAAAGATCTATTGGAGCCAACCCCTTAATTATTTTCCTGATGAGAACATCCAGGTACCTCAAAATGAAGTGAGCTGGGGAAAGCTAGATGGTCCAGTGGATAGAGCACTGACCCTGGAGGCAGAAGGACCTGAGTTCAAATGTGACCTTGGACACTTGACACACTTACTAGCTGTGTGACCCTGGGTCAGTCACTCAATCTGATTGCTGCTGGGGGGGGGGGGAGTTTCCCCCCCCCCGCCCCCCCCCCCCCCCATGAAGTGAGCTGCCCAATTTCACACAGTCAGTGACAGAGCAGTGACTTGAATCCAGGGTTCTCAGTTCCTGGTCCAGTCCTCTTTCCATTCTGCCACCCTTGTTGTTGCTGTGGGGAATAAGCAAGGACAGTGACAGAGAGGCCATACTCCAACCAAGCTGGTAATTATGGTGGTTCAGTATGATGACATAAAAGCTCTTCCCAAGGTAGAGTGAAAGAAGAGCTTCTTTGGATCATTTAATTAGAGTAAATGCCAAAGGAAAGGGCACTTGGTCCATAGTGAAGTAATTTTACATCATGATATATAAGCAAGCAAAAGGACTATGTATGGGGGGGGGTTTGTCTCTAAGTCAGGGCTGCTGAACAAAATGCTTTTTATAAAAAGTATTTGCTCTGAATATGCTGTAGCCTTGCAATCAGGGTTTTGAACAGAGGAAGTTTCACTTGGGATTATCTCCAGTACACCCCAGGACAATCCGCTTCCAATCCCTGGGAGTCCTAGTTTATAATTGGACTGACCCCGAAAGGGTTCTGCATTGTAAGGAATGGTCTGGACATCTTCCTGATGATGGGTGAGTCAGTGAGCTCATTTGGAAAAATTTGACCAGCTCAAATGTAAGAGTCACCTGTGAAAACCAGATCAGAGTGCCAGAATTGCAAAAACCAGCCTTGGCATCTGTATCCCAAAGACATGAATTTAAAAAATGCATATTCTTTTCCTCTGGAGGAATTCACACTTTTTTCTATAGCTTCAGATAAAGTTTTTATTTTTTCTTTCTCTCTAGCTGTTGACCGAATCCAGTTTTTGAAGATGGCCATCTTCAAAGTACACCATGCTTTAAAAGGCAAGGGTATCCAAAGCCCTACAGTGTTTTTGGGACAACTTGCCCAAACTTTGCCCATCTCACTGCCAGTTTTCACATGTTTTTCTCCTGCTTTCCTGATTGTTCAATGTATCACTGAGCAGCAACTTTTGCAATGCTTGTTTCTTAATTGTTTGTTTCACATCTTTTATCTCAGGATTATCTGTTATGAATTCATAATTGTAAACTTTTACATGTGTGTGAAAGTTCCATGATTTTTTTTGAAAGGTCCCTTTCCCTCTTTCCAATTCCAGTATGGAGAATTGAATGTAAACTGTACAGTAAATAACAGTATTAAGCCAAAGAAGCTGGCTAAAACTGGTTGGTTTAAAAAAAAAAAAACCTAGGGAAACCCTTTATTACAGTTTTATTGTTTATGATAATCTGTGTAGATAATCATTACTAAATAAATGACATATCTTTCTGAAAAGAAATGGGTGTCCTATTGAAATAACTCTTTCTGCATTTCACAGGGAAAGCTGATATTTTGTCAGTGACACACTCAGAATAAGAATACAGATAATGAAATAGTCACTCTGGGAGTATGGCCTTACAGCTCCATGCAAAAGGAGAGAACTTGGAATTGTTTCAGAGAGAAAGTAATTGTTTGCAGTCCTCAGTAATGTGGGTAAAGTGATAGCAAATTATAGTGCTTTCAGTTAGTATTAGGCAATCACATTTTCGATGACCAATCAGTGGAAGGTAAGTTGCAATTGCCCCGAGTTTCTCAGTACTAATGATTGGGGGGGGGGGGGGGGCAGGAGAAGAAATGGGAGGGGGGTAATATCTTGGCTGCAAATCAAGCATTAGACCAGCGTTTTGATTATCTAGGTAGTTGGAAGGGTGTGCATACTCTAATTAAAAACAGGAACAGGTTTGAGAATTTTTTTGACTTTAAAAAAGGGTGGATTATTTTCATGGTTCACAACCAATTTTGTGTCTTTTCCTCATGTTTTTCCTGATTTTTAATATCCTTTTCAGTGAAACCACTGATTCTTTGATTTCCTGCGTTGCCTGTAGCCTGTATTGTCACCTTAACAGTCCAATGTAGCCATACTTGGACCATGTTCTCTATCACTAGTATTTCACTTGTGTTCTGAAATGCCTTCCAAAGAAAGTCATGCCTTTGGTGGAGTAAGAGGGAATTATGTCCCGGAGCAGTTTCTCTTCTGACCGATTATAAGAGCCTCCAACTGTTATTTCCAAAGGTTCATTTACCACGTTTAAAATCTTTTTAATGAGAATGGTACAAAGAAGCTCTACAGATGCTTCCCTTAACTGTAGAAAATAAAAGAAAATGAGTTAACAAATACTGGAGGTTAGGTTATCTCCAAAAACAGACCCAGAACAGAAGATGGGGTTTCACACAAGGGACTACTTTCAGCACAGAATTGTACTGAGACAGGGCACATGATTCAGTTTTGTTTAAACAGTTTAAAGGTGACACTTGGTTGTATTTCTCATTATGTCCTAGCCCCCAATAATCTGCTTGAATTTCTCACATCAAGTGTCAGTGTTTGGACCCACTGGGTATAAGTAGATTGTAGCATATTACCAGCATGGGAAAAATGTTGTAAAAACCAGGTACGACTGGAAAGATCCATGGACTGACATGGAGCAAGAACAAGACATAACAAACAGAGAGCCATGGAATATTAAATGTTAAAAGACTTGTGCATTAATAAGATCATACACTTAATGATCTAGACCTGGAAGGAGCTTTAGAGAGCCTTCTACTGAGGCCAAGAAAGGTTGAGTGACCTGCCACGCTATAGTTACTAAATGTTAGAGTCAGGATTGGAACTTAGGGCCTGGAACTCCCAAGTTTAGCACACTCCTCTGCAGCATTCCACCTGATAAATTCAGTGTGAAAGATGTGAACAAGAACCTCGCAATTAGAAAAGGCATGAAGGACTCACCACCTTGACCAAAGTAAGGATTTACCATATCAGTGAGATCACTATAAGCAATCTGCAACCACTAAAGGAGCTGAATCACCCAACAACATTTTCGTTTTTCTCATTTTCTTCTGATTAATAGTGATCTTCAACTGCCACCAGGGTACAAAACATACTGACCTTTAGGGTTTATGTTAAAAAAAAAAAAAGATCTCATCCTTTCCCTTAGAGCTTATCAGTTAGAACAAACCATAGGGGGATCAGAGGATAGTAAGGCTAGAAGGGAGCTCTCCAAGTTCTCCCAAGTAGTAAGTGACCTGTTCCCAACCAATGGTGCCATTCTCTTCCATGTACCCTCAGAAGTCTGTTTTAATGAACACATTTCCCTTCTAGACCTGATCCTTACATTTTTTCCTGTTTTCTTCTCATAGACACATGATAACCCTGACAATCAAGAGGCAGTAGGCCTGTTCTTTGTTCGTCATCACCACTTCTAAGCCCTCTCCAAGTTTCCATCACTCAATGATATTTCCTCTTTTCAGGGCCTCTCCATTCTTCTATATTACCTAAGTCAGATGATGGTTATAGTCATTCCAACTCACTCTTTTCACACAGAGTTCAGTGACTGGCTTACAGCCTTTCCACGTCAACTTTGGCTTCTTCTGAGACTTAAGTATTACAACTGTTGATGACTTTTATCACACTTTAAAGCTTGCAAAGCACCTACATTATTTAATCTGAGCCAAACAACTACCATGTGAGGTAGGTACTACAAGGGGTGAGGAAACTGAGGCTGGGGTAGACACTTGCCCATGATGATAAAACTAGGATTTGAATTCAGATGTTCCATCATTCTATCCACTATACCGCAATAGTCTGTGTATACTCTGCTTTCTCAGATCTAGAGAGGAAGAAACCCTCACCTCCCAGTTCATCTACATTCCCAACTCATTTCTTCCATCTTCACATTTTGTTGCCTCCATTTTATTATTTCTCAGCCCCTTGGCAATCCCATTACTCTTCTGAAACTGTCACCAAGGAACTCTTTTAAAAAACATTTTCACTGATATTTTGTTTTTACATCACATTCATTTCTAAATACATCTCTCCCTCTCCCTAGAGAGCCAATGATGTCTGAAATGCAAAATTTGTTGGTTTTTTCTCAGGTCTCATCCTACTTGATCTATGATTTTGCCAGCCCCTCCCCACTCCCCCCATCCCCACTAGCTCCCATCTTCTGGATATTCCCCTTAGCTTCCGTGACCTCGATCATTCCTTATTCTACCTGCCTAGCCACTCTTGTGTCTCCTTTGTTAAATCATCATCCATGTCCCATCCACAAAGCTTTGTTATTTCCCACAGCTCTGTACTTGAACCTCTTCTTCCTCAATACTATCTTGTTGATTTAATCAGCTCTCATGGGTTCAGTTATCATCTCTGTGAAGATGATTCCCAGATCAGTATGTCCAAGCCCTAATATTTCTTGCCAGTCCTGCATTGTCAGCTGTATGCGTTACTTTGCCTAGATGACCCATAAGTATCTCATCCTCAACATATCCACAATGCAACTCATGATCTTTCCCCTAAACCTGTTCCTTTTCCAAACCCCTCCCCCCTTTTTTTGAGGGTCTCACCATCCTAGTCACCCAGGTTGGAAACTTTGGGGTTTTTATCCTTGACTCTTCCCTCCCCCTCAATGAGTTGCAAATCTGTTTATTCATATCTCTTGGATCTCTTCTCCACTCCTACTGCTTGTTCTTCATTGCTTCTTACCTGAGCTATTACTGTTGGCTCCCTTGTTTTTAGGATCCCTTCTTCAATGCATCCTCCCAACAGCTGCCAAAATGACATTCCTAAAACCCAGATCTGACCCTCTACACTGCCTCCCTTTTGCTTCTAGAATAAAATACAAACTCAGCCTGTCACTTTGGGCTCTCCATTTAGCTGCAACTTACCTTTCCAGACTTAGTTTATTTCACTCCCTTCACATACTCAACATTCCAGCCAAACTGACCTATTGGCTATTTACCCAAACCTGACATTCTGTCTCCTGCCTTTGTACAGGCTGTCCCCCATATCTAGAATGTACTCCCTCTTCGCGTATAACCGCCGTCCCCCCAACTACCCTTAGCTTACTTAAAGGCTCCTGTTAGTTGACACGTCATAAATAAAGGCTTACCTAAGCCCTCCTCCCAATCATTATTGTGTATTCCCTCAAATTACTTGGCATTTATATGTGCATGTTGCATTTCCTCACGACACCCAGTTACAGTTGAAGCTTCTATAGATCAGGGCCTAGCTCAGTGCCTAACACATAGTAGGTACTCAATAAATGTTGAATTCACTCTGAGTCTGGAATGCAGTTGCTATTTTGTAATCTAAGAACGATAGTTGATTCAACAAAGTTATGAGGCCTTTTAGTTGAAATCAGGGTAAAAAAAAGGTTAAAGGCAACCTCAACTTTTCTCTCGCCCAAGACATTTCTCCCTCTGAACAAAGGGTGTTGGAAGTGGAGTTGTGATCCATTTGACTGTATCTTGACCTCAAAGAAACTTCAGTTTAGGATTTGGCATTACTTGGTTATGTGTCTGATACATGTTATTGATTCAGTGTGCTGGGATGAGCTGGGGGGTCTAGCTCAGAGGGTCGTGGGCCATCCTGTGACCTTTGGAAAAGCTTAACCCACCCCAGCAGCTTCACTGACCTAATTGGTTCCCTTTAATATATTGCACATGAACCTATGTAATCCAGCCAAATGTAATTCTGGCAAAGCACAGGATCTGCAACATTGTAAAGTGTAGGCAGCCTTGACTCTTCTCTCCACCCCAAATTTCAGATTGAATTTGGTCTCTGAAGGTGGAGTTACTGCTGGCTTCCACCCACGCTTCATTCTTAGAACATCTTAGAATATCCTCCCACTTCTCATTTTTGTAGGAAATCTAGCAGGATAGCACTTGTGAACATCCCAGAGCCCTGTGCCATCCTGTTCATGTCCTCACTTTTCCCCATGTTTGTCAGTCACCCTGTTTAACAGCTATTTAGTGTCTACTACGTTAGACAACAATGAAACCTCTAGGGGAAATACAAAGGAAAGTGGGATGTGTTCTATCCCCTCCACGAGAGGAGGGCTGACACCCATCTGACAGAACTTTGGTGCTCAGTCTTTCTCAAGCACCTCCAAACATTTTGCTCCAGTTTGGGAAGAATTCTTAGGGTGGAGAGCTCAGGATAAGAGTGGAATGAATCTGTTGGCCTAAGTTAGATTCTGACCTTTCAGCCAAGGTCTGTATAAGTTTCTGAATATTTGTGACATGATGCTGATAATCACCATTGCAGCAAATGGCAATGGAAAGGCCTTACAGTGACTTATACCCAAGAACTCAAGGACACATATGCCTGGAAAAGAAGATGGGCTGGCCATGTAGAAAGAGCAAAGGCTCCCAGATGACAGCCTTCTTGCTGTTTTGGTACCCATGAAATATTAAAATAGCCAGAGGAAGGATTCCAGCATTTTGGATGGATTATCTAGAAGATTAAACTTAATCACAGTGTTACAAGGGACCTCAGAAGCTATGTAGTTCAAAACCATATTCTCAAAGGGAATCTCTATACAGTATCCCTGATCAGTGATCAGTCTTTGTTAAAAGAATTCTGTGATGCAAAATTCCCTTCCTCTCAAGCAGCCCATGCATACATCTAATTGTTGATGAATGTGTCTTACACTGAATTCAGTCTGCCTCTTTACAACATTTTTCCATATTTTTCTTAAGCTAAGACATGGGTAGGAATCACACAGAATGAAAATGAATGGAGGAGTAGCAATGTGTCCCAGTGCTTAAACCCATTGAGAGGTTAGAGAAAAACAGTCCTAATAGGAAAATGCATCAGGTACCAGGTGCTGATGTGGATAGTCCATTTCTTGCCCAGGAGTCAAATACATGTGATCAGCAGGAAAAGCAAGTATGACTTTGGGCAAGACATATCTTCCCTGGGCCTCAGTTTCCTCATCTGGAAGGGAAAAGAATTGAACTCAAACTCTCAGATACTTAACAGCTTCTGTGAGTGAGCACTCAAAGTGAATGTATCCTAAAGTATTGGACCTCATGTAGGGGATATTTAAGGAATCTGATCACAGATCCCTGTATCAGATGGTCTTGGAGAATTGCTGTGGCCAAACCTAATCATCGCTTGACAGCCAGCCCTCTGTCTGCACTTAGCTAAGTTACTCCTGAGGTGCCAATCTACTGCTCGACCCATACTTGAAGCCTTTGCACCTTGTTTGATCCAGGGTTACTGCTATGCCTCAAAACATAAAGTATTTGATTGAGACTCATGTTATTGTGGAGAAAATGAGGAAACATGAGCTAAACAGACAAAAAAGTTCCTTTAGTTGGATTCAGAAACACATTGAACTGTTCCACCCAAAGAATTATTGGCTATTAATGGCCAGTGCCAGTTTGGATGACAGTCTCCATAGTAGTGTCCCAGGGATCTATGCTTGCTACTTGCTATTGCACATTTTTATCAATCAACCAAACATTGGTACAGTGCATACAGTGTGCCGAGCACTAAGCTAGGCCCTGGGAGTACGGATACAATGAATTGAACAACCCCTGCCTTCTAGGAGCTTATAAAGGGAGACAAGTACGTAAATAAGTGCATGCAGAATAATTGTAATTATATATAATTTGTGCATTTCTTCCCCAGTATTCTGTTCGGGGCCCTCTTTTCTTTTTTCTCTTTCCTCACTCTTAATTAGTTCCTATGTATTTTAACAATCATCTCTCTCTGCAGATGACTTCCTGATCTATATGAACCTAGAGGCAACAAAAAGAAAGGGTTCTCAGGGTTGTCATGACTATCAAATAAGATAATATTTGTAATGCACTTAACACAGTGCTTGGCACATAGTAGATGCTATGAAAATTCTTATTCCCTTCCCAGGAAAGAGGAAAAAGAATCATTGGGGCATCTTTTTTTTTAAATGCAGGGAAGAAAAGGAAGGCCAGAAAGAAGCACAGACAAACAGGACAGCTTTGAAAGCTACAGGTTGAACTTTATTTTTAAAAGAAAAGCAAGCTATACATGATAGTCTGCAGTTTCGTGTACAATCCTCTTTTTCTGTTCTAAGGATATGCAAATTGTCATTCTATCTGAATATAACACATGTTCAGAATAAAAATATAATTTAAGTAAATGAAATGTAGTTGGAGAGGATGGAGGGCCCAGTTGGTGGTGGGGGTGTATAGAGGATTCATGAAAGGCTTCACATAGAAGGTTGTGTTGAAGCTGCATCTTAAAGCAAGAGAAGAATGCTATGATTTTATCCAATGACTAGAATAAAGACAGAAGCAAGGTGACATAATGCATGCAGTCCTGGGCTTGGACTCAAGAAGTCCTAGGTTTAAATTTTGCTTCTGACACATACTAACCGTATGGAAAGTTCTAACCTCTGTGGGCCTCAGGCCACACTCTAGGATTGGTCTGCTGTCAGAGGTTTTGGTCAACTCCAGGGAGTTCCCACATCAGGCATTCCACATATAAACAAAATTCATGGCACCTTTGAGAGGGATAAAGGCATAGATCAGGGTTGAGGAACCTGCAGCCTTGAGGTCACATGTGACCCTCTAGGTCTTTGAGTGCAATCTTTGACTGAGTCCAGATTTTACAGAACAAATCCTTTTATTAAGAGGATTGGTTCTGCGAAGTTTAGATTCAGTCAAAGGCTGCACCCAAGGACCTAGGGGGCCACATGTGGTCTCAAGGCCACAGGTTCCTCACCCCTGGCATAGATGGTATCTTTTGTCAGATTTGCAGGGGATGCAACTACATGAAAGGATTCAAAAGGTATTGTCCCTGACAAGGGACAATCTAATAGGAATAAATGAAAACTCCTACACTTGGGTTTAAAAAATCAACCTTGCAAAAACTGGCCATGTAACCTTGGGCAAGTTACTTAGCCCCAATTGCTTTAAAAAAAAATCAACCTTGCAAATACAAAACAAGAGAGGCATGACTAGCCAGCAGTTCATCTAAAAAAGGTCTTGGGGGTTTTTGTGATCTGAAAGCTCAATGTGAGACAATAATGTGATATGGTAGCTAAGAAAATGAACCCAGTGTATAGCTGCATTAAGAGGCCTAGTACCATTAATTGACACTACTAGGAAAACTAGAAAGCATTCTTGTAGAAACTAAGACTAGACCAACATTGCACATTACATACTTACTAAGATAAGTTCCAGATAGATGACTTATACGTGACTTAGACTTCATAAACAAATTAGAGGAGCAAATTCAAAATGTTCTTTTTGTCATTCAAAGCCCTTCATAAGCTAGCCCCTCTTGCCTTTCCAGTCTTTTAATCTGTGGCTAGGGGAAGAGTTAATGATGAAACAACGCATAGGGAAGATCAGAGAAGATAAAATGGATAGCAACTTAAAGGGGTTTTACAAAGACAAAACCAATGTAGCTAAAATTAGAAGGGAAACAGTTGACTGGGAAAAAAATACTTGCAGCAAGTTTCTCTAACAAAGATCTCATTTTCAATAGATACAAGGAACTGATTCAAATGTGTAAGAACCAGAGCCATGCTCCAATTTGACAAATGGTCAAAGATATGAACAAATAACTTTCAAAGGAGGAAACCTAAGGTATGAACAGCCATAGGGAAAAAATATTCCAAATCACTAATAATTAATTAAATTCAAATTCACATTCATTGAGTTGGCAAAGTTAACAAAAAAGGAAAATGACATGTTGGATGGGATGCAGGAAAATGGGCACATTAATGCACTTGGCTGATGGGGCTGTGAATTGACTTATTTTGGAAAACAATTTCAAACTATATGTCAAAAGCTGCTAATATATATGCTCAGCAATAGCACTACTAGGCCTCTATCCCAAATAGATCAAGGAAAGAGGAAAAAGACCCACATGTATGCACATACTACTCTTTTTAGTGGCAAAGAACTAGAAACTAAGGGAATGCCCATTATTTAAGGAGTAGTTGAACAAATTATGGTATATGAATGTAATAGAATATGAGTTTGCTGTAAGAAATGATTTAAAAAATGGTTTCAGAGAAACCTGGGAAGACATGGTGAACTGTAGAGTGAAGGGAGCTGAACCAGGAGAACGCTTGATAGAACAGCAACAGCAACAACGTGATAAGCATAAACAACTTTGAAAAATTTTAAGAACTCTGATCGACGTGGTGACCAACCACAATTCCAAAGAACTAACGGTGAAGTGTGCTGCCCACCTCCTGAAAGGCTCAGAATGAGACACGTCTTTAGACATGCTCAATGCAGGGATTTATTTTTGCTTAAATATGCATATATATTACAGGAGTTTTATTTTTCTTTTTGTAGTGGAGTGGAGGTGAAAGGGAGAAAAAATAAATTTTTGTTAATTGAAAAAAAAAAAGAATTTTTTTCAACAGAGGGATGCCTGGGACTTGTTGTCCTCTGCCCTGGTCTGTCCATATCTAGAGCACTGGCTTCAGTTCAGGCAGTGCATTTGAAGAGAGACATTTGGTGAAAGGTGTAGATGGAATGATAATAACAGCTAACATTTGTATAGCATTGAATTATGTGCCAGGCACTGTGTTAAGTGCTTTACAATTATTGTCTCATTTGTTCTTCACAACAACCCTAGGAGGTAAGTGCTGTTGTTATCATCCTCATTTTACAGTTAAGGAACCTGAGGCAAACAGGTTAAGTGACTTACCCAGGGTCACGCAGCTAATTAATGTCTGAGGCTGGATTTGAGTCCAGGCCTTCTTGACTCTAGGCCTGGAGCTCTATCCACTGTGCCACCTAGCTGCCGTTTAAGGATTGGCTGAAGGAACTAAGAGGGATGTTTAGTTTGGAGAGGAGGAGTGGGCAACTCCATAACTAGCTTCAAAGTATTTGAAAGGCCTTCACATGGAAGAAAGATCTAGCCTGTTCTGCTTGGCAAAGGGCGAAGGGTGAAGAGCAATGGGGCTTGCTTCCTGAGTTTTCTGTTTGTATCTCAAGGGCCTGGCACATAATAAGCACTTAATAAAAGTCTATTTACTACCAGAGCTATCCTTAAGCTAAAGAGGGGCCCTCGAGGTGTCCAAGCAGAGTCTGGATGACCCATTGTCCATTATGTTGTTGAGGGGCTTCTCACTCAGCTAAGGGCTTGACTAAGTGACCTCTGAGCTTCCTTCCATCCCTGAGGTTGGGTGGTGCCTGTTGACGTGGCATAGAGAGTCTGGGAACTAAGAGACTAAAAAGAATCACAGCCTCTGCTTATAACTGAATGCAGCATTTGATACTCACAGCAGGAACCCTGTTTCACCTGTGGCCTTGCAAAGCCCCTTTGTGGGCTTCTCTGGTTTCAAAAAACTGTAGGGTAATATTCATGTCTAACCTTTATGTGAAACCTCTGCAGAGTCATGCTGTCTGCACAGGCTTAGGGTTGCTGCTTCTCTGGATGTTTGAGGAAGAACACATGGTACATTCATGTATTTTTAAGCCTCTGCTGCAAAGAACAAAACAATTTGCTATCCATTTGTACAACCCTTCTAATTTGATGTTTGAAATTATAGTTAATGCTCTAAGAAGTGGTGATTAACATTTGCCTCTTAAAACTACTTGAGGAAATTAAACCTCTGACTAATTTTATTGACAAGCTTTAGCCCAGATGTTGCAGGTTTCCAGTGGACTCTTGGTGGTGAACCACAAATGTGAATGTTTCAGGTTCTAGTGTTCAGCAACTAGCTGGCTACTTCTGCAGAAGCATAACTTACTTAGAAAGCAAGAGGGGCAAGGAAAATACGAGTTCCTTTGTCTACAGCACCTTAAGGTTCTCCTTGTGCCCACTACAACACTGTGAGGCCTCTCTAGTGTTCAGTCCTTTCAGTTGTGTCTGAGTCTTTGTAACCCTATTTGAGGTTTTCTTGGCAGAGATACTGGAATAGTTTGCCATGTCCTTCTCTGGCTCATTTTACAGATGAAGAAACTGAGGCAAACAGGGTGAAGTGACTTGCCCAGGGTCACACAGCTAGAAAGTGTCTGAGGCCAGATTTCAAGTCAGGAAGATTCCAGGCCCAGCACTCTGTGCACTGCAGAGTCACCTACTGCCCTGAGGCAGGTAGAATAAGGATCATTGTCTTAGAAAAGCAGAGCTTGTGAGTTGGACAGGACCCCATTGGCCATGGAGTTCAGCTGATGCCTGACCTGAAAGGGAATTGCCACAACAGCAAACTCAACAAGTGTTCTTCCACCCTCTGCTTGCAAACCTCCAATGAAGGAGAGCCCACCACCTCCCAAGGCAGCCCCTTTTCTTGGATCAGGTCTGGATTGGCCCCTTTTGCGACTTCCATTCATTGCTCCTGGTACTGCTCTTTCGGTCCAAACAAAGTCAAAACTCTCTTCTATGTGACAGCCCTTCACATACTTGAAAAGAGCTTTCACATCCACTCCTATCCTCAAGTCTTCTCATTTGAAGGCTAAACATCTCCAGGTCTTATAACCTGTCCTCACAGGACCTTTACTCAAGACCCTTTCACCATAATGGTTTCCCTTTTCTGGAAGTTCTCCAGCTTATCAGTGTCCTTTCTCAGCTGTGGCACCCGGAACTGAGCACATGATTCCAGATATGGTCTGAAGAGAGCCAAGGACAGAGGGACCACTACCGCCTCCTTAGTCCTGGAAGCTCAGTCTCTCTGAAGGCTGCCCCAGGTCACACTTGCTTTTTTTGCCTGTCACCTCTCACTGTTGACTCATCTTGAGCTTGCAGTCCACTTAAACCTCCAGATTGTTTTCTGACAAATTACTGTCTAGCCAGGCCTCTCCCATCCTGTCCTTGGGAAGTCGATTTTTTTTATCCCAAATGCAAGACTTTACATATATCCCTACTGAACTGCATCTTCTTTGATTCAGTCCAGTATTGTGACCTCTCAAGATCTTTGTGTTTCCTGATCCTTGGCATCCAGGGTGTTAGGTATCCCTACCAGCTTTGTGTCATATGTAAATTTGACAAGCATGTCATCCTAGCCTTTATCTAAGGCACTGGCAACAAATGTTCAGCAGCACTAGGCCAAGCATAGATCCCTGGGGCACTCCACTGGAGACCTTCCAAGTTCACATGGAACTCTTAATGATTACTCTTTTCAACAGTACATTCAACCATCCAAGCATATTATTATATAGTTTACATCTCTCCAGCTGTTCCATGAGGTACGTTATGAAATGATTTATTGAAGTCTAGGTAAACTATATCTACAGCATTTCTCTGATATACTAGTTTAATAACCCCATCCAAAAAAAGAAATAAGGTTAGGCTGGCATGACCTACCCTTGTGACACCTTTGTAATCATTGTTTCCTTTCCAATAACATCTCTTTATTGATCCATTCTCAAATTTCCCCTGGAATCAAAAGCAAGCTCATGGGCTTAGAGTTGACAGACTTGCTTCCCTTTTTAGAAAATCATTTGCCCTTCTCTGATCTCATGACACCTCTCCCATGAACTTTCAGATAGCATTGACAGGGGCTTAGCAATCATATCTGTTCATTTGTTCACTATCTGAGCATGCTGTTGTCTTCTTCTGGGCCTTTTACCAAGGGTAAAAAGGTACTCTCACTATGTCCTTACTTATCTTACACATCAACCCGTTAACCATTTTTGCTCTATTACTTTCAGGCTTTCAAGACTTTGAAAAAATTAATCTAGGTCTGTGATTTCATAAAATATTAAACAGTTTTATTTACACAGTAAATGACACCAAAAGGACTAGAATCCAAGCACATAGAGTATAAAGAGACACCCCTGGCCCCCTCCCAGGCACCTGTTCAGTCCTCATGGCTTATAGTCAGAGGTATGCTGGTAAATGTTTAACAATTGGATCTCTGAAAATCATGACACATTTTAAAAGTTTAATCTGCATCACTAATATTTCCTCCATTATTTTCTTAAGACTAGACTACCAAGGAAACAAATCAAGTCCTCATTTGTGGTGCTTGCTTATTTATTAGGTATAAACTATCGCACTGGAAGTTTAAAAATTGGCTCTTATGAGCCAGTTTGAGCTGGCTCCAACATGCCCCCACTTCTAGTACTGAGCCAGCACTGGGGGGAGTTACCAAAGGCTGCCTCTCCACATCAGTGCACCTTCCAAAGCTCCCTGTGTCTGCCCTAAGTTCTTTCACTGGGAACTTTCTTTTGGTAGCTGTTCCCTATAGAGACCTCTCCCTATCTGTTGTGACTGTCATTTGCTCCCAACAAGTGTTATGCTGCTTCTTGATTCTAGGTTGTCTCTCTTGGCTGTTTAGCTTTCTTCTAGTAATTGTGCTAGTTTCCTCTTCTCAAAGGAATTAGTTCTTGGGCAGGCAGTCCAAGGAGTGATAATACCCAACGGTGTTATATTCTTTTATGCCTCTGGATCTGTAGTGGCTATAGTCTTCGGAAACCTGTTGTTTTACAGCTGGGTCCCACAGCTTCATGTGAAACTCTGTGGGTCTCTGAACGTGACCATGATTAATCTCTGAGTAGGTTCAAGGTAAATCCCTCCTGTTTACCTTCTTCCTCCAGGATCTGTGTGGCATGCCTCCTGCTCCCATCAGCCTGTGCCACTGAGTCTTTAGGGGTTTGAAGAAGCCCTCTTTCTTGCTCTCAATTTAGCTTTTCCATCTCTGGTATTTCTCCAGAGCAGCTGTGGGAGGGTAAGTAAATCATCCCAGGCTAATTTTCAAAAATTTCCAGAAGAGAGTAAGGTGGGGAGACATCAGCAGCTGGTTCTAGGGACTCAGAAGGAGAGGAGATTTGGGCCTTTACTGCTAAGTATTGGTGTGGGATCTGGCTGGCTGTCAATTTGTAATGATTCAAGTTAGTAAGTGTTTACTATGTTCAAGGACCAAGGCTTATGTTTCCAAGACGACATCTACTCATTTGCAGGTTATTTGATGCTTTTACTACATATTCTTCCTTTAATATCCAAATACATGGCAGCCTCAGCCCTTGCCCCCTTCCTTTGTTTTGTCAGGTTAGGGTGGCCCAGGCTGGAGAAAGAATGTTTAGGTTGGGTTTTAAGGAACATCCTCATGAGAATCCAGATGGCTGTCTTGCAGTGAGAAATAGACATTGTCCAGGGCACAGAGAACTCCCCTACTTGTTCTGTTCCTTCTTTCCTTTATCCCCCTCTTGTTACTACTCCTCTTTATGCCCTTCATGCTTCTTTCTTTTCTCTTCATCCTTTTTTCTTTCTTTTTTTTTTCTTTTTGGAGGGGGGGAAGGTAGGGCAATTGGGGTTAAGTGACTTGCCCAAGGTCACACAGCTGGTTTTGTGTTACGTGTCTGAGGCCGCACTTGAACTCAGGTCCTCCTGACTCCAGGGCTGGTGCTCTATTCACTGCGCCACCTACCCGCCCCCATCCTTTTTTCTTTAAAAAAGTTGTATTGGTTTTTTTTCTTAATTCATCCCTTTTTACTTTCCCATAACCCTTCTCTCACAAAACTCTTTCTTTGGAATAAACAAAGAGTTAAACAAATCTCACTACAGTCACAACTGTATCTGATGGTGCATATAACAGTCTGTACTGGTAGTCTTCTACCTTTCTGAGAGGAAGGAAATGTGCTTCATCATCAGTCTTTTGGAATGATATTTTTGTTATTTTTCAGTCATGTCTAACTCTTCGTGACCCTATTTGGGGTTTTCTTGGCAAAGATACCGGAGTGGTTTGCCATTTCCTTCTCCAGCTCATTTTACAGATAAGAAAACGGAGGTAAAGAAGGTGAAGTGATTTGCCCAGGGTAGGGTCACACAGCTAGGAAGTGTTTGAGGCCAGAATTGAACTCAAGAAGATGAGGAAATTAAAGCAATTAAATTAAAATAATCCAATAAGGCCCCTAACTGCCCCCCCCCCCGCATCAAGATTGTTCATTGCCTTTAGTCTCAATTGTGATTTTTTCTTGTGTGTTAATAAAATAATGATAATGGCTAGTTTATGTTGTGCTTTACATATATTGGATCCTCAACTGTTCTGGTGCTATTATTAGCGTTAAAGTGACTTTGACTTGCCCAGGGTCACACAGCTAATAAATGTCAAAGGCAGGATTTGAACTCAGGTCTTCCCCACTCCCAAGTCTGGTGCTTTATCCACTAACATCTAACCACTTCTGTTGTTTTCATTTACATTATTGAGGCTATTGTGTGCAGTGTTGTCTATGTTGTCTCCTCTTAGAATGTGAGCTTGAGGGCAGAAACTTTCTTGCTTTTGTTTTTATCTCCCCAGTCTGTAGCACAATGCTTTGCACATTTCATTGTTGTCTTTATTTTTCTGTCTTTTCTTCATCAGTTCATACAAGCCTTCCCATGTTTCTCTGAGTATTATTTCTTACATTTATTTATTACAATTTGTCCATCCATTCCTCAATCAATGGGCACTCCCCTTGTTTCCAATTTTTTGGTAGCACAAAAGTGTTGCTATGAATATTTTGGTATATAGGGGACCTTTATTTTCTGTTTTACCTCCCTGGGATATATGCCCAGAAGGGAGATCACTGGTTCAAAGGATATGGAGTATTCTGTAACTGTTCTCACATAATTGCCAGATTGCTTGCCAGAAGTGTTGGATCAATTCAAAGCTATGCCAACAGTGTATTAGAGTGTCTGTTTTCCCACAGACCCTCCAGCATCGACTGTTTCTGTCTTTGCCAATTTGATGGGTGAGAGGGAATACCTCAGAAGTTTGTGTTTTCTATTTCTTTTATTATTAGCTATTTAGGATGTTTTTTTCATATAATTGCAGACAATTTATAGATCATATTTTTGGTTTCAAAGTTGGTTTATTGATGCTTTTTGTTTTTGCATCCCATTCATTTCTTTTTTAAAAAAATTATTCTGAACCTAATGAGCCCTAAAAAAATATTTCCAAATATAAAACAGAATAGAGAAAGAGGGTTATTTGTTAAACCACAAATCCCCATTATATATGGTTTACTTAAAAAATGTGTGTGTGCGTGCAAGTGCACACACTCATTAGATTTGGCATGTTACTTTCAAAGCTGTCCTGCTTGCCAATGTTTCCTTCTGAATTTCTGTTCTCTTCTGTGCATTTAAAAAATTACTTCAATGACTCTCCTTTCTCCTCCTCCTCTTCCTCTTCCTCCTTCTCCTTCCTTTCTTTTCCTTTCTTTCTCTCAACACCACCAATATCCTGCCCCCAATGAAAAAAGGAAAACACAATCCTTGTAACAAATAAGCTTAAAACATTTGCCAAGTGCACAAATGTATGTCTCAGCACCTGGAGGTCATCACTCCTCTGTCAAGAAGCAAGTAGCATGCTTCATATCGGTACTCCAGAGTATCACGTTCATTTCTTTCTTTCTTTTTCTTAAAGGCAATTGAAGTTAAGTGATTTACCCAGGGCCACACCGCTATTAAGTGTCCCAAGGTCAAATTTGAACTCAGATCCTCCTGACTCCAGGGCCGATGCTCTAGTCACTGCACCACCTAGCTACCCCCTATCATGTTCATTTCTAAATATATTCTCTCCTCTCTCCATTACCTAGCAAACTTTCCCTTGTAATGAAGATTGAAAATAAAAACTAAAGGAGGAAAAGCCCAGTTCAACAAAAGCAACCAGTGCATTGGCCATGTCTAATAGTATATACAAAATTGCACATGTGTAGTCCTTGACCTTTGCAATGAAGAAAGGGAAGTTTCTTTTCTTAACTTTTCTCCAGGTGCAAGCTCGGTTATACTGCATTAATTTTTCTCTTATTATTTCTTAAATTTATATTATTTTGATCATGACATCGATTGCTTTTCTGTTCTGTTCACCTTACTTGTTATCAGTTCATATAAATCTTCCCGTGTTTGTCTTCACATTTTTTTTTAAGCAATTGGGGTTAAGTAACTTGCTCAAAGTTACACGGCCAGTTATTTCTGGGTGTGGTGCTAAGTATCTGAGCCCAGATTCGATCCCAGGTCATCCCAACACTGGGGGCGGTGATCTTATTCTCTGTGCTACCTGACCGCCCCTTGTCTTCACATTTATAAGTTTCAAAAAAAAAAAAATTCCCTTATATTTAGGCATCAAAATTTGTTTAGCCATTCCCCAATTGACGGGAATATATTTGTTTCTAATTCTTTGCTACCATGCAAAAAAAATGCTGCCATAAATATATATGTTAGTATATGTGGGACCTCCTTGGGTAATATGCCTAACAAAAGGATCTCTAGGTAAAAGGATACAGATAATTTAAGCACTTTTTAAAAAAACTGTATTTTCCGGTTGTTTTTCAGAATAATGATGGTATTATATCTCTAACAATAGTCTATTAGTGTCTGTCTTTCTGCAGTGCCTCCATTATTGACTATTTTCATTTTTTGTTTTCTTTGCCAGTTCATTGGGTGTGAGGTGAGACCTTGGAATTGTTGTGATTTGTATTTCTTTTACTGTTAGTAATTTTGAACAATCTTTCATTTGATTGTTTATAGTTTACAATAATTCTTTTAAGTATTAATTACTTATCCATCGGGGAATGAACCTTAGTCTAGGAGTTTGGTTCAGTTTCCTAAACATTCTGGATTTCAGATTTTATCAGATGTTTAATGCAAAGATTTTTTTTTTCCCATTTAACGGTTTCTCTTTTTATTCTAGTCACACTTGTTTTGTGCATCGAGTTCTTATTTTTATATAGCTTAAATTGACTATTTTGTTTTTTGTTATACCCTGTATCTCTTCTTTGATTACTAATTTCCCGCCTTGCAAAAGTTATGAAAGATACCTCCTTCCACACTCCTCCATTCGTTTTGTATCATGTGACCTTTTATACTTGGGTTGTGTAACCATTTGGAATTTATTGTGGTACGTGGTGTTAGGATGTTAGTCTAAATCTATTTTCAGCCATGGTGCTTTTCCATTTCCCTATCAGTAATTATTAAATAGGAAGACCTTCCTCCAGTAATTTGTGTTCTTGGGCTTATCAAACACTGGACTATTGTCTCGAATTGTTTCTGCATTTTACTTGTCCATTTTTTAATGAGTACAAAATAATTTTGACAACTACTGGTTTATATTATAGCTTTAGATCTGGTAATGTTAGGCCTCTTTCATTCTTGCATTTTTTTTTCATTATTTCCCTCAAAGTTCTTAACCTTTTGTTCCTTCAGATGAATTCTGTTATTATTTTGTCTAGTTCTACAAAGCTGCCTGTGGTCATTTTATTAATATAGCCCTAAATCTGTAAGTTCATTTAGGGAGTGATAGCATTTTTATTAAGTTGGCATCGTAGAACCATAAGCGACATTATCTCTTTTTCCAACTCTACAGAAATAAAGTAAGACTGAAAAAGAGGAGTTTTTTTTGTTTTTTTATATTTTTTAGTCCTGCCTCTAGCTTAGTAGGTTAACGCCCAAATGTTTTATGCCTTTTTATAATGGAATGGAATTTGCCTATCTCTTTGTCCTGGATTTTGTCAATAATATACTGAGAGGTTAATGATTTCTGGGAGTTTTGTTTAGCATCCTGATACTTTACTGAAGGTGTTATTTGTTTTGATTCGTTTTTTCCCATCGAATCTTGGGGCTTTTGTAGGTGAATCAACATATTTTCTGCAAATAGAGATATTTTAACTCCTTCTTGACTGTTTGTTCCCTAGATTTTTAAAAATTTAATTGCTACAATTAGCATTTCTAATACTATATCAAATAATAGCGGAAATAGTGGGCATCATTCTCTTGCCCCATTCTTATAAGGAAACTTTCCAGAATTTCTCCATTACAAATTATTCTAGCTTTGGGTTTTATGTAGATTCAGTTGATCATATCAAGGTAAAGTCATTTCGTTCACATACTCTTAGTGTTTTTGACATAAAGAGGTGCTGTATGTGGTCAAAGGCTTTTTTGATGTAATTCTGAGGTTTTTAAAAAAAAAAACTATTTTGATTAATATTACTTGTTATATTTGTAGTTTTCCTAACATTGAACCGTACCTGCATTTCTAGTATAACCTAATGTAAACATAGTGAATAGTTTCAAAAATATATTGTGATAGTCTCTTTGATAATATTTTGTTTATTATTTTTGCATCAACTTTCATTAGTGGTATGTGATACAATTATTTCCCCTCTGCTTTCTCTCTTCCGGTTTGAATATCTAGCACATATTTGTCTCAAAGGAAGTGTTTAGTAAGGTGGATTCTCTATTTTTGTGAAGTTTATATAGAATAGGAGTTAATTGTTCTTTAAATATTTCGTAGAATTCGCTTGCTAATCCATCTGGACCTGTTTTTTTCTTTCTTTTCTTGGAGAGTTCATTTATGGTTGGTTAATTTCTCTTTCTGAAATCAGGTTGATTAGATTTTCTATTTTCTGTTCTCTTTCTTTTTTTTTTTTAAAGCAATTGGGGTTAAGTAACTTGTTCAAGGTTACACAGCCAATTATTTCTGGGTGTGGTGCTAAGTATCTGAGCTCGGATTTGATTCCCGGGTCATCCCAACACTGGGGCCGGTGCTCTTACTCGCTGTGCTACCTGGCCTCCCCTATTTTCTGTTCTCTTAACCTGAGTATTTTATATAGATTGTCTTAAAAGTCTGATGTCGTTTTGAGTTTTAATCTACACCTTTAATAGCTTAAAACCCCACTGACTTTTGGGATGCCCCCTATTTTGTTAATATTCATCTCTTTCATATAAGTTTCAGGTTTTCTTGGCATGTAATTGGGCATAATAGTTTCTGATAATTTTATTTTCCCTCCGTTTATTATGAATTCTTACTTTAACTTTTGATTTTGATTACTTGGCTTTTCTCTCTTTTTTTTTTTTTTGTTTTTTTTTTGGAGGGGGGAGAAGGTAGGACAGTTGGGGTTAATTGTGTGCCAAGGTCACACAGCTACTTTTTGTGTTAAGTGTCTGAGGCCAGATTTGAACTCAGGTCCTCCTGACTCCAGGGCCGGTGCTTTATTCGCTGTGCCACCTAGCCACCTGTCTATTTTTTAGAGAGGTACATTAGATCTATAGGTATAGGAGATTGCAAAACACCCAGGAAGAACTGGGTTCAAATTTTGTTTCTGACCCATACTGACTGAGTAACCCTGAATAACAATTTCTTTGCAGGGGGTGGGGAGCCTGCGGCTTTGAGGCCACAGGTGGCCCTCTAGGTCCTCAAATTCGGTCCTTTGACTGAATCTAAACTTCACAGAATAAATTCCCTTAAGAAAAGGATCTGTTCTGTAAAACTTGGACTCAGTCAAAAGACTGCACCCAAGGACTTAGAAGGCCACTTGTGGTCTTCAAGGCTGCAGGTTCCCCACCCTTGTCTTAGTGCTTGAGGGCACTTGACCAATTGCTATAGATAGGGTATATCCTTACCTGGGAGTTCCCTATTCCAGTGAAATCACAGGTTCAGTCCCTATTTCCATTTTGTTTTTCTCAAATTAACGAAGGGTTTGTCGACTTTGTCCTTAAAAAAAAATAACTTCTAGTTAGCATTTCTTTTTTGTCCCCCCATTTTCTCTCTTCTCTAAGGTCTTCTATAGACAGCCTTGTTTTAGGATGATTCGTTTAGTGGTTTTCTAGGGTTTTTTTTAGCTGTCTCCTTATTTCCTTGATTGTCCCTTTCTGCCTTTTGCTGATACAAGCCTGGGCTCTGTGTAAGGAGTAAGAGCCTGGTGGTTCGGTTCTACTTTGTTTTTTTGCACATCATAGAGAAAGAGCTGCTTCAGACGCATCTGACAAATTGTGGCACGTTGTTAAAACTAAAAACGTTAAATGAAAACCCCAAGATCTTTTTCAAATGGACTTCTGCCTAGTTAGGACTCCCCTCATCTTTTACTTGTGAAATTGATTTTTTGAACCCAAGCTTAAGACTTTATATTCGACATGAGCCAATTTTATCTTGTTGGACTTTGTCCAACATCCCAGTTTGTTGAGGTGTTTTTAGATCCTTGCTTTCGTTTTCAATGTATTGGTAATCTCTCCCAGCTGTGTGTCATCTGCAGCATTAGTAAGTGTGATCTAACCATCGATAAAAATGTTAAGTAGCACAGGACCAGACTCAGATCCCTGAGGCACATCTGTGCAAACGTGAGATCATTAATGATTACTCTCTGGTTCTGTCTGTTCAACCAGTCCCACATTACCAAATACCTTCATCATTCACTGGTAGCAGAGCTTCTTCTCCACTGTGTTCCTCATTGGGGAAGATCAGGAGTTGTCAACGTGAGGAGGGGGGTGGTGAAGGACTAGGGGAGAGACTGAGGAAATGAGCAAACAAAGAAAAATTCTATTTTGAAAAACAAAACAAAACACCAATTGGTCCTAATGATGATCATCTGTGAAAGACTTGGCTTTTCTGATCAATACAATGATCCGAGACAATTCAGAAGAACTCATGATGAAAAAATGCTATACATCTCTGGAGAGAGAACTGATGAACTCTGAGTGCAGATTGAGGGATAATTTTCTCACTTTCTTTGTTTTTCTTGATTTTTTCTGAAATATGACAAATATGGAAATATGTTTCACATGATTTCACATGTATAATTGATATATTGCTTGCTTTCTTGGTGGGTGGGGAAAAGGGTGGAAGGGAGGGAGAGGATTTGGAATTCAAAAATTAAAAAGAAATGAATGTTAAACATAAATAAATAAAAAATGTTTGAAAAATAAGGCTAAATGAAATAAAAATATTACACAAATAAAAAGAAACAATACCAATTGTAAAGTGTTTTTCTTTATCTCAAGTCTAGATTTGCCTTTATGCAGTCCCCCTCCCCTCCACCACAATTAATCCTAGTTCCGCTCTCTGGGGCATAACATGTCTGATCCCTCTCTTAATGGTGAAGCCTGGGGTCACTTCTGATTCTCGAGAGTTAAGAGGAAGGCTACAGAGTAACAAAGAGGATGAGGCAAACTAGGCTTCATTTTAGAACTAGGAAAATTGAGGCCTGAAGAGGAGAAGAGACTTGGTTAAAGTAACACTGGAGGAAGTAGATCCAGGATTCTTTTGATTTCAGAAAGTGTTCCTGCTATAACACCATATGACTTCCATTTGGTTTCCCCAGCTCTGCCATCCTCAGTTCTGAGGGCCCTACTAGCCCTAACATCATTTGTTCCAAAATCCCACCCAGCTCTGATGTTCTGTGTTTCAAAGTCCCTTTTAGCTCTGATGTTGTCTGTTCTAAAACATTTCTAACTCTGCCATTACAATGTTTCTAGACCCCTTCCTAAAATGCTTTATTCCAAGGTCCCTCCCAGCTCTAACTCAGTCTGTTCCAAGGGCCTTCCCAGTCCTCAGATTGTGTTCACCTTATTGAGAACTGAGTAGGACTGTTTTTACAACATCAACAAGGTGGACTCCTAAGTTGTGTTCCTATCTAAAATGGGTTGAAAGCTTTTGCACAATCAGATGAGCAAATAAATGCATTTGAAAATAAGATCAGGACAAATTGGCCAGGCTTTGTACCTCTCATAGCTCTACTTATGTTCTCCCTCATATTGTAGCTATTTGTGTACTGGGCCTCTCCCTGGCCAGAGAATTCTTCTGCTGAGAAAAGACTTCTCTCTACTGCGCCTTGGAAGCCCGCCTCCCCCCCTCCCTCGCCCTGTACCAGCCAGAGGGTCTTAGAGTAGATCTGCCATAAATGTTCGAGTGAATACCTTCATTTATTAGCATTCACTCTTGTACTTTCAGGGAAGGAAGAACAACTACACACCTGCAAGAAAAGAAATTGAGTCTATTAGTCTGTGAGTCAGCAGCTAACATCCATGGTAACCCTCAATGGCCAACCGACCTTCTCATCTGAGCCTTAAAAGCTGTTTTCAGTAATAACAATGATCTAAAGCCATTTGGAGAGTTAGGAAATAACAGCCTGGTAAAAAGCAAAGTTCTGCATAATGAGAAAGCGAAGCCAACGTCTTGGCCACTCAAGGGAAATACCTTGCAGAAGGATAAGTACTGAAAGGGCTGGTGTGTGGGGGAGGGGGACAGGAATCAACATTAGAGAAATTGTAAATTCCCAAAGGGATCCTTATGTTTTCAATATTCACTGACTTTTTTAAGTGATGGGGAATAGGGACCGGCCTTGTGATTTCTTTGGTAAAGGGACTTCCTCTAATAGTACAATTCACCTAACCTTCTCTACAATTTAGAATCTTAGAGAGTTAACTATCTGGGGCACGGAGAGGTTGAATGACTTGCCCATGGTTGCATGCCAGCAGCATGGCAGAGGTAGGATTTTTTTGAGGCCAGTTCTGCCCTTCTCCTTCTCCTACCAACTCAAACACCCTTGAAATGAATTTAAGCACTATGTTTAAAAACTTGGGTAAATTAACTTCCTTAGATGAAACCAAGAGCTTGAAGGCTAGAGGTCTTCAAGACGAGGCTGGAGTGTAACTCCCATCTGCCCACTGAATCTTCTCCCTCTATAACTGTCAGCATTTATCACATGACCTCATAAGAGTGAGAAGAGCAATTTACCTAAAATGAAAAGCAGCGTAATATCAAGAGAACGTCAAAAAGCAAATAGCGGAAAATAAATTGAATGTGGCCGCTTGTTCCAAGCCATTTCCTCCTCCTGCCTCTGGGTCTGTGGGTACCTAAGGCCATGAGTCCTTTCCTTCCTTCCATTTCCAGGGCTGCCTTATTGCACTTCACTGGGAGCTAGAGAGCAGATAGGGTGGAAACCTGGCCCAGAAGATGAGAACAAAGGACTCTGGTGCTTCAGTGCTTGGTCTGTTCCTTGCTAGTGGGTGAGGCTTACAGACTGCTATTAGCCATCTGGGACTATGATATAAGGGTCCAAGGGTGGGGGGTTCCACTGTCCTTGGTGGTACTTGTATTCAATGTGATCTTTGTCCTGACAAATCAGTGGTCTGACTGTCACGGACAACCATTCAGGGATAATTCCACTTCAGTCACAAGCCTTTCTTTCTTTTTTTTTTTTTTAAAGCAATCGGGGTTAAGTAACTTGCTCAAGGTTACACGGCCAGGTGTTTCTGGGTGGGTGCTAAGTGTCTGAGCCCGGGATTCGATCTCCAGGTCTTCTCAACACTGGAGCCGGTGCTCTTACTCGCTGTACTACCTGGCCGCCCCCGTCACAAACCTTTCTTGTGACTTTTTTTTTTAAGATATGTCCCTGATAAAGAGCAAGGTCTCCCGTGCAGGCACATGAAGTTCTGTGGGCTAGAGTCAACCAGTATATAGTTTGCAATCATGTTTCTGAATCAGCCCTCAAATCCATTGTTGGCAGAAATGGGAATAGACCAATAATTCCAACTCCCTAGCAGTTTGGGGCATGGATTGCAGAGTACCCTGTCTTAACAACCATTCATCTTTTTTTCCACCTGTCTCTTCTTTTCCTGCTCTGTCTTAATCTGGGGATTTCTTCTCCATTTTTGAGCATTGGTCTGTCCAACCTAGGTGGACCAATCCTGTGACCCATGATCATGAAAGCTGATTTGGAATCAATCCAGCTGCTGGAATCAATCCATCATCAAGCATTTATTAAGCACCTACTATATGCCAGGTAGTAGGCTAGGAAAATGCAATTCGGAAAAACCTGGGAACCATATCTGTTCACATTTCTCAATTAAAAATGATGTGGTCCAAAGGAAGAAGGTTTGGGATTTTTTTGGTATGATTACCAAGGAAGCTTCTATTAAAAGTTAAATTGTCACTTCCATGATCTCTGAATCCAGGTATGTGACTCCCAGCAGTTGCCTGAGATGACTTCCCTGCAAACACTGAAAATAAATATACAGTGTTACAACCTTCTGATCTGTAATTTGATCTAAGTGGACCTACAATGTCAGGGAGCACTCCTCCTGTAAGGAAACAAAATGGGATTTTCGCTCATAAATCATTGTCTTCTGTGGAGTTTGGTTCACCACAGTCAATTCCCCAAAGCCTGTGAATTTCCGGGGGCATGGAGAAAATCAAGCTTCTGAATCCGAATCCCAGGCTCATACCTCCCATACCTCAAAAGGTATGGCCTAAGCAGCCAGTCTGACTTTTTCTTGAACAAGTCTCAGTCACAGTAGAAGGGACCCTCAAGATTGAATCATGTTCAGCTTGTCAATAGATTTGTCAAATTTTTCTGAAAGGGGTATGTGATTTATTACAAAGGGATGGCAAACTGGAGAAGGGCGGAGGCAGGGGCAAATTCAGAAAGAAAGATCAAGTGAAAAGGAAATGGATCAGTAAAATTTTTTCAAGAAAGAGAGACAAAAATTTTAAGTGATTACTGTCTCACATTTGAAGTATTTAGAAACTATAACTCCCATTCCATGATGACAGCTTTAAACTTTCCCATCTTTTAAATTAAATGTAGGTGTATTTCCATTTTATAGATAAGGAAATAAAGGCATTGTCCCCATTTGAAATACTCCAATGGAGCTGTGAGCTTCTGTTGGAAATTTCCTCCAAGAATAGAGGTTGTAGTCACTAGATCATAGGAGCATAGATTTAGAACTGAATGGAAGAGGTTAGGAAAGCCTAACCCCTCCATTTTACAGATGAAGAAACTAAGGCAAATCATACCTTAACCAGGTTCACACAGCTAGGAAGTGTCTGAGGCAGGATTCAAACTCAAGTCTTCCTGACTCCAGGTCCAACACTCAATCCATTATGTCACCCAAGTGCCAATAAAGCCATCCGAGCCTGACCATCCTGGGAGAGTCTTGGCAATGTCCTCTTTTAAGTCTGCCAAAGGGAGTCCACCCAAGGTGCTGGAAGCTATTCTCATTTTCTCCTAATATCTTGAGAATACCAATACAGGTAGAATGCAGGCAGAAAGACGTGGACCTTTTTTTCCATGAGAAAGGGGGTCATTAAAGGAATTCTGCAATTTCTCCAATACAATCTGGCCCACTCTCTTCTGCCTGTTATCTCTAGACCCAACTTGTCCGTTTGTGCTCTCTGTCCTAGATATTCGTATGAATAGACAAGTTCTAAATGGTGCCCATTAGAATTCATGTTATAATCTGGGTAATAGACATTTTAATCCACTTGATCTCTTCTGATCTTTTGAATGATCACGGAGCTCTTCCAGGAGGCTCTACAGTATTCTAAGGCTGGACTCAATCATCACTAACAGGAGCATCTGAAGTCTCTCAGTCAATTGAAGCATCTCACAACCCACAAGGAATCCCTCTTCCACTTGGACTGTGCATCGGATTTCTTCCATCACAGTGCCTAACACCTTTGGTGAGCAAATGGCTTCCTCTTTTGTGCCTTGAGTGATATTTGTGATCAGAGCAAAGTTATTTCTGTCATCATATTTTTCAAGGACTCTTGACTGATGGAAAATTGTTTTTAAGGCACAGTTTTATTCTACCAAATTAAATACTTAAAAAAATTAATGATCAATAAGCATATTATAACCTTATATTAATTCTATATTTAAGTTAATGGCAAAAAGGCAGAGATGTGGTCCATTGTTGGATACTGATTGTAAAAGCCTGCTTGTTCCCTGCTAAAAACACTGGCATCGAGTATGTCCTCAGAAAGGGTTGTTATTGTTCTTATAGTTATCTTTTGTTTGATATTAATAATATCTGAGATTGTTTCCCCACCTTTGTTATCTTCTGCTCCTTCAGATACCTTGCCTATTGGTCCTTGACCTTTGTCACAATTGTGTCCTACCCCTGTCCCAGTACTGAGCTCTTCTCTAGTCACATGGTTCAAACCAATTGCTTTTCCCACCCCTCTTCTTTTTGGGATCCTTTCTACCTCGGCCATTAGCCATCTGGGACTATGATATAAGGGTCCAAGGGTGGGGAGTTCCACTGTCCTTGGTGGTACTTGTATTCAATGTGATCTTTGTCCTGACAAATCAGTGGTCTGACTGTCACGGACAACCATTCAGGGATAATCCCACTTCAGTCACAAGCCTTTCCTATCCATTCAAATGTAATGTAATTGCACATTTATAATCTTTATCAAAATGCTTGCCTTCTCAAGAATGGGAGAGGGGAGGGAGGGAGAGAGGAAATTTGGAACTCAAAAATTACAAAAAACAAATATTAAAAATTGTTTTTACATGTAATTGAGAAAAATAAAACATTCTTTTTTATGTATTTTTTTGGAAGGGAGAAGGCAAGGCAATTGGGGTTAAATGACTTGCCCAAGGTCACACAGCTAGTAAGTATGTGAAGTGTCTGAGGCCAGATTTGAACTCAGGTCCTCCTGACTCCAGAGTCAGAGCTCTATTCACTGCACCATCTAACTCCCCCGATAAAAACATTCTTAACAATAATGTATTTTCATTCTTTATGGTGTTATTTTTTGCTCACTATGTCTAGGGCCTATCAATTCCATTCGGGAAGGAAGTGTTCCTGATATACTTGCTGTTGTGTAGTCTACAAGTCTTTAACTACTGATTCCCTTTTCTCGAACCAGACTATCCCATGTATTTCTTGTCACTTTCACTTTTTCCCACCTTTTCCTACACCTTTCCCTAGAAGTCACTGAGCACCAGAGTGTATATTGATTTAGTATGGAGAGTCTTTTGTTTCTTCATCCTCAGCAAGGTAATAAACATTTATTAAGCTCTTATGAAGTACCAGGCATTGGACTAAAAGCTGGGAATACAAATACAAGCAAAAGAAACATAATCCTATTCCTCAAAGAACTTCCATTCTAACAGGGGCAGACAACATGGAAAGGGAAACTGAGAAGGGGGAGGGGTGGGAAGGTCCTAGAGACTAGATAGTGACAAAGTCTAGGGGCAAGAAAGGCAACTGATGGCGGTGAATGAGCTACAGCTCTCTCTCTCTCAAACGCTTACCTCAATACTGCAATACCAAATGACCATTATCTCATTAGAATAATGTTGCTTGCTACCTTAGTGACCTTGGGCAAGTCACTGAACCTCTTTGACTCTTAGTTTACTCATTTGTAAAATGAAGAGCTTGGAACTCTAAAATCCCTTAAGCTCTGAATTGATGATCCTCTGGTGATAGACAAGTTGCTGTCAATGTTGGTGGAGGGAATTTCAACAATGGGAGTTCCCTATACTGCCCAAAGCACAGATCCTTGGAGTAGTCATGTATGTTTTTTAGAAAAGAAAGGCACTTAATGAAAACTCTTTTTAAAAACAATCAATTTTAAGCTATTTTAAGCCATTGATTTAATCTTAATACTCATTTTTCACCCCTCTCAGAGCCCAACTTTCAGGAATGCATCAATTTTGTTAAATGTTATAATTCTGTTAGGTCCTGAAAGAAGCGGATTAAAAAGAAAGAAGGCAGTTAGAAAAATTTTCATAGGATTTACAGCTGGAAGAGACTTAAAAATTATGGAATATTTGACAGGTGGGGAGACTAAGGACCAGAGAAGGCAGGTAGGTAGCACAGTGGATAGAGCTCTGGGTTTAGAGTGAGGAAGATCTGAATTCAAATTACTCATTGTTTGACCCTGGGCAAGGCACATAATCTCTGTTGGCTTCATTTTTCCTCATCTATACAATGAGGGAATTGGATTCTATGGTTTCTAAGTTCTCTGGCCTAGCTCTAAAAAGTTCTGTAATCCTATGTGTGACTTTTCTAAGGTCATACACTAAATTAGTGTCAAGGTGGCCTTAGAACCTGGCCCAGTTCACTACACTATTCTGACTCTCATATTATCAGAGCTATAACTAGGGTGAGGTCATTGGATTTTGTCCTTAGGTGCTGATAGCCTACGGGTGTCATTCCTAGTACCCCTCCACCAATGCTGTGGTACTCAGCTTCCATAGCATGATGACCTCCTCTCCCTCAACTGACCTCAGATTGCTACCTACAAGAGTTCATTTACCATCATGACCCTCCTCTGGTACCCACATGCCCCCCAACTGTTCTCTCCACTCCCTCTCTCCTTCCTCCTATGTGTTAGGAGGTCAGGGGTCATCAGCTATGATATAGAGGCACAGGTTGGACTCTGAGGGACACGCCACCTTCATCCACTGTGGCTGCACCTGACCTTGCTACTTTTCTTTTCATTTCTTCCCCTGCTTGTCCCCACGACTGAATCTTTTCCAGGTACCAGAATTACTCATTGAGGCTCTACATATTATTGTCCTTATGCACATAAATTCATAAGCTCCTAGGTTTAGAGCTGGAAGCTGGGTCAAGTCCATCTAATTTAAGCCTTTAGAGATAAGGAAATTGAAGTCCAGAATGACTTGCCCAAAGAGTTCTATGAAGGCTCGGTTTCTTGGGTGACATGAAAGGTCACAAGATTTGAAAGTGGTAGAGTCAGGACCAAGAACTCAGGTTTTCCAACTTTATGATTACTATTCTTTCTATATCATTGGGTTTTCTAAACTTGAGCCTAGTAATCTACATACAGTATTGATGGGTGTTACTCAAGTGATTGGGGAGCCAGGTTGGGGTAATAATATTCCTGTGACCTGGGGGAAGGATGTCAATGACAAGAGAAGGGGGAGGATATTCTCTTCTCCCCTTCAAATCAAACAATTTAGTTGAGGAAACAGATCACAGACACACAAAACTCCCTGTGTGGTTTTGGCCAGGTCCCTCCCTGTCCTTGGACCTCAATTTCTTCCTCTGTAAAATGAGAGAAGTAGACCTTCACTAGACCCTAGCATTCCCTAAAGCTATTATCCCATATCTCTCCTCCTTTTCTTAACCAAACTCCTAGAAGAAGCTGTCTATTCTCATTGTCTTCATTTTCTCTCCTCTCACTCACTCCTCAACCCTCTGCACTCTGGCTTCCAACCTCATCACTCAACCGAAATTGCTCTCTCCAAAGTTATAAATGATCTTTCTTCTTGGATACTGTCTCCTTTTTTGGCTTTTTTTTTGTTGACACTATTCTCTCGTGGTTCTCGTCCCACCTGGCTCCTTTTATGGCTCATCAAACAAATCATGCTTCCAAGTTGTGGCTGTACCTACACAATTCTGTCCTTAACCTTCTTCTCTTTTTTTGGAGGAGGAAGGCAGGGCAATTGGGGTTAAGTGATTTGCCCAAAGTCACACAGCTAGTGAGTGTTAAGTGTCTGAGGTTATATTTGAACTCAGATCCTCCTGACTCCAGGACCAGTGTTCTATTCACTGTGCCACCTAGCCACCCCTAACCTTCTTCTCTTGCTATACTCATCTCTCTCGATGACTTCACCATGGCTTCCATGGCTCTAATTAGAATCTCTATGAAGAAAGGCAATTGACTTGAAAGCCAGGAAGACCTGGGATTAAGTACTTCCTAAAACATAATGTCTGTGTGACTTTGGGCATGTCACTTACCTTCAAAGTGCTCTAGGAAACTCTGAGAGTTTATGTTGTAGAAACGGTACTAACTTGCATTGGTAGAGGGAGTTCCCTCACCTGGGAGTTTCTTCTATGAATGAAATCACAGCCCCAGCCCCTTTCCCTATGTAGATAACTACAAGACTTGTTTATCCAGCCTGGTTTCTCTACTGAACTCCAGGCTTGAACTACCAGCTGCTTTTTGGACATTTCCCACTGGATGGCCTGAAGACATCTTAAACTCAACAGCCAAAACAGAACTCCTTATTTTAACCTCTCCACTTCCACACTTCCTAATTTCTCTTCACTAGTCACCTAAATTCTCAATCTCAGTGTCAGCTTCAACTCTGCATTTTCTTTCACCCCACACAGCCAATCAGTTCCCAAATTTTGTCATTTCTACTGTGACCCCATGTATTTCATCTGGCCACTGATCTCCCTTCTTCAAGTTTCTCCACTGATTTTCCACAGAGTTGCCCATGTGATTTGCCTTAAGTGAAACTTTGACCATGTCACTCAACTACTCAATCAACACCTGTGGTACCCTAGTGCCTCTGGGATAAAATATAAACTCTTTGGTTTGACCTTTAAAGCCTTTTATAACTTGGCTCCAGCCTTCTTGGAAATTCTTCCTCTTCCTGCACTCTGTAGTCCTGCTCAAATGACTCTCATGCTATTCCTCACATAAAGCACTTCATCTCTCATTTCCTTGCCTTTACACTGGCTGTGTTCTATACCCGGAATGCACTCCCTCCATACCTCTGCCTCTCAGCTGAAGCACCACCTTTCACAGGAAGTTTTTCATGATCCCCCAACTGCTAGTGCCCTCCCTCCCAAACCTCCTTGTGTTTCTTTTAGAATTTTCATGTATAGACCTATACAAGTGCATGTTGTGCCCCCTATAGAAGGTAAACTCCTTGAAGGCAAGCATTATTTCACTTTTGTCTTTGTATCTCTAATACCTAGTGAATGACTTGGCACATAGTAGGTGCTTAATAAATGTTTGTTGATTGATTGGTTAAAGAGGAGGGTAGTCTTGGCAGAATCATACAATGTGCCCGGGGAAGAGAAGAGCAGCACAGAGAAGGCAGTGGGGGTGGGGGTGAAGGGGGTAGGAAGGAAAGCCAGCAGGCCAACACTTGTGTCTCAGCAGCCAGGATCTATCTCCATGTCTGGGGAGATGAAGGCTAGATGTCATCAGCAGACTCTGCTCCCTCATTACCTGAGAAAGCTGGATTCCTCCTAAGACAGGCTGATGGGAAATGGTGAGAAATAATTGGGGAACAGCGGTGGAGAATGGGGAGAAGACAGACTAGAGCAGCCTTGCCAAGCAGTTCATCATTTCCAGAAATCTGCTGCTATTGCCCCAGAGGATATGATGGGTTGCTGTCCCTTCTCTGCATATTTCATCTCCTCCTCTCCCCCGTAGTTTTCAGCTTTGGAGTCAGAATCGAATCAATATGGTCATTGCTACTAGAAATGGTAGCTCAGCTCCCCTATGATCTCATGTGCTATCCTTGGGACTGCCCAAACAAATAGCACTCCCCTTTATGGATTGGCTCCCCCTACTAGAATGCAAGTGCTCTGAGGGCAGGGACTGCCTCACTTTTGTATTTGTATCCTCTGTTTTTGGCAAGTAGTAAGTACTTAATAAATGCTTTTGCATTCATTCACGGGGAAATATCTAGTCCAGGCTTTCTGCAGATCCCAGGGATGGAGGTGAGCAGGATGAGAAAGACAAACCCCAACTAGTTTAGCTCAACTGGAACAGAGTGTGGGGGCGGGGTGGTGAGAGAGGTCAGAAAGGTAGGTTGGTATCAGATTGTGAAAGGAGGGCTTCAAACTGCTGAATAAGGAACTCATATTTTATCTTACAAGCTATAAGGAGGGATTCAACATTTTTGATGAAGGCTATGACATGACCAGATCTGTGCACTGGAATAATTAACTTGGCAGCTTTGTGAAGGATGGATTGGGCAAGGGAAGAGACTGGAGGCTGGGGGACCAGGTAAGAGGCTGTTAAAAAAAATTCAGTCAATGATCCCTTGAACTAAAGTGGTGATTCTTTGAGTGGAAAGGAAGGTATGGCTATTGTGGAATTAGAGCCAACAGGACTTGGCAACTGATTAGATTTGAGGGAGAGGAAAAATCAGAGCTAACTTTAAGGCAATGAGCCTGGATGATTAGGGGGACAACAGTGCTCTCAGTAGAATGGAGTCAGGAGGATGGGGCACATTTTGGCAGAAAGGTGATGAGTTCCATTTTGGACATACTTGCTTTGAGATCCTAGTGGGGCATCTAAGAGCTATTTGGAGGGTAGATAGCAATGGTGCTCAAAGGAGAACTGGAATCTTAGAGGAGTAACTGTATAAAGAATATTGGATTGGGAGTAGGACGTTGCTGTTCAGTCATTTTTCAGTTGTGTCTGACTCTTCAGTTATACGCCTGCCATTTCCTTCTCCAGCTCATTTTACAAATGAGGAAACTGAGACAAGTATTTAAGTGACTTGCCCAGGGTCACATGGCTAGTAAGTGTCTGAGGCTAAATTTGAACTTCAGATCTTTCTGACTCCAGGCCTGGTGCCCTATCCATTGCAGCACCACCCTGGGATAAGGATGAGGTAGGTTCAAATTCAAGTTCTGCTACTAACTACCTAGGTCACCCTAGGTAAGTCAGTTAATTTCTTTGGGTGTCAGGTCTTCTTCTGTAAAACGAGGAGACTGGAGTCAATGGCTTCTAAAGTCCATGATAGCTCTCAATCTATGATTTCTAAGATCCTTTCTACCTCTAAAATCTTATGTTCCAAGGTCAGGGTAAGAAGTGTTTGTCTTGGGAGTCATTCCCATAGAGGTGGGAAATGAGATTCCAGGTTAACAGTTGTGACTTGTATACCCAGACTGTGTGTGAAGGGGAACAGGGGAGTCAGAATACCTGGGCTCCCATCCCAGCTCTTCTACTGATTGGCTGTGTGACCTTAGACAAGTCTCTTCCCCTCTCTGGGCCCCAGTTTCCTCTTCTGTAAAATGAGGGGGTTGGACTAGGTGCTTTCTTGTGCAGCATCAGTTGTACACATCATATATCCTATTTATTTAGGGGAATGGTGATCACTGGGTATCATTTTCCAATCCGTGTGACAGACACAGCCTGGCTTCATGAGATACTGTGCTCTCTCTCTCTCTCTCTCTCTCTCTCTCTCTCTCTCTCTCTCTCTCGTTCCCTCTCTCTACCTTCCCTCTTCCTCTCCTCATTCCTTTCCCTCTTCTTTCTCCCTTCTATCCCCTGCCTCTCTCTATCTTTCCCCTATACTCATTCCTCCTTTTAAGACCATCTGAATGCTTCCGTGAAGATATATAATAAATGCTTGTTGAACGGTGATATTTTTTCTGGGGACGGTCCTCTGTAGGTTCACACCAACCTAGAATGGTAGCTTATATAGAGACTGGTCCCTGCCAGGGTGACCTAGTGATGCCTGGTTAGGCTGGCAGGCTTCCCAGCATCATCAAACCTTTGATGAATGTGTTGATTGAGCCAGGCACAAAGAGAAGCCAGTGCTCTTTGGAGACACCCATTAGGAGCACTCATCCATGGGCCCATGGCGATTGTGATAATATAGATAAGGTCCTTAGCTCTTGTAGGGAGAAGTGGAAGATGGGTGGCCAAGGGCCTTTAGAGTCAGCTTCTACTCTAAAGGTCCTCCCATATGGAAAGACTCCTCTCCTTCCCCCTAGAGGAAGTATGGTAAAGTGAGAAAAAACCCTGGGTTTGAGTGCTGGACCTAACACTTCCTTACTACCTATATGATCTTGGGTAAGTGATTTCCCTTCTCTAGATGTGATTCATCTGTAAAAGGATCATAATCTTTGTCCCCTTCCTACCTCTCATGAGTGTTGTGGGGCAAGTGTTCTGTAAGCCATTAGGTGCTAGAGAAATGTCACTTTCCGTTAGCATTGTGATAATGTCCATTTCCCCACAGGTGCATAGGGAGAGAGGCATGTTCATAGAACCTGAAGGTGACTAGGCTGGAAGTATAATTAGAGGTCACATCATTATTTTAATTAGGGGGAAACTGATTCCTGCTGAGGTGAACTGACCCCACTAAGGCCCCACAGCCAACAGTATATGACTGTGACACACAAGTGGCAGACCTGGTATTTGAACTCAAGTCCTTGGACTCCAGAACCAGTGCTTTCCACTCATGCTGTTCCCATATAGGTATATAATTTTCCTGAGGCCATGGACTGTGTCTCCTTCCTCCCTTTATCTTCCACAGTACTAAAACAGAGCTATTCCCCAGTGGAATGAATGGGCTAGGAAGTAGTTGGCTTCCTCCTCACTGTAAGTCTTTCTGTGGAAAGCAGAGAAGTATTTGTCAGAGATTGACTAGATATCCTCTGAGGTACCTTCCTCTTGTGAGATTCTGTGAACTCCCCAATATGGTAGTAGAGTACCAATATTATTATTATTATTATTTACAGATGAAGAAGAAATGGTGGCTCAGATAGGGGGAATGACTTGCTCAAGGTCACATAGCTAGTGAGGTGTGGACTAGGATTTGGATCATAGCCTCGGGGTTTTAGAGCTGGAAGGGGCCTCTGAAGCCACCTACTCCAATCTCATCATTTTATAGATGAAAAATTTGAGACCAGACCCAAAGGAGTGAAGTAACTTGCATAAGATCATACAGAGTAAGGAAGTAGTAGAGACAGGATTTGAACTCCAGACTTCTGATCCCAAAGTCATTCCTCTTCATAGCTCTCTTGAGTCACAACCCCACTACTCTTTCCATCATATTATCCACTTATTTAACAAGTCGTGAAAAAGCTGGGCTGAGTCTATCAGGGTTTGTCTCCTGGCTTCCTACTCTAACCACTTGACTATATTATTCCTGTCTGCAGGTATTATCACCCTCCCATTTCATAGATAAGAAAATTGAGTTAGAGCCAGGATTTAGACTATGACTGCAAATCTAGTGCTTTTTCCATTGTCCTTTAGCAACATTGTACAAATATACATGCAGAAAAGCTCTTTGTAAACCTCAATGTGCTATGTAGATGATGTGAGCTATTACCAGGATGAAAATGATGGGCACTGGTCTAAGTGATTGATATCTGAGGTCCTATTACCCAGCCAGATTTAGCAGAGGGCTCAATATTTCGACAGTTATTCATCTCTGTCCATGGTACCGATCTTTAGTGATTGGGGAAGAAATCTAGCCCCTCCTTCTTTTGCCCTGGCCATACAGTCAGGACCCAAGTGTTATGTGTGTGTGTGTATGTGTGTGCATGTGTGTGTGTGTCCATATATGGGCACGCACAACCAGGCCTTCTTGCTTGGGGGTTTTACATACACTGCAGACCCCATTTTTGGTCCTCAGCAAGTGAAGATGGATAACAATTTTTCTATAGATATTCCTTACCTGACTTGTGTTTTTTTTCACAGGCCCCCTCTCTTCCTAGCTCCTTACTGTGGGTGCTCTTTTGGGTTCTGTCCTTGGTAGCCTTCTTTTCTCTCCCCACAGACTTTCTTTTGTCAATCTTCCTCTATCCCCCAATACTAAATGTTACTTACCTCTGTGCATAGGATAATCAAAGCTCTGTTTCCAGTCCCAACCTCCCTTCTGAATACCAGATCCATATATCCAGTTGCCTACTGGACATCTCTAACTGGGTGCTCCACTGTTGGATCAATTTCAACATATCCAAGACCCATCTTTTTCTTCCTCTTTCTATCTTTTCTCCTTCTGATGCCATTGTTTCTGTAGGTGGTACCACTATTTGTTGCCCCCATAATTGAAGCCTTGAGGTTACCGTGATCATTTCATCTTCTGTACCTCAAATGTACAATCAGTTCCCAGGCCCTGGTAATTCCATCCCTGCATTTTCTCTCAAATGCACTCTCCTCTTCTCCCTTCCCATTGCCACCCTCCTAGTACAGACCTTTATTTTCGCCCCTTTGCACTATTGTGATAGCCTCTTCACAGGTCTTTCCATTTCCAGCTGCCCTCTCAATCTGTCCTGTATGTTGCTTCCAGAATAATCTTTATTAGGCATATGTCACCCCTCTGCTCAAATAGTTTCAGTGGCTACCTATTGCCTACTTAGTAAAATTGACAGCCATCACAATCTGGCTGTCACCTAGCTTTCTAGCTTTGACTCCTGTTATTCCACCTATGCTATGTTCCATCCAAATCGGACAGTTCTCTGTCCCACCTCAAGACATGCTCTGTGCCATCATTCCTCCAGTCCTCTGCTCACACATGTCTCTAAGTTCAGTGCCCTCTCCCTTACACTACTGAATTAATATCTATCCTTCAAAACCCATGTCAGATGCCACCCCTTCCAGGACACCTCCCCTTCTCCCTCTGCCACAATGACCTTCCTCCTTGGATCTCACAGAGCATTCTCCACCTCTTTACTGGACGTTTCACATACTGTTGTATAAGCTCATTGTCAGAGACTATTTCTTCTAAGCTGTGTGTCTCCCTCTTTGCCCAGAACAGTGATTCTTTGCACACAGGACATGCTTAATTGATGCTTGTTGATGAGCAAGCTTGGCTCAGGAGAAGAACTGAGTAATGGTATCTCTTCCCTCATTGCAGAAAGAAAGGATCCTATGGCTGTGGAACATTGCATATACTATGGGACCCAGTTGTTTAGTTTTGCTGAACTGCATTTTTTCTTTGTAAATCTTTGGTAGAAGGAAAGGCTTGCTGGATAAGGCAAGGCGGAGGGTACATTCAGAGATGTCAATAGCATGTCAATAGCAAAGATGTCAATAGCAAGTTAGAAAAAAAAAACCATTTAAAACAAATTAACCATAAAAAAAATCCTCCAGGAGACTTCCTGGACCACAAGAGTCCAGTGATCTCTTACTTCTCTGTCCTTAAGTTTATGGGGTTTAGAGCCCCAGCTAGAATGCTGTGTTCTGTTCATTTTAGGAGGTACATTGATAAGCATCCTGAGGAGGGTAACCAAGATGGGAAAGGGTCTCAAATTCATGCACATGGAGATTAGTTGAAAGAACTGGGGGTATTAAACCTGGAGAAGGCTTGGGGTGGGGGGATTTAATAACTAAGTCTTTGAAGGGCTATCTGGTGGAAAGAGGGATTTATTTTTCTTGGGTCCAGAGGGCAGAACTAGAAGCAAGAGTTGGGGGCAGTGTTTAGAATAGGTTGAACTAGATGGCCACTGAGGTCCCTTTCAAATCTGGGATCCTGAGACTCCAAATTAATTCTTCTACACTGCCACTGTGTATTTTGTCCTTAGCATGTGCTCCCCTGTATTATTGGGTCTTTTTTCCTTTCTTTTGGAGGGCAATTGGGGTTAAGTGACTTGCCCAAGGTCACATGGCTATTTTTTTTGTGTGTGTGTTAAGTGTCTGAGGCCAGATTTGAACTCAGATCCTCCTGACTCCAGAGCTGGGGCTCTATTCACTGTGCCACCTAGCCAATTGGGTCTTTTTTCACATGTGTGATCTGACTCCCCAACAAGATTGTGAGCTTCTAGAGGGCAGGGAGCTTTTCCTACATTCCCCAAATGTAGCCCAACTTGGGGCTGTACACATTGCTAGTGCTCAGTAAATATTTGCTGAATGACTGAGGAATTCTTGGCCCTCTTAGGGTTGCTGCTGTGTGGGGGGGAAGGGGGAGCAGGAGAGAGGGGAGGTAAGAAATGAAACTACCTCTCTTTTGGCTCTGCAAAAGAGTTGAACCTGGCCCAAGGTTATCTTACCCTGTTCAGGGCCTAGCAGATTTTATAGTCTATAATAGGACCCCCCCCCAACCATGCTGGCTACTGACCCTGAACAAAGAAAGATTGGCACATGGGGTTTTGATTCGTTGACCTCTCCATCACAGCCCCCATGACTTCCTCTGGGCTATTTTGCTTCATTTATTCATAAAAAAAGGGCCTTCAAACCTGAGCCAGGTATTAACATTGTTCTATATTCTACAGGCACAATTGTATAATGATGCATTATATTCATAATAATATGGCAATATCATACATTGTAACACCTGTATGACCCTGCAATAATGATATTTTTTATTTCTCTTCCTTTATCCATCTTGGGTTCAGGTGGAGGATAAACCCAGAAGTCAACAGGCAACAAGACGCACAGAAGGGTAAATGGTCTTTCTATCCAGAGTACCTAGAACAGTGCCCAGGGCATAGAAGGCAACAGTAAACAATTGTTGAATTGAATGGAAATTACACGTGGCAGTCAACAGAGAGAGGCAGCTCTGAGTAAGGTTAATAATATTCTGTTGAGTAGAGGAGAGGTAGAGGCAGGTACAGGGAAAGGATCAGCACCACCCTTCCCAGAGAATTACTAGGCATTAGAGCTGGAATGGGCTTTGGATCATTTAATATAATCTTTTCATTTTGTAGGAGTAAAGTGAGACCCAACAAGAAGTGACAGTCAGAATTTGAACCCAGGTCATCAGATTTCCAGCCCCGTGGTCTTTGTGCTAAACACAAACTCTTTAGTCCTCTCATATTCTGTGCAAGTCACACAGGGGAAGAGGAAATTATCTATTTTCTAGGTGGGGAAATCTATTTCAAGGAGTTTCTGTGATTGTCACTTGGTGTACTGTTTGAAGAACTGGGACTGGAACCTAGTATCTTCAGACTGCCATCATAAGGCCCTTACCCTTTGATCCCTCTGGCCTCTACGTGTGTGACTAACTTCAGAGCCCTGGAGAATTGGGGTGGTTAGTGTTGCGCTGGTCATTATATAGACAGTTGGGGCCAGTTTCCCCAACATGTCCTTTTTATACACTGAAGTCTGATGGACCACTGTTCTTGAGGTGAGGCAGCCTCTCAAGAAAGAGGTTCTTCATCAATTACTTGCCCTCATTGGGCACCAGTCAAGGAAGACCTGCCTTATACCCAATTCCAAGCTAAGGCAAAGAGTGTTATAACGAAGTTTCTACACCAGAGATTAGTTCACCAAAGGGAGCTTGGTGCATAGATCTGGAGTTTAGAAAGGACAGGCTCGAACATAGTTACTAACTGTGTGGCTTTGAGCAAGTCACTTGTAGCATTTGTTTCCTCATCAATAAAATGGGGCACGATGATTCTTACAATAGCTCCCCCAGGAAGGTAGTGCAGAGTAGTGGAAAACTCCATGGAGCCTGGAGTCAGGTCCTGGCTCTATTGTGTCCAGTGGAAGCCACGGAATCTCTTTAGGCTTCCTTTTACTTCTTGGTAAAATGAAGGGGTGGACTAGAATCAGCACTTCTTAAACCCATATGGGGTAGTGACCCCACAGTGTAAGAAGTGCTGAAGGGGTGGAAAAGGGAAAACATTTAAGAAGCCTTGGACTAGATGAGGTTCTCTTTGGAGTCAGAGGACCCAGGTTCAAATCCTAGTTCTGCCACTTACTGTATGACCTTGGGCAAACCACTAACTTTCCTGGGCCTCAGTTTCATCTTATGTAAAATGAGCAAGTTGGACTAGATGGCATCTGTGGTCTCTACAGGGCTATTGTGAGGGAAGCCCTTGTAGAGCTGTAGAAGCCTTGTACAAATGTGAGTTGGAGAAAAAATGTAAAGATTTGTTACTATCTGAGCCCCACCCAAGGGTTCACAGAAGGGTCTATGGTGCAAGCAGACAAGACTTTCTTGGTTGTGGAGGGCAGAAACAAATGCAAAGGGCACTTGGACTGTGAGCAAAGTACAGCAGACTTCTGTCTCAAACCTTTGCCTCCCAGACTGTGTGGTAAAGGTGTGAGTGGCTGACTGGCCAGGGGGTAGTAGGACATAAAGTGACCCTCTGTTCCAAGCATGGCCTGTTGACAAAGGGTGGGGTAGGGGGTGTGTGTAGCAGTGCCTGGAAGACCAGAGAGCTGTACATATACAGAATCCTGAGATGGAAAGGGATATTAGAACACAGAATGTTAGAATTCGAAGGGACCTTCAAAAGTTACTTAATTCAACCAATATCCCTCAGTTTATTAATGCAGAAATTGAGGTTCAGGGGAGGAAGTGACTTGTCCAAGATCACACAACTGGTAAGTGGCAGAGTCCCAACTAGAACTCAGGTATTCTGGACTCCCTGGAGTCCAATGCTTGAGGACCCCCGTTGGAGAATGGGGCTGTGCTTGCAATAGCAGAGTTGAGGGACAGAAGAGAAACTGTCGCTTATGAAGGTTGCAGACACTTTTTGCTAGTTTGTTTTCCTTTCTCTCTTAGGTAAGCTGCTGTTGGCACTAGGTCTGATTTGGTGGGAAGGGGCAGCAGCTTAACCACCAGGAACCCAGAAACTCTAAATAGAGTCTCTTATCAGCGCAGCTTTCCAAGAAACTTTCTGGGACTTGGCCCTAAGACAGAGAGAGGTAGGGTATGATGTAGAATGGTGCTAACCAGGGTAAGACCTGGGCACGAAGAGACCCTGGAGAGGTGTAGCTAGGGTATATCTAAATTACCTACCCGGAGGCAGCTAGCACAACGGAAAGTACCTGGAATTTGGAGTAAAAAAAAAAAAAACCTGGGTTGGAATCGTGTGCCTACTGATTACTTGTGTTGACCTCATCTCTCTGGGCCTCAGTTTCCTTTTCTGTAGGAGGGGTTTGGACTTGATGAGCTTTTAAATCTTATGCTCCTAGGACCTTTGTAGTCCTCATTGCAATCATCTATATGCCCCCCCCCCCACTCTCTTCTCCCCCTTTTGCAGGGGAATGCTCCCTACGCCCAGCCCTTGCTTCTAGCTCCTCAACCTCCCTGGGTTCTTAGCTCTGTTATTTAGGAAGGATGAGTGGATGGGTGGCCAAAAGGTGAAGGCATGGGTGGGAAGGTTCTGAGTGGAACTAGCTATGGCGATCTTCTCCCTTCTCAAACTTCAGAGAAGCTCCTTTTTGCAACCCCTAACATTGGTAGGCACCTGCCGGGGAAAGGGGCCGGGACCAGGAGCAAACTCAAGGGGGGGAGGACAGTTTTTTGGGGGGTGCGCGCCTTTTATGACAGGTGGCCGCGCGGTGCGCGCTCCCGGGCGCCCAAAAGGGGGGTGGGGTGGGAAGAAAAGGTGGTTATAGGGGAAGCTGAGAGAGAGAGAGGGGAAGTGGAGGGGGGGAAGGGTGGGGGCAGTAAGTCCAGCATTGGTGGTGTCAATGGAGCAAACAATGGCAGGGGCAATAAGCGCCCAGATCTGGGCACCTTTTTGAATGGGCAAAGGCAACCCCGGGGAAGGAGGGGAGGCAGCAGCAGCAGAGGCTCAGGGGCAGCAACAGTAGCAGCATCGGGGTGAGGAGGAGGAGGGGGAGGAAGAGGAGGAGAAAGGCAAGGAGAGAAGGAGGAGGAGGAGGAGAGGGAGGAGGGAGAGGAAGAGGAGGAGGACAGGGAGGGGGAGGAGGAGAAAGCTAAGGGGAGAACCCGGGAGGGGAAGCCAGTAGCAGCAGCAGCAGCAGGAGCAGCGGCAGCCGCCCTCCTCCAGCTCCTGCTCGTTGTCGTTGTGGTCCTCCCTCCCTCCCTCCTTCCCCCCCTCGGAGGGCCGTCGCCGCCCCGAGCGGGCTCTCTGCGCCGCGCGCGCTGTCCGCGTGCTAGGCGCTCGGGGTTCGGGGCGGTGGCGCGTGCGGGGCACGGACCTCAGGACTCGCGGCGGCGGCAGCTGCAGCGGCAGCGGCTGCAGAAGCAGCAGCAGCAGCAGCGCGGGCGTTGAGCGGCGGCAGCGGCAGCAGCGGCGACGGCGGCGCTGACTCGGTCCGCAGCAGCGGCACCGGCACCACCCCCCAGAGCAGGAGGGAGGGAGGGAGCGAGAGGAGGAGAGGAGGCGCGTCCACCTGGCGGTCCAGGCGCATGGAGCAGCAGTAGCGGCGGCGGCGGCGGCGGCGGCGGCGGCGGCAGCAGCCCCCTGACTGCAGTCGGCGCTTGCAGCCCCACTGGGCCCCAGAGCCTTGCCTCGCCTCGCCTCGGGAACCAGCCTGCGAGGTAAGTGGCCTGGATGCCATCCAATGCTGGGGCCCTGCCCTGCCCTGCCCGGCCCCGGGCGGCGGCGGCGGGGGCGGGGGGTGCGGGTGCCACCGCTGCTGCTGCATGCAGCTGGAGGAGGGAGGCAGCGAAGGCAAGCAGCAGGGCGTGTGAGAGAGGGAGCGAGGGCGGGAGCGGGAGCGGGCACGGGAGCAGGCGCGGGAGCCTGAGCCCGAACCGGGCCGCCACGGGCACCGAGCCCCGCGCTCGCCCTCCCAGGCAATGCAATCTAGGAAAGGCCCCGTTCGCTTTCAGCCGCCTTGCTGCTTGCCTGCCTGGCCCGGGAGGGGGAGGGGAAGTGCTGGGGGCCGCGGGAGCCGCGCGCGCGCGCGCACGCACACTCTCACTCACACTCACTCACACTCACACACACTCACATACACTCACCGAGATACTCGGCCACGGCCACACGGGCCGGCACATACACACGGCCACGCACATGCAGGCACACATATAGAAACACGGACACGCGCGCGCGCCTGCTGCGCTGCGGGCACCGGGCTGGCTGCCGAAGCCCGGCGTCGCCGCGGGCGCCTTTCGCATCCTTCTTGGTACGGGGCCGGAGCTGGGGGAGGGGGCCCAGGGAGTTCCTCCCCCCCCGGCCCCCCGCCCCGGCCCCCAGCCTCTCTCCTTCCCGGGATCGGCCATCCCTCGTGACAATTGGCACGGGCCCGTTTCAGCCCAAGCTGAGCCAGGCTTGCGGTCCGGCGCCGCCCCGCACAGCCCCGGGGGGCCGCTACCCGAGAGTGCGGGTATGGTGGGCGGGCGGGCGCTCAGTGCTGGCCGCCCGCGGCTGCGGCCGCCGCTGCCGCCGCCGCTGCCGCTGTGCTATGGAATCCAGCGCTTGCAGCATGACTGCTTCTGCCTGCTTGTGGGCTGCCCGTCCCTCCGGGAAGCTGCCCGGTATCCCAGAACCCCCCTCCATCCCTCCCACCACACACACACACACACACACACACACACACACACACACACACACACTTAAAAAAAAACCAACCTACTACCCACCCATTGGTCCAATTGCAGCGTCGGCTGGTTTGAGGGACATTCGGACCCCCCGCCCTCCCCTCCGCATCTTTAGGTCTCTGGCCTCTTGCTAGTGTTCGTTGCGGGTTGTCTGTACTGAGACACTATTTTTTTTTTTTTTGCGTGGTTGGGGGGGGAAGAGGAGGGGGGGTATATTGGTGGGCCCCCCGCCTCTTCCCGGGGGGCCGGGTTTTTTTTTTTTTCTTTGGCGGGGGGGTGTGGGGCTCTCCCAGGGACTGCAGGCACACATTGGGCCAGGGCGGTGGCAGCGGGTGCGGCTTCCGCGCGCGGACCGCGCGGCGGCTCTGAGCCCTTGCACCCTGTTCATCTCTCTCTCTCTCTCTCTCTCTCT
>NW_027187270.1:4177688-4178815 GCF_028583685.1 Petaurus breviceps papuanus | reverse complement strand
CTCTCTCTCTCTCTCTCTCTCTCTCTCTCTCTCTCTCTCTCTCTCCTTCTCTCTCCTTCTCTTCCTCTATCCCTCTCTCCTCCTCGCGTCCCTGCTTTCCACGCTGGCGAACATATGCCTGGGGTTTTATTTACCGCCATGACGTTCCATGGCTCGGGAAGAATTTTCCCTTCTTTAAAAGGTATTTTTAGAAGGGAACAGAAAAGTCCTAATGAACTGTCATTTTACATATTAACTGGGAAACTGGCTAATCAAATAAAACTGGCTGACTGTCTGAAACTCTATCCCAGAGAAAAATGCGGCTGGGAATATAATTAGCCATCTGTCTACTGAGCAATTTAAATTTGGGCCCGGACATCTGTATTACAATGTCCAATTTTTGGAAGCCTTGGACATTTACCCAGTAGTGACAACAAAAATGGATTTGCTGACTAAGTTTTGAGGTTTGACCTGTGTATGCGGTTTTCCTTCACTTCCCCTTCTTCCCACCTCATCCTTTTCTTGGGCCCTAGATTTGGCCCCCCAAGCGGACCGGGTTCAGAACCGATCCGTCTTGCTTAGCCTACTGCAATGTTGGCAATGGTTTAAGTGGTTAGACGCGGCTACAGGTTCCACGGTCTTGCGTCTCGAAATCGGGATCCGCAATCTGACCTCCCAGAGGAAGGAGATTGATTGCATGAATACTAGCGGTGGGATAGACAATCCTTTTCCCACCGGTTCAGATTGAGCAGCAGGGGGTGGGGGTGGGGAAAGGGAACGGGGAGAGGGAACGGGGTGGGAATCCACCAAATATCTGAAAACATCAAATCGGACCTACTTCGTCTGCCTTCCCAGCTAGGGCTTATTTGTAAAACGAGAGATTCGGAAGAGATGATCTCTATGGTTCTTTCCCACCGAGACATTCTAGGTCTGTTTGACTTGAGTCCCCTAGCGCTTCTCCGTTCCCCTCCCCCCAATTATTCCCCTCTTCCCAACTCGTCTTTTCTGGTCATTTTGTCAGGTTATCTTGTAGCTGTCAATATTCTGATTGTGTGGGTTTAGCACTGTATTGGGTACCTGCTGTTCGGCTGAGACCAGGATGTTAAAATGTGCGAGAAAGGGCATTGTCCACAAATCTCCCCGTCTCT
>NW_027187270.1:4157375-4177678 GCF_028583685.1 Petaurus breviceps papuanus | reverse complement strand
TATTACTGTAGAGAAAAAGGGACCAATTTGGATCGGGGAAGAGACGGCACCGAGACGAAATGATTTAAGAGAACTTCTCCTAATATCCATTGTCAGAATATAATTAAAATGAACCACAGAACGACTGTGCAGCCGGCTAGAGAAAGCCATTTAAAGGCACACTTTTAAAACAAACATTTGACTTAATAACGAGCCTTGATAGATGGGTAACAATTATGTAAGCACGTGGCAGATTTCGACATACATCAAGTCTGTTAAATAAATCAACCTGCTTGGTTGAAAAAAAATCTGGGGTGCAGCCATGCTTTATTTAAAAAAGGGGGAAAAAAGCATGCTCACAACCTCAGGACTCGAGTCAAAGCCAGACAAACCCCGAACACTGGGAGCTTTCTCTCTGCTTCTCTGTTTCGCCCAGTCTAATGATTCGCAATTCCCACGACTCACTGCAACAGTCGTGCAGTCGGAAGGAAGCCTGTACTGTGGGGGTACTAGCAAAATCAGAAAACTGATACGGGTGGAAAGCCTGCTGGGGACTAGGGGTCAGGAACCAGGATATCTGGATTCGAGTCCCTAAGGACAGACCTTGCCACTTAGAAGCCTCCTTACCTTGGGCAAGGCATTTCCCCGTTCTGTGCCTCAGTTTCCCCATCTGTAAAAAAAATCGGGATACTGATGCCTGCACTCCCAGGGCAGTCGTGGGTGCCAAATGTGACAATGGAGGTTAAGGTTCGACAGAAATGTGACTGCTTGAAGCTGATATTTCTAGACTTCCAGGGCCCACGGTTGCCTTGCTCTAGATGCTCCCTTCACCGATACACATCTAAGCCCCTTCGCACTTGGGAGTTGCTGCAGCTGAAAACATTTATCACCCTGTGGCTGACCTTCTGTTGCTAAGCCTCTCTCCTCACTCAGCTCAGCCCAGCCTCGCCTGACAGACAGTCTCTGGGTGAGCCTGTTAGTACTTGCCTGGCTTCACTTTCAAGAGCCCAGGGTCACCTCCACACAATTGAGAGGCTTCAGAGAGGGCTATTGGTGGGCTGTTCGTGCTGATGATGCATTATTTTATTTTAGATTAAAACATTATGAAATAATTATATGAAACATAAAATAAAACAAAACAAAACATTATGAAATAAAGCTTAATGATGCTAACACAAAGAGGTACTCCAGGATGGTGCAAAGAACTGCCCTCCCCCCACTGGGAATTCTAAAGAAACAGGTTTAGATCTGGACACCCCTAGAGAACATCTAGTCCGAGTCCTTGTTTTTCAGAGAAGGAAACTGAGGCTCAAGGTGTCACAGCACCAAACTGGAACTCCTGCTCCAATCCTGACTCCCAATCTCAACTTCTTCTCTCTGCTTTCAAATACCAACTCTGTGGTTGGGATGCACTCTTGGGCGAGTCACTTCTCCCTCTGGTCCTTAGTTTCTCTTTCTGTAAAATGAGGGGGTTGGGGTAGATAATCTCACAGTTGCCTTCCCTTCCAGCCCCCCAAAAAACCCCTGATCCCTTTTATTTTCCCTGAATTAATTAAATGGTATTAGGTTTGGAGGGAGGATTTGCTGTGTAACAGTGGTCCCTTGGTGCTGTATCATGGCAGGGCTGGGAGATGATTTTTTCCCAAAAGAGGAGAGGGAGTAGGTCCTGGGTGGCCCTAGACTCTGATACAATCTTGTTCAGCTGTCATACCCATCTTAAGGCAAAGACAGTCACAGCAGGGCTAAATTAGGGCCTGGGGTGGGGAAGGAGGAGACAGGGCTGCCTTACTTCACCAGTTTGCCCTATTCCCTGAAGCCTCAGACATTCTAAAATGTAGACCCTGTGCTTTTTTGTCCCTTTTTTTGGTCCTTTCTGAAAATTTGCCCAACAGCTCAATGCTTGGAGATCTGCCATTGTGGGGATGGAGGTCGGGGATGGGGGGGAAGTGTTTCCAAATCCTAGTTAATCAGGCTGGCTCCTTCACCCTGGGCTTGCCCTGCCTCTTCAGCCCCTCTTCCTTGTTCAGAAAACCCCTTTTTAGGCAGAGGATAACGTTTTTCTGAGTCTCCTTCCCTGGGCACCAACACCTTGTGTCCCCCCTCCTCTCGTGCCCCCTCAACATAGAAACCCACGTGACTTTACTGTTAAAGTCCTAGGTCATAGGAAGGAAGCTTATGTAATACAGCCCACCCTCTTCGTTTTACAGATGGGGGAGTTAAGGAGCAGAGATGGGCCATATATCCCAGATCACACAATCAGTGTAGCAGAGCCAGCTTCGAGTCCATAAGCTCTGGTCCCAAATTTAGTCCTCTTTCCACTCCAACACATTGTTGTCTGATTCCCTCATTTTGCAGGTGAGACACCTGAGTCTCAGTGGAGGGGAAGTGACTGGCCCAAGGTCACACAACAAGGAGGTGGAAGAAGCAGGACTCCAGCCTAGGACTTGTGACTGTGAAGTGAAGAGTTCTTGGTACTAGAGCATACCACCTTCAGCTCTAGGACCAAAGACGCAGGCCCTGCTTGAGCTCTGATTGGTCTCTCTGTGGTCTTCAGGGGGCCTACCTGCAGGTAAGGAGGGTACCTTTGAGCATATTTTTGCAGCCTAACTCCTTTCTTTCCTATTACCTGCCCACAATTTGGAGCCTTGCCTTGATAGTAACCTCTCTGTTTCTTTGGTGTCTCTTCTTTGTAACCCAGGGCTCTGACCTGCCATCTTTCTTTCTTTCTACTGGAGAACACACTGAAGTGTTTGGGACCAAGTAAGTATCAAGCTCCCATTTCCTTTCCCCTTTCCCTTGTGCCAGCACCACAAAATCTATGCTCACCTCTAACACCTCTATCAGGTTTTCAAATTGATTTCCCTCCTGACATAGGGATTGCAAGAATGATTGTTCCCATTTTACTGATGAGAAAATGGATGCAGAACACAAAAAGTGGTGAAGATAAGAAATACCTTACATTTCCAGTCCACCTTAAAGTTTATGTCATATTTTTCTTACCATATAACTGTGAGAGAGGTGTTTGTTGACTCTATTTTACTGATGAAGAAACTGAGGGCTAGAGGTCATTCACTGAGTCCCTCAACCTTGAGTCAGGTACATTCCTCCCCTGTTCTGGGCAGTTCTCTTCCTTTTACTTAAATATGCCTTGGACATAATGTTATTGCCTCCCTTGGCAGTCTTTTACCATGGAATAACCTGTAGATTTGGACTCAGAGAACCCAGATTCAAATGCCACTGCTGCCACTTGCTGCCTCTGTGACCAGGGCTAATTCCCTTCCCCTCCCCAGGCCTCAGTCTCCTCATCTGTAAATTAAGGCAGTTAGACTTAATGACCTCGGAGGTCCCTTCTAGCTAAAAATCTATGATCCTATAATTCTTCAAGTGTTTCAAGCTTCTCAGAAGCCAGTGGTTAAATGGAAGTGCTTAGAGGTCATGTATTGAAGAGAATAGGTACAAGGGCTTCCTTGGTCTTTCTTGTTTTGTGGTAAGAATATTTGGAAGATGTTTTTTCCTTTATTGTGCCATCATCACTTTCCAGTGGCTCCCTCCCCATAGACCTCTCCTTCATGCCAAAGGGAGCCCGCCAAGCCAGGTCAGCCAACACAGGGAGCACGGCTGGTAGGGTCTATCCAGTGACCTTTCTTATTTTTCTGCTGTTCCTTTGACCTCTGGAAGGCAACTTTAAATCCAGCCCAGTGTTTTTCCTTGTAGGGTTTGTGCGGAGGTGCTTCTGTTGGGATTGCAGAACTGGAGAGAGGTGGGCACCCCAGCAGGGTCTCACTGTTTGTGGTCAAGTTGTGATACTGAGCAAAGCAAGATCAGAAATGTTCGTGGGGGTTGGGAAATGTCTAGAGCATTGGCTCACTAGCTCCTAGGTTCATGGTTCAGTGGGAGGAGCACCAGATTTGGGAATCCCACCTCATGGCTGCAAATGCTATATACCTTACTTCTTATGGGACATACCTCGGAAAAGCCATTTTCCTTGTCCATGCCCATGCTTCAGATTCCCTGTTTCTTAAATGAGCGGTTGGAGTAAATGATCTCTCAGGAAGGCCCTTTTAAAGCTATGACTTTATGAACTCACTGTCTTCTCAGTATGGAGGGATAGAGACAGAGGAGGAAGGACTGTGTGGAATAAAGGGGAAGCAAGGGTTTATATTTCCATTGGGATAGGGTAGTGATAGTAATCATTCTAATTTATATATTTTTTAGCTTTACATAGTGCTTTCCTCACAAAAGTCCTCTGAAATATATAGTGTGAATATTATTATCTCCATTTTACAGATGAGAAAACTGAGGCTTCCCTGAATCTTGTGATTGTGAGGTACCAGAATTGATTCTAGAGATAGGTGCATGAACTGCTTCTCTGGATTTGTGGGAAAAAAAAAAAAGCAGAACTGGTTGGTGTGTAGCCCTGCCTGGAGGCAGGGGGACGGACAAAATGGCCTCTCAAGGTACTTTTTAGTCACAGAATGACCCAATATTAGACCTGTAAGGGACCTTGGAGATCATCTAGTCTAACCCTTTTATTTTATAGGTATGGAAAGTGAGGTAGCTAGCCCATAGTCAGTCACCAACCAACATTACAAATGAGTTCCTAGGATTTTGGAAACAGTCTTTATCTGCAGTGTGGTCCAAGCACCTAGGGTTGAACTCAGAAAATGCCAAAGATTTTGCTATCTCTTCTAAGTAAAGGTTGGTAGGACTCTTAAGTCAGCCTCCATTTGTTAAGCTCCTCCTGCTTATTGGAGGGGAACGGCAAGGGACCTGTGCCCTCCAGGAGGTCTATTGGCTGGCATCAGGACAACATCTGTCTCCTTCCTCAGGAAGGTCCCCACACAAGACCAACAGTTGGGTTCTTTTCATTTCTTTTGACTCCCCCTCTGTACCCTAAGCTTGTGTTTTCTAATGTTTTATTTATAGAATGTTTGATTTGAAAGGAATCTTAGAGAATTATCTAGTGCAGCAACTCTTCCTCACTTAAATCCCATTCACACAAGAATCAAGACATCACCCCATGATGCCATTGGTCCTCTTTGAAAACCAAGGACAAACAACAATGACATTTGACAGTTGAGGAAACTACTACACAGAGACTGATAGTGAGTTGTCCAAGGTCATATAAGCAACAGGGCTGGGGTTTGAGTTCAGGCCTTTTGACTCTAAACCCTTGCCCTTTCTACTATACCTGAAGTCCTCAAAACCTTTTTTCCCCTTGTTCTGGTACTACAGAAAAGAACAGATACAATCCAAAAGAATTCAAATGACTATTTCTCTTCAGTGTAGAAAGCTTCTGCTCCTACACCCCTGCCCCAGTTAGCCTTCCTAATTATGTTTAATCAGGCTTTATCTGTTACCATTGGGAAGAAAGGAGAAGGTCCCTTAGTTTGCTGGGTGAGAGATGGAAGTTAGTCTTAAATGTTTTTCTTGGGGGGGGGTCACCTATACCATTGATACTGACACATGAATAACTGAGGATTGCCATTTAAAATGGAAACTTGAGGGGCAAGTAGGTGGCACAGTGAATAGAGCACCAGCCCTGGAGTCAGGAGGACCTGAATTCAAATCTGGCCTCAAAAACTTGACACTTACTAGCTGTGTGACCTTGGGCAAGTCACTTAATCCCAATTGCCCTGCCCTTCCCCCCCTCCAAAAAGCAAAATAAATAAATAAAATGGAAACTTGAGCATGTTTTTCCGCAGGTGTGTGGTGCAGTAACCTGGATGTCTTGGTCTTAGATATTCACTGACACTGCTATCTATCTTCTTCCAGGAAATATCACTGTCAGAGGGAGCTATGAGGCACACCGTGCTTGAGATGTGAAAGTATAGGGGTGTTGAATTGGGGCTGGGAGGTGGGGAAATCAAAGCAAGAAAAATGGCATGGGGTTTCATAAGCCAATTCTTCCCACATAGGTATTACCTTAGAAGAATTAGTATGAGCCAACACCAGCTATTGTTGAGTAAACATCTCAGTTCTACAGTTCTGATACCCGGAGCACTATATAGCCTGGGGACCTCCTTGGCCTGGGTGTTAGGATCTCATCCACAGTTGTCTTTAGGAGCAGATGTGTCTCTCTTGGAACCTGCCCTTTAAGGTCTGTGTTCAGGGAGCTGGGAGCTTGGTTGTGTCTGTAATTCGGGGAAAATAAGGATCTTTGGAACCTGACCCATTGGTCTATATCTACTCTTCTCAAGGGAGAAGGAAGTTCTCTCACAAAGCCTTTCCATTTTTTCCCACTTGCTATTTTCTTCTCAACTTGCTTGTGATTAATTAGCCTGCAAGTCTTTAGCCCAGGCACATAGTTCCTGGCTTACCTGGGTCTGGACCAGATGTCTCCTCCTGCCTTTAGTTGCTGAATAACTGGGACAAATTCCTGAGATGTCGCTACTCCCTGAACATATGTGGGGAACAGTCAGAGCTGTTCACATTTAGCTGGCATGTGAAGGCTGAGGCAACCAGCAAAGTACTGGAACTAGACCTTGAACCCAGGCCTTTTGACTCAGACACCACTATTCTATAACTTAAAGTTTTGTGAGTGAACCGATGTATCCAGGGTGCTTTGGAGTTGTAAAGTACTATGTAAGTGTCTGCTCTTGCTGCTTATATTACTTTATGGACATTAGAGAATGGATCTGAAAAAGCGTAGTCTACTAATTCTTCCTCACCACCCAACAAATTGACCACATTTCTTGGTTTCTTGTAACCAGAGGATCATCAACTTTAGAGATGGAAGGAACCTTATATCACAGTGCCAGAGCTGGGTGGGACTTTAGCACATGGAACATAGGTTGCCAGAGCTGGGAGGGATCCTAGAATGTAGGAGAAACATTTGCTGGAACATGAGAGACAGACCTTTCTTTGAACAATTGTCTGAGGAGAGTGGTGTCAAACACAGAGAAACAGGCCACTGAGCCTTCCCTATGGATCCCTGGGCTGCAAATTGGCTTAGTTTGAAATTTTTAATATATCCGTTTTATTGTCTTTTAATTTATTTTGTCCAGTATTTCCCACTGTCATTTTCATCTGGTTTGGGCCATGTTTGAACCTGTGTTGGACACCTCTGCCCTACTCTTTGAGATTCCTACTCTTTGCTAATTGCAACACAGAAAAGCTAGAAGTGACTTAACATATCATCAAGTCCACCCTCCTCATTTTAGCGCTGAGGATACAGAGGCCCAGAGAAGGTAAGTTATTTGACCAGGGCCACATAACAAGTTAGTGTCTGAGGAAGGATTTCAAGTCAGGATTCCCTGACTCAGAGTACATCACTTGACTCATTGAACCTCTTCACTGCTTCTAGACCCTCAGAGTTAGAAGGGCCCCAGAAACCTCTACAGTCCATCCTGTGCTAGAACAAGGAGCACCTGGAGAACACTTCAGAAGTGGCCATCCAGGCCTCCCTCCCACTTCTTCACACCTGTCTCCGTGTACTCTTTCATGTTGTTCTGTCTCTATGGGCATGTTGACTGACATCCAGAAAGTCGCTTTTTTGCTCTCAAAACCATTTTACTGCGTATTTCCTTCCTGGGTCACCATCAAGTCCATCAGCTCCACTGTGGCCAGATCAATTTTCCTCAGTACTCGCCTCTCAGGTTCTCGGCTCCTCCGGTTCAGTTTCCCTGCCCCTTGTTTATGCTAGCTTTGTGTCTGATTCGCTGCTGTGCTCCTGCCCTATGACCCCCTGCTCCCAATACCTGCAAGAAGCATCGATTGCTTCCAAACTCCCATTTTGTACTGTTGGTGGCTATCAAAACAAAGCACTCAGAATCTCAGAGGGCATTTAGGCCAACTGTGGCCCATGCAGGAGTTTCTTTGATAACAGCCCAGCCAGGTGGTCAGCCAGCCTCTGTTTGGCAACCTCCAGTGAAGGAAAAGCCCTGAGCTCATCAAAGCAGCCTGTTGCATGCAAGGGCAGGAAGCTTGAACTGGCAAAGTATTTCCCTTCTGTGGAACTTCAACATGACTCCCTCCTCCTCCCTCTCTTTGCTCCTAGCTTTGCCCTATGGGACCACACATAGGGAGGGCCTCTTACTGAACAATCCTTCAGATACTTAATTTTCCTTTTTTCCAAACTATCTGCACTTTGTTCAACACGTTCTTGGGTGGCATGGTCTCAGTCTGTCATGCCCCATCTTCCTCCAGATATACCTTGGTTTGCCTATGCCTTTGTCCTTCCCAGAAATGACTGTGATAATTCAGAAGTGGTCTGAGCAAGATAGAGTATAGAAGGACTTCCCTTCTCTCTGGAACCTTGGCCTCTCTTAATGCAGCCCGAGTGGGCTGGCTTGTGTTGAGCTTGCAATTCCCTAAAATCCCCAGATCTTTTTCCTACAACTCACCTAAACATGCCTATCCCTTTGTGTACTAGGGAAGCCAGTTTTGGGGGGATCCTAATGTCTTTATCTTGTCCTTGATGGCAGGTTTAGTGAGAACAGATGGATAGATCCGGCAGATCTCCCTCCCTGGGCTCCTTTGGGATTTCTGAAATTGTTAGGGCTGCTTCTAGAGCACTGGGTTACCACCTGACCCCATCCCTGCCCCTAGGCTACAGAGGACCTGGTTTGTATGTATCTGGAGCTTCTAGAGGCAGAAGCAGACAGATCTCTGGATAACTGGTGGTTGGCATTTTCTTAGCTCCTGCTCTTCAAACTTTAGCACTCATGGGGTTTAAGGAGTTCATTGAGTCCTTGGGCTAGGAGTGCTCCTGAGGAATAATCCATACCTGCCCTTAGACCCACTTGTTCTTACATAGGATCATAGAGTGGAGACCTATGAAGGGACCTTTGAGATCATCTGGGTGGACCCCTTTATTTGACCCTCAGAGAGGTTAAGTAATTTGCCGAGAGTCCTACATCTAGTAAATGACAAAGCCACTGCAGATTTCAAACCCACTTTCCCTACCTCCCAAGCTGGTACTCTTACAATCTCATGTGCTATAGAGGAATATTTTTTTTTACTTTTTGTTGGTTGTCTTCATTTCTTCGATTGTTTGTTTTTTTCCCTTTCAAAATTCAGTGGTTTTTCATTCATTCAAGCAATATCTACTAAGTGCCTATTTTGTGCCTATATCTGGCTTGGCACAGTAGGAGATGCAAATTTCTGGGCCCTACCTTCCAGTTGCTTTTATAATCTGGTAGGGGAGGTAGAAGAGGCAGCATGGCATACTGTGGGAAGAACATTGGATTGAGGGTCAGAGAACCTGGCCTCAAAATCTGGCTCTGCTATTGCCCAGAATCACAGAATCTTGGAGTTGGAAGGAACCTCATTCCCCTTCTGTCCATCCTTAGCTGATTAATATGTCCAAGTACTTATTCATTTACTAAAGGGTATGACCCTGGGCAAATCACTTCCTATTTTTGGGTTTACCTTTCCCAGCTTGCAAAAAGAGGGGGTTGGACTCCAACCAACCTGCTTCAATCTCCAAGATCCCCTCCCCTTCTGTTTCTTATGACCTTAAGACATATATGCCAATAACTATAACTCAAATGAAATATGTGAAGTACATAAGAGGAATCAAGGTGTTTTGAGAGTAGAAGAGGGAGAAATCCCTTGCAACTAGGAGAATTCAGGCTAGGTCTCTTGGAGGATGTCAGTAGGTAGAGATGGGTGGGCTGGGGGAGGGGGAGGATTCATCTTTATTATCCCAGTTGACCTGTTGGCCAACAGAGATGCTGCCATGTCCCTGCTCTTTTACCATTGATTCCCAGTCCCCCTTCACCATTCTCCCTCTCCCTGTCCAGCCCTTTAATGGGGATGACTATGTTCCCTCCCCTGCTGTTCTGGGGCCTTAGCTGCTGGGAGAGAGGTTGCTATCAGCACAGTGCAGCAGTAAATGGCATTAACTTGTGACTGACACGTTGATCAGTGCCTCAAGACCAGAGTGTGGAATTATTGACTTCTGATTAATGAATTGAATCTTCTCTGCAGTAACCCAATCCCCGTCATCCTAACGGGTTATTTATTACCACTGGAGGATGGCTCATCATTGGGAACGCAGATTCTGCCTTTCTAGGAGCCTTAGGGCCAATATCTGGCTTCAATCATACCCGTAGTATCAGAGCTGAACCTTGTCTCCTCTGGACAGGGATATGCCACATGGACACATGGACCTACTTCCAATTTAGTGAACAGACCAGAACTAAGGATGAGAGTTCTTTTTCACTGTTTTTATTCTTTAAATGGATGAAAAGATGGATAAATAGATAAATGGATGCAGACACAAACTAATTCTTGGTGAGTATAGGGGTCATCCATGGGTTAGAAGTGAGCGACCTCCTTCTTTACCTGTTCTGAGGCATCCATACAGACAGTTCTAAATCATGTACACTGAAATGTGTAAACTCATGTACATCAGTTCTAACTCATGTACACTGAAAACAAGCTTGCTGCAGCAAGAGGTATTTAGGTTAACTACATGCAAGAACTTCCTGACCATGAAGAGAACTAGGCACATGTTTTTAAATACATAAAATAAAATACGGGATTACAAAGCAAATTAATTATATTGAATTACAGTTATCAAAATTGTGAAAAACAAAGTAAACAAGTTCATGGCCCCAGGTTAAAAATCCGTGACCTAGGCTATACCCCTCATTTAACAAATTTAATTTCATTCGTAATCTTCATTTGTTAAATGAAGAAACTGAGACCCAGAGAGGGGAAGTTACTTGCCTAAGGTCATGCAGCTAGTAAATTACAGACACCCAGGATTTGACCCAGCCTTCTGACTCCAAATCCACTGCTTTTTACACATCATCTCCAAGGTGTATTCCACTCCCCACCCCCCAAGAAGCACTATTTGTGATTGTTTAAGTTAATTCCAAGCTAAGGACAGGGAGATATACTTCTGACAGGTTAGTTTTCTCAACAATTCAGCATTTATTAAGTGCCTATTCTATGCAAAGATTTATGCCAGGTAACTGGGGGTACAACAGACAAAAAAAAACAGTTCCTGCCCTTAAGGTGCTTACATTTTATTGGTTTCTAGTTGCTTCTGAGCCTAGGATTCTATTATTTATGAAGTGTCAATGTGAGGTCTCCTGTTGTTATTAGAGAACCTCCATTTCTGCCTTGGTTTCCCCACTTATAAAGTTGGAGTTAACAATAAAACATTTTTTTCAATAGACTTGGTGGTGGTATGATATAAACTTGTAAGGGAGGAAACAGTTTGAATCTGATCTGAAAGACTAGATGTCCCAACACCCACCATCTCACAGTGGAAAATGGTAACCCTTCAGTTCTTACACAGTCATAGAACACTTTGCACTCTATGGAAACTTGGGGCAGTTGAAAGATAATTGGGCTAGGAGAGAGACTTGAATTTTAGTCTGGATTCTGATGATACTTACCTGCTGTGTGACCTTGGGCAGATGACTTTCCCTCTGGATTTCAGTTTCTCCTCTGGACCTGAAAATGAAGGGGTTAGACTTGTTCTTCAAAGACCTTGTTACGTCTGACACTATGAGCTCGCTTGTGCTCTCTATCTTTCTCTCTTTCCTTTCCTCCCTACCTCCCTCTCCTCACTTCTCTCTCCTTTCCTATTTTTCTTCTTTCTCTCTGTCTGTCTGTCTCTCTCTGGGTACTGGTTCATAGGACTGAGACAGTCTTCTGTGCTTTATCATTCAGACAACAAGCTTCCACTAGAAGACTTGCAGGGCCACTGATGTCACAGGGACCTGACATGAAAAGGATCACCTTTCATTTTGGAGGCCCTTAGATTCATCTGTGGCCTCAAATTCACCCTGAAGGTCTGGTTCTGTAAGCCCTAAAGTACTGTGGTATCATGGGGCTAGGTCACCCTATAGCTATTCTGGTGAGGAGCCTCTCCTAATGTAACTGATCCATTGCTGGGCCTGTACTCGATGCCTTTTTAGCTTGGAGCAGGTCCTTCCTTTTTTTTTTTTTTGAGGGCAATTGGGTTAAGTGACTTGCCCAAGGTCACAAGGCTAATAAGTGTTAAGTGTCTAAGGTCAGATTTGAACTCAGGTCCTCCTGACTCCAGGGCCAGTGCTCTGTTCATTGCGCCACCTAGCCGCCCCAGGTGCAGGTCCTTTCAAAGGTGACTGCAACAGAGCCCTGGAGAGCTCAGGGTAATATCTATGTCCTGGTGAGTCATTGGAGAAATAGTGTTGTAGAGGTTAATAATGGCAGTTTACATTTACATTAACACTACAAGATTTACAAAGTGTTTTACAGGTATATCACCTGAACCTCATAACGTTGCTTGTGAGATTGGTAGTGTTTTCTAGATAAGGAAACTGAGGCTTAGAGAGGTGAGGTATTTTGTCTTAAATTACACAGTAAGTGATAGGAGATTGTTGGGGGGAAAACTCCTTATAAGACTTAAAGTGTTTGCAGCTCACACTTCCCCTCCTCACCCAGGGCCCATGAAAGCCGAGTTCAGGTTCAAACTATGCTTGGGAGAGTGTCTAATAAGAAAAACATGACCTCATGAACCTCTATCTGATGCTTCTTTTTAAAGTCAGACTAAATCAGAGGAGGCACTATGCCAAAGCAAAAACATTTAATTAAACAGAATTGCAAGGTACATAGCAAGGAAAATTCCCTTCACATACATAGGGACACACATATTCTCTATCAGATTCCCATATCACTAGTAGAGAGGGAAGATATGGAGCCTGAGAAACTCATACTCCTAGGGCTGTATCCTATGTGGTATACCTCTTTACTTTCCTAAACTCTTTCTTATGGGTTTCCTGCTGATCAAATCTACTGATGACATCCCCTGGCTGTTTTTCTGCTGAGCTCTAAGCTGCTGCTATCATATGCTGGGCAGCTGTCTTCTGTGCTGTAACCTATTGGGTTTTCATTAGATGCTACAGTCATCTGAATTGTGGTTATTATGCAGCATCTTCCCAGGGGTGCACATCCAGAACTTTTGTGAGTCTAACCCATACTCTCAGAGCTGTTATAGCTTTTTTGTGAATCAGGTGCACATCTGCACCTAGCCAGCACAGTGAGAATCACTCTACCTAAATCAGTCTTATGATCTACTTTCTTCCTTAGCAGCGACTCTTCCAGGCCTACCAGCTATTTGAATTTGGTAGAGTAGAAACCCGTTCAGTTTCTTGGTTCTCCTGCTACCTGTCTAACCGCTTCTTTTCAGTCTCCTTTGAAGGATCATCATCAGTATCATGTTCTAAACTTTGGATATAGCCCCAGGCTCTATTTTGGGCCATCTTCTCTATTTTCTCTTAATAACCTCATCAACTTCCATGAGTTTAATTATAATTTCTATGTTGATGACTCCCATGTCTCTATTTTCAGCTCCAGTCTCTCTTCTGAGTACAAGAAAACTACACCACCAAACTGCTTATTGGACAGTTTGAACTGAATTCCTCCAGACATCTCAAATTCTATGTGCCCAAAACTTAACTCATCCTCTTTCTACCCAAACCCTCCGTTCTTCCAAGCTTCCCCATTTCTGGTGAGGGTAGCAGTATTCTTCCAGTAACTACCCAGGTTCCCAACCTTGATTTCATCCTCCCCTTCTCATTCCCACAATTTATTCAGTCTTGTTCTTTCTACCTCCATAATATTTTTTGTCTCCATCCTCTTTTCTTCATACTCATGATTGTCACCATAAGTTCAGGCCCTTATCATTGCTTACCTCAATGGCTCCCTATTACTTCTAGGACCAAACACAAACCCCTCCATTTGACATTTAGAGACCTTCATAATCTTGGCCCAGGGAATCTGTTCAGCCTCATTATACATTGTTCCACTTCCTGCACAGTATGGTCTAACCAGGCTGGTGTTCTTGGTAGCTCTCATACATAGCACTTCATTTCCTACCTGCATGCCTTTTCACTGGCTGTTTCCCATCCCTGGAATTCATTATTCAGACAACAAGTATTTATTACATGCCTACTATGTGCTATTACATGCCTTACCACCATCTCTCTGGATCTATAGTTTCCTTCAAGAATCAAATCAACCTTCTGCATGAGGTCTGTCTTGTTCTCTTTAGCAGCTAGTACCTTCCCCTCCCACCTCAAAATCACCTTGTATCTATTTTATATCCCTGTTTTATACCTCATCTGCATCCCACCAGCTGAAAGTGGCCTCCTGCTCACACTAATCTAGAACATCTCTCTATAATATGTGAGGGTTATATCCCTATATGTTCATATGTTGTCTTCCATGACTAGATTGTAAGATCATCAACGGCAGGGGCTGTTGCATTTTTGTCTTTGAGGCCATGGCACTGAGCTGGACCCTGAAGGGAGAGCTGGGTTTCAGACTGACTGAGATGACAAGCAAGTGCATTCCCAATGTGAGGGATAGCCTGGGTGACTACACAGAGGTGAGAAAAGGCAGGTCAGTGTTGGTGAACAGTCATCCAGTTTGGCTGAGCCACAAAACCACTGTAGGCAAGGGAACAGAATGAGGTTGGGTTGGCAATGGGGCCTTCAGTGGTAGCTGAGGAGGTTCTATTTTCTCCTAGAAGTAAGAGGGAGCCATTGAAGATTTTTGCCCAGGGAAGTAATAAGACCAGACCTGGACCTTAGGATGATTCTTTTGGTTGCTGTGTAAAGGGAGGTATTGGAGATGGAAGAGACTAGAGGTAGGAGGCAGGGACATGACTTAGGAGACTATCAAAGTAATCTAGGCCAGAGGTGATAAGGGCCTAGGGAGCAGAGGTGGGGGAGGGATAGAATCGACAGACTGATTGGATGGAGGAGCAGGAAGATCAACTCTTTGCCCTGAGTGTGACATGGAAGGAGCAGGGAGTGTTCACCTCCAGTGGAAGCAGCTCGGGGCTCCGTTTGCTTTAGGAAGATTCAGGTTATTAAACTCCAGGCTGCCAAACTCCAGGGATCAACACAGCAGCCTCAAACACCTTTTTGATTCATCGCACGAGAAATTTTCAAAATTACTTTTTAAATTAAATGTTGTTAAGGTTTAACGTGAGCGCAAAGGAAGAGTTTACTCTGGCTCGTTGTCTGCCCTTTGGGTCTGTCACAGCCAATCACTGGCCCAGCTGGTTCTGGCCTCCCCTGCCCCAAGACTCTGGAGAGGTCAAACCACAACATCTGCCCATAAAATCACAGCACTATAGAAAGTCAGAGACTCACGGGACAGGAAGAGAGCTTAGAGAACAGAGAATGTCAGGCTTGGGAGGGCCTGGGAGGAAACTTAGATCAGAAATTAAACAGAAATAGAGGGAGAGGGGGCCATTGCAAGCACAAGGTCCAGTATGAGCAAGGTGACACAAGGCATGGGGTGGAGTGAGGAGTGGGATGTTTGACTGAGGTCAATGGAAGGCAGGTAGGTTTGACTGGAATGTCAAGGATACTGAGGCTAGGGAGCTGCCATGGTGCCAGACATTATTGGGAATGTGTATGGGAAAGGGAGTAATAGCAAAATCTTTAGGAAATAAATCTGTTATTAAGGTCTGGGAAGATCCAAGATTTGAGGTTCTAATAGATAAGCCTGTTTTTTGGGAACAGAAATAGGGCCAGGAGCCCCAAAGGGTCTTCGTTTTGATGTAATCTTATTTTGAACATTGAAATTGGAAAGTGGTCAAGATGAGTGGCCTTGGCTACAAGTCAAACGTGGTTTTCAGAACCCAGAAATCGGTGATGGAACAAGCTGGCATGTGGCTCCCAACCTGGTGATTCAGCTGTGGGGAGACTTTTCCACACTTTCCCCAGCTCCTGTCGCCATCTCCTTTGGCTCAAAGAACATGCTCTTAAAGGGAGTCTTTGGTGTCTCTGTGTTACCCTTCCATAGCAGGAAGGCAGCTCATTTTTCTAAGTCCTGAAATCCAAAAGAAGTCCCTTCTTGACAGCTTTGGCAGTGGGAGTCAGAAAGTAAATGATTTTCTGCATGGTCCAAAGCATCCAGGCTCCACCAAGGGATCTCCAGAATATCAGAGATGAAAGGAGACCCTGGGACATGCAACATGGAATGCCCTAGCTAGGCAGAACCTTAGAACAAGCAACATGGACAGGGATCTTAGAACGTGCAGTGTAGAATGGCAGCATTGGAATGAGACTTTAGAATCTAGAAATGTAATATGGAATGTCAGAGTTGGAAAGGACCTTAGAACATACAACATGAAATATCAGAGCTGCCAAAGACCTTAGAACATACAGCATTTAACATAGAATGTCAGAACTGGAAGGGGCTTCAAAATATAGAGCATAAAATATGAAGTGCCATTTTTGGAAATGACCTAGAGCATGGAATACATAGAACATGAAATATCAGAGCTGGAAGGGGCCTTAGAGGTCACCTTGACTGTCCTCGTCTTTTTACAGAGGAGGAAACTGAGTCCCAGAGAGGGAAAGCCACTTGTGCAGAGGGCCATAGAATGCGCATGGCAAAGTCATGACTTGAATTGACCTTATGCTATTGAAGCCACTGTGCTTCAAGGAGGAAGGGTTACATACTGTGGTACCAAAGCTACCCTCTTTCAGGCCTCAAGGGGCTCAGCAGCCCCTTTCTAAGGTCATCTGATCTGTCTGTTCCTAGTTTTCCCTCTTCACCATGGCAGCAGACCAGAGAGTGGGCAGATGGAAGCTTGTTGTCTGTACTGAGTTGCGTAATAGGGCAATTGTACCCTATTAGTAATCAGGCAGGCAGCAAGGATTTGGCCTAGTTGAGTGCCTCACATGTGGGCAAAGAGGCCCGGACCCACCTTGGCATTGGAGCCTGTGGCAGGCACTAAGGAAGAAGCCTGCTGTGCCAGTTAGTGAAAGTGCAAATGTGCCCTTTGTAGCTCAGGCTTCCTAGGGACTTGATGGTGTGCATACAAGCCAAACAAACCTGTTGATGCCAATTATTTCTGCTGGTGGTAAGAGCTGGGGGAGGGCAAGCCTACCTATAATCACCCACATCCTAATAGTTGACATTTCCATAGCACCTGATGGCTTCACAGAGTGCTTCACAAATGTTCTTGGCTACTTCATGCATCCAAGTTTCTGTGGGTGAAGGTACCCCCTTTACCAGTGCAGATTGGGAGCTCCTCCATTCCTTTGTCAGCTGCATGGACATGAAAGACCCATGCCTGGCAGCATTCTGCATTTAGCAAGCTTAGTCTGCCCAGAGGTACATGGGCCAGCTCTGGGTCTGTGCTCAGCTCAAGGCCCTTCCAGCTTGGGTGAGACCTGCCAGGCAGAGATGCTATGCCATTAACACTTTAAGTTCAATCTCTCCCCTCAGCCCTTGACCGATCCTTCCTCCTAAGTTCTCTGTTTCTGTTCATTACATTGCCATCCTCCCAGCTGCCCAAGTTTGAAACTTAAGTGGTTACTCTTCTCTCTTGTCCTTCATCCAGTTAGGATCCAGGGCAGGAAGAAGCTTCTGAAGCTAATTCTTTCCTCTTGGGGCCTCTGGCAGAAAGGTCAGATGAGCTTCCAAGGGCTACACAGATGGTCCTCAAGCTCTAGCAACTCTGTCTTTCATCTGTCCTTTTCTGTCTGCCCTCCTAGCCATCCCTCCCTCCCAATTTAGGCCCATACTACTTCTCACCTGGACTAATGGGTTTCCCTGCCTCTGGACTCTTTAATTTCCACTACAGAGGTTACCAGATTAATAGATGAGGCTCATTTTCTCCCAGCTCTGTTGCAAGCTGTTTGGGGAGCAGGCCTACAACATTTTCTGTATCACCCTCCATCTTCCCACCCTTTGGGTATGCAGCAGGCTCTCAATCAGTGCTTGGTGAATGAATAAAACCCAGAAGGAGAGTTATTGATGTCAACATACATGAGCATATCGTGAAGAACAGGAGGAGTCAGCCTCCTGCCTGTAGAGCCTGTCAGGCCCAGGCCCTTTCAGCAGTTGGCTCCCAGGCACTGTAAGGCTTAAGCTTTTATGCAACATCTCCAGGTGCTCAGTTTCCTCTGAGCAAAAGGAGCTGCCTGGTAGAAAAAGCACTAGATTAGGTCTCCTAGCAGCCAAGGACCTGACCTGACCCTTAACTAGCTCTGTGACCTTGAGTAAGTCACTTAGTTTTTGAGTCTCCAATTTCTCCTCTGTAAAGCAGAGACAATGAGGGATGTCAGGGAACATCTGGGCTAGAGGGGATCTTTGAAATAATTGATTCCAACACCTTCGTTTTACTGAGGCAGAAACATGTCCAGTGGGGAAGGGACCCATTTGTTCATGGGAGAGTCAGGCCTAGAAAACCAGCTATCTTGTGGCCCAGTTGAGTGCTCTTTCTGTTCTTGCCCCTCCCTGCCTCCTCCACCTGGCAGGGATGGTTTAAGGATTGAATAAGAGAATGTATATGAGGAACTTTGTGTGGGTGAAGGGATGTAGAAATGGAAGCCTCTTTCCCCCCCTCCCCAGCCTTGAACCCTGCCTCCTCCCCCAGTGGGAGCTGCTGGCACTGAAGGCATTTATATCCCCAACCTTCCTGCACTAGCTGTAAACTTGCTCTGAGTGGGGGATTCTGCAGACTGCAAGGCACAGCCGTCACAGCTGATCCCCACGGGGTACATGCCCTCATGGGCTTCTCACCGGCTCAGGCTGCTTTATTCCATGCTTACCGTCCTCATTGTCCACTATGGGCTATCAGGATGGGGGTACAGTCAATTTCTGACCAAGTTCCTGTGTCTTCCCCCTGTCCCAACTCATGTCACTCAAACCTTAGCAGACCCATCTAACCCACTGGATGGAAGACATTCTCCTAGGTTTTTGAAGAAAGAGGTTGTTCATACAGGATCTGCTGAAGCCTGGCTGCACTTCGGGGAGAAAAAACACTTGCACACCTGCCATGTGTCTGTTGGACTTGTCTTGCCTGTGTTGATTATTACAAGGCTTCCTACTGTGTTTATACATCAAGAATGGTTCTGTTTCCTCTTGGTTTCCATTTATTCAGAAAACAGCAGAGTACCTACTATGTGCAATCTCCTATGTTAAGTTCTCTGGGGGACACACAGACTTCCATCTGCAATATTATGGTCGCTTTAGGGAACTGGTTTTTTGGCGGGGGAATCTTGCAAAACCATGGCCATCTAGAGAAGGCAGCCAGAAAGGCAAGTGTCAGTTGCAGGAATCAGGGTAGGGATTGAGAGGAGCTAGGAAACAAGACTGTTGTCTTGAGGTATTGGAAATTGGATTTATGGGATTTCTCTTTTCCCCAGAGGGTGGAACCAAGGAAGCAAGGGTGGAAATTGCAGAAGGGCAGATTTAGACTTGAGATAAGGGAAGATCTGTTGAAGAGGTTCTAGCTTCACCAAAGTGGACCAGACTGCCCCTCGGAAGCATTGAGTTTTCCATAGAGGCAATGGTTGAAGCAGAAGAGTAGATGAGATCCCTAAGGAAAAAGGCATCTGGTGAGATGGCTAGGGACTGACTCCTGGGGGGCAGTAACATTTAGAATCAACCAAAAGAGAAGAGGCAGCAAAGGAGACCAAAGAACACTTAGAGATAGAGGAGAACCAGAGATTTTGAGCCAGAAGAGACCTCAGAGGTCATAGAGTCTCTTGATAAGTGAGGCCAGAGGCACAGTCATGTGCCCAAGGTCACACAGCTAGTAAACAGCAGAGACAGCATTTGAACTCTGGTCCTCTGACTCATGGTCAGTCAGTCAACAAACATTTATTAAAGTTAAAGTCTTTTCCCTTTATACCACACAAGAGCAAAGTAACTTCATGCTTCCATTTTTTCTTCCTGTCATATGTTCATTGACTTCCCCAGATAAGGAATAAGTATTTCTGCTCTTGTCCACAAAAAACAATTCATCAGACCAGCTGGACCTTCTTTACATTCTCGAGGTATTTACAGTAGGAGTCCTAAAACAGGATAAAGATTTATTCTATATTGGGGGGGGGGGAGAGACAGATAAGTCCTTGTACCTCTCTGTGCTTTGTTGTTCTGAATAGAAATAAGAACATAGGATCAGGTTTCAGTTCTTCATCATAAAGGTAAACAAGGTTCTTTTTTCTCCTCTTAATCTGGTTTCATAGACTGGTCTTAGAACAATGAATGGCAGAGCTGGGTGGGTTCTTAGAACAGAGAATGCCAGAACTAGGGGACCTTAAGAACACAGAATGTCAGAACTTTAGAACATAGTATCAGAGCTGGATGGAGCCTTAGAACATAGAATGTCAGAACTGGAGGGTCTTAGAACATAGACTGTTAAAGTTGGAAGGGATTTCAGAACATAATATCAGAACTGGAAGGGACCATGAACTGGAAGAACCTTAGAACACAGAATGTTAGAGCTGGAGGGATATTAGAACTTAAAATGCAAAATGTGAGAGAAGAGACCTGAGATCTAGTAGGGGTGTGCACGCTTGTGTGTGTGTGTGTGTGTGTGTGTGTGTGTGTGTGTGTGTGTGTGT
>NW_027187270.1:4154056-4157365 GCF_028583685.1 Petaurus breviceps papuanus | reverse complement strand
TGTGTGTGTGTGTGTGTGTGTGTGTGTGTGTGTGTGTGTGTGTGTGTTCTTAACTTGGGGTCTATAAACTTTTTAAAAAACAGTAATTTCATAACTATGTCCATAGAATTAGTTTCCTTTGTAAGCCTGTGTATTTTATGCCTTTAAAACACATGATTCTGCAAAGAGGGGCCCATGGCTTCAATCAGACTGCCTGAGGTGTTCATGACCCAGAAAAGGTTAAGATCTTCTGACCTAGTACAGCCCCAGCATTTGGAGGCTCAGGGAGAAGAAATGGTTTACCTAAGTTCACACAGTCAGCTAGTAAATCAGGCTGAGCTGGGCTATGAAGAAAGTGTTCTGATGACAAAGCCAGCCTCCCTTTCCCAAAGCCACTGCTTCTGATTTCCATGGCTTAACATGTGGGCTGCCCAGCACCCTGTCCTGAGGGTGTAGGGGGACCCAGAAGAGGAAGCCCAAAGCAGGAAACTACTTAGGCCAAACTTGGATACCGGTTTGGGTGGGAGAAAGGGCCGGAGGACCTTTTCATTTCATTAATGTATGCTAAACCTATTCCCCACCCCCACTGTCAACCTCCTGGAGATAATTGAGAACTAATTATAATCTCATCTGGTTTGTCCTTGGCAAAATGAGGGGGTTGGGCTAAATTGTCTAAAAGGCCTCTTCCTGCTGGAAATCTATGATCTTAAGGTATTGTCTTGAGTGGGGAATCCTGGTTGGAAATGCCCTGCCTCCAACTAGGTCTAGTTCTTAGAAACCAGGACTCAAGGAGGCCTCAGAGAGCATCTGATCCTAGAGCTCCAGGAGTCACAACAGTAGAAAGGCTCTTACAGATTAAGTGGCCACGTCTAGGTGGGTGAAGTCACTTGCCCAAGATTACAGAACAAGTCACTGGCAGAGCTGGGACTAGAACCCTGCTTTCCTGAGCCTCTGAGTTGGAAACAAGATAAATCCCTGTCTGCTAGGGTATTGAGGATCCAAAGACCTGCGCTTCCTCCTTTGCCAGATGAACTAATGATAATGATAATAAATAAAAAAGTAACTAGTATTTATGTAGCACCATATGGTTTGCAAAGCACCTTACAATATGGTCTGTCAGTCAGTAAGCATTTATTAAACTCCTACTGTGTGCCAGGCACTGTGCTCACTCATCGTGGGATCTCATTTGGTGTTATTTTGTTATGTTCTTATACCCATTTTACAGCTGAGGAAACTGAGGCAAACAGCAGTGAAGTGACTTGTTCAGGGTTATACAGCTAGTAAGTGCTTGAGGCAGGATTTAATTGCTCCAAGCCTTGTGCTCTATCCACTAGACTACCAAGCTGCCTCAAATATAGTATAAGTATTTGCAACTCCTGGGCAGAAAGGGGTCACACTAACTCAGGGTAATCTCAATGGCTGAAAGGGATTTGGGGTGTGGAGGCCCAGAGAGGGGAAGGGACTTGCATTATATGGCCTCCTGATATCAGACTGTAGTATCCCCTCTATTTCCAGCTGCAGTGGCCCTGGCCCCTTGGCCCTTTCTGATTTTTCTGTGGTTGATTTTTTTCCTCTCTTTCCTTGAGGGTTTGCTTTCCTCAGGCCATGTTCCAAGAGCCATCTAGCCCTTCTGTTCTTCCTTCCAGCTTTTGCCTCTCTCCAGTGGGGCCCCAAGTCCAAGGAACCACATGGTGTTCCCAGGCTGGCTTGCCTGCTCATCAGTGGTTGTACTTACACACTTAAACGCTCTCACAGAAATAATTAGGTTTCATGGCCTGTGGCCAAGTTGACTAATTCTGGTTGGGAGAAAAGCTTGGGGTGGGGGAGGAAGAGGAGAAAAATATGAATTTAGATCTTGGCAAGAATTTTGCTCAAACTACCGAGTGAAGTCTGTTAAGGTCAGCCAAGTCGAATTGACCTGGTAGAAGTATTTGTCAGGCTCAGGCTATCTGGGGCCCACCCAACTCTCTGCTAAGGATTCGGTGTTGTGTTGGGGACCCAGCTCTACCCCTTTGGAGCTTTGTGACCATGCCAAGGGGTCCTTTCAGCACCTCAAACTCGACATCACCCTTCTCTGAACCTTAGTTTTCTCATCTGTTAAAGGAGTCAGTTGGACTTAACTGAAATGTGGAATGGTAGAGTTAGACCTGGAGTCAGAAAGACCTGGGTTCCAATCCTACCTCAGAAACTAGCTGTGTCAGCCTGAGTAAGTCATCTTACCTCTTTATGCCTTCATTTCCTCATTTCTAAAATGACTCCTAAGAGTTCCCTTCCAGCCTTCACTCTTCTGAGCTTAGGAGTGAGGGCAGGTTTCATGGAGAAGGCCAGACTTGAGCTAATGTAGCTCCTTTTGGAACTGGGGAAAGATAGGCCCAAGTCTGCTGGAGTTGCCAGGTATGCCCAGGTGTCCAGTGAACATATCTGTGTCTCCAGCTAGGCTGGCTGCCAACCAAGGGTCTGGCTTCCATGGGGCTCCAGGCTTGACCAGGGACTTGAGCAACAGGGTCCAAATGGCTCCCTCTTTCTCAGGAGACAACTTGATGTCATCTCAGACAAAGGTGGGGCTGCCCACTTGTCTATTTCCAGCTCTCCTCCATCCCCCAGACTGAAGTTGGATGCTTAAAATAGGAAGTTCTTAGATAAGGCCAACTGAGACTTGGAGTCGGGTGTTTGACTCCTGCTTCAGACTGGCTTTGAGATCCTTTCTGTGGACCTCAGTTTTCTATTAAATGATGATAATAATGGCACCTCCCTCCCAGGGTAGCTGCAAGGACCAAATGAGCTAATATTCGGGAAGCACTTTGTAAGCGTTAAGGCCCATTCCAAATGCTAGCTTCGAGGAAAGCAGGGGTTAGCAGGATGTCCAGCAGGACCCAAAGGCTGGCCCTGGCAGCTTCCCGGAGGGAAACTGCCTCATCCAGCACCCCCCTGCCGCCACGTGGCCTCTTCCCACTTGGCAGCTGGCCCTTTCTTGGTGCCGAAGCCCAGGAGCCGCCGTCTGTACCTATGAAACCCTTTGGTTTCTGTGCAGCTGCCTTGGCCGAGGAGGGGAACAGCGCCGTTATTGTGCACTTCTGCCCAAGGCTAAAAGCCCCTCCTGTTTGGGCCACAAGGCAGGCCTGGGGGCTCTGAGGCCTTGATTCCCTTCCAGGGGAACTTGGTGGGGTTTTACATTTAAAAGGGAGTTGGGGGGGGGAGAGGGAAAAACCTTTTAATGAATTGAAATTGCATAATGAAAAGGTTCGGAAATTTAATTGCCAAAATGGCTGAGTGTTTTCTCTCTCACCTCCGCCTCTCCCTTCTTCCCTCCTCCCCAGAAGCAGTGGGGGG
>NW_027187270.1:4101406-4154046 GCF_028583685.1 Petaurus breviceps papuanus | reverse complement strand
AGCTGGCCTTAGTCTCCTGCTGCCATCTCAGAAGAACCTGAGGCCCTGGGGGAGATTCCTTAGCATTGCCACTATTGCTGTCTACATCCTAGTACCCTAGAACCTCAGAGGCAAAAGGGGCCCCACAATGAACTTAGTCCAACCCGGACCTGAGCAGGAATCCCAAGCAGAACAAGTTTGACCCCTCTTGTAGAGACAAATAATGTGCCCTCCCCAAGTCTTTTTTTCTTTGTACTAAACAAACTCAATTCTGTCATTCATCTGACCCTCCTGTGACATGAATTTGAGGCCTTTGACCTCTGGACACTTGCTCATTAGTGTCACCTTGATAATGCAATGCAACACCCAGAACTAAATCTGGCACTCCATATAGAATCTGACCTGAGTGCTGGACACACTTGATTCAACTTAGGATTGCATTAGCTTTGGAGGCTACTTGGAGTGCACCAAAACCCCAAATCATTTTCAGGAGGAATTATGCCTCCCTCACCTTGTACTTGAGAGGGTGATTTTTTAAAACTCCGTTGGTCAGGCTTTTATTTATCTATATATATTCCTGTCTCTATCCTGGTCCCTATCCCCATCCCTATTCAATTCCTATTTCATCTTATTCAATTCAGTCCAATGACCCGGCCTGTTGAGCTCTTTTTGGATCCTACCTCTCATCTCCCTTGTTAGCTGACCCTCTCAGACTTGTGTCATTTCTAAATCTGGTGGATGTGCCATCTGTACCTGAATCGAAATCTCTGATGAAGGTGTAAATGGCTTAAGCCAAGCACAGATACTGAGGGCACTCCATTGGAGACCTCCTTCCAAGTTGACATTGGATCAGTAATGACTACTCTCTTGGTTTGACCATTCTGCCAGCTGAGAGTTCTCATAACCGTGTTCTCATCTAGCCTGAATCTCTCCATCTTGTCTACAAGAATGGCATGAGAGCCTTGGGCAAATGCTTTGCTGAAATTTAGAGCATCTCCTTGTCTACTGGGTTGGTAACCCAGTCAAAAAAGGAGAAGGGATGAGTCCACATGACCTGTTCTTGAGGAAACCTTCTTTGGCTCTTTGGAATAATTGTTCTACCTTTAATGCTACTGTCTCAGTCCCTTACAGCAGTTTTGGGACTTAAAAGAGTTTTCCAGAAGAGTCAGACAGGCCAGTCATGGGTAAAGCAATAAATCTTTATTATGGCAAAGGTTTTGGAGCCCTAGGAGGAGGAGGGAGGCTCAGCTAGCACTTGGCACTCAGAGCTTTGCCAGCTCTTTGTCATTCTTTTCAGTCTTACGACCATGTGAGGTGGTTGGGGGCCTGTCTTCTCCATGCCAGAGCAACTCACTTGCAAGGGTGGGGAACGTGGGTGCATCTTCTTGGTTTCCCATCTTTAACAACACTGGCAGGGTAATGCTAGAGATTGTCCATTGAGGGAAATAGTGTAAAAAGGAGTGTGTATGTGAATGTGTGTGTGCACATGCACATATTTTGGGGGGTGGGGTTGGGAGTTTCCAGAAAAAGGACAGAGGGGAGAAGGTGTTGGGGAGGAAGGAGGCAGGTCCATAGCAGAGAAAGCCGGCTTCTAGTGCTTAGATGTATCTTATTTGGTACTGAGAGGGTGAGTGACTTACCCACAGTCACACAGCTAGTATGTGGCAGAGGTAAAGCTTGAATCCAGGCCTTCCTGACTCCAAGGCCTGTTCTCTGCCTGCCTCTGGCAGACATACAACCATCATGTATTCCATGCAGGCCATGGTCAAATTCTCCTTGCTCTTTCTTCAATCAGGATTCTTAGTCCTTTGCTACTCTCTGATAACTCTTGTGGCCAACTTCTGTTGTTGTAATACCTACTGGGGACTTCCACCCCACCCTGGAGTTGTCACCCCTCATGTCACTTCATTAGCACCTTTTCTTTTGGGGTCTCTTCCTTCTCCACTTCTTCCTCTAGCTTTAGTCTTCCTCCTTCACTTTCTTCTCTGGTTCTTTTGAATTTCCCTCCCCCAGATTTCAGTCTTGGACTTAATGAACAATTCCCAAACTCTTTGAATCTCCTCCTTCACAATTCCTCCTCCTCTCTTTCTTCCTACCAGGTGATCTCAGAAGAAAAATGGTAGCTTTCCTCTGAGGGCTCTTTCCCTTGCCATTATTCTTTCCAAAATGCAGCACCACAAACTAGAATCCAGCACTTCACATGTTGTCTGATCAGGGCTGAGGACAGCTGGATTCTGCCTTTCCTAATGCTGGGCATCATGCCTCTCAATACAGCCAAAGATCAAATTAGATTTTTGTTGTTGCCAGGTCACACTGTGGACTCCAATTGAGCTAATGAGATAAGATTTAGAAAGTACTTAGCATGGTGTCTGGTACATAGTAAATGCTTAATAGTTGCTTGTTCCCTTCTTGTCCACTAAGACACAGAGGTCCTTCTCATGTGACCTGGTATCTAGCCATGCTTCCCCATCTTGTACTTGGGCAATTGATTTTTTGAACCTAACTATAAGCCACTTGATTTATCCCTATTACCTTTCTATTTTTAGGTCTAGCCCTGCTTTCTGACCTAGTGAGATCTTTTGGGATCCTGACTGTGTCATCTACCAGGTTAGTAATCTCTCTCATATTTGTGTTCTCGGCAATGTTGATAACATACCTTATATGACTTTAAGCAATAGTACTGGAATAATGTATTGGTGTAATGGATAGAGCGCTGGATTTGGAGTTATAGAACCTGAATTCAAATCCTAGTTCAACTATTGACTATATGTGTGACCTTGGACAAGTCACCTAACCTCTTTGGTCTTCCTTTTTCTCATCTGTAAAAAAGAGAATCACTCTCATCTGTAAATCCCTTGATACTCTGTTGAGTACATCAAGACAAGGGAGAGAACCCTGGGAGACTCTAATAGGAACCTCATTCCAAGTTGATAAGAACCCATTAATGGTCCTTTAATTCATTCTGATGCCACCTAACTGTTTTATCATTTAAACCATATCTCTACATCTTGCCATAAGGATAGTGTAAGACAGTGGTGACAAACTCAGCTAGAATCAGATCCCTCTGGCTTATTGATCTAGAAAACTACAAATTAAGATGATATTATATTGTATTTGTATTTATTTTGCTAAACATTTCCCAATAACATTTTAATCTGGTTTGAGTCTTTTGCTGCCAGAGTTTGACACTTCTGGTGTAAGATACTTTGTCAAGTGCTTTGTTGAAACCCAGGCATAATATATGTATAGCATTCCCTGGATCAAAATTATGTTAAGAAGCTGCCATTTTGGCTTGTGGGTTCTCCTTCCACCAATGCAAAAGCCAATCTCTGTACAATTTAGCTGGTGATCTTTGACAGTTAGAACTCCAGAATTTATCAGCTGGGGCCAAGCTGGTGCTTACCTCTAGCAATCCTGTTAAGAGAAGAAAAGGAAATACAGTTAGTCTAGCACAATCATTTCCCATTAATTTCCCATTTTCCTTTCCAGATGCTTACAAATGATCCCCTTGATAACTTGTAGCTTGTCAAAGCCATCCCAAAAACGTGGTGCCCAGCCCTGAGCACAATGCCCCAGATGTGGGTCACTGGGGTGCACCACCCTTCCTTAGCAGCAAAGGAAAGATGCTCAACATGGCCCCAGACAGTTCGGATCTGCTCAGTTATTGAGTTTGGCCTGTGGCCTTGGAAAGCATGGGTTAAAACTCTGACCTTTTGGATAAGCTACAAACTCCTTCCCTCCCCCATCTGGCTCCAGCTGACTTTTCCAATCTGATTTCACATCTCTCCTTCTCATGCTCTTTATGTTCCAGCCAAATTGGACTATCTCATGCTATCCCCTCCCATCTTTGTGTGGTTTATGTGGCCTGTTTCCCCTTATGTCTGCCTATGGAAACCCTTCTTTAGTTTAAAGGCCCAGCTCAGGTGTGAGGCTCCCTTGCAGCCAGTCAGAAGTGATCTAGTTTGGGGCGGCTAGGTGGCACAGTGAATAGAGCACCAGCCCTGGAGTCAGGAGGACCTGAGTTCAAATATGGCTTCAGACACTTAACACAAAACTAGCTGTGTGACACTGGGCAAGTCACTTAACCCCAATTGCCCTACCTTCCTCTCTCCAAAAAGCAAAAAAAACAAAAAGCTCCTTCACTTCTAGAGTACTTTGGCCCATCTCTTTTTTGCCTTTGTCCTTGACTGCCTCATCTTATACTTGTGTACCCATGTCATCTCGCCTGGAAGATGGTAAGCTTGCTGAAGGCAGGATGCCATGTCATTTTTCATCTTTTGATCCCCAGCTCAGAGCACAGGGCCTGGTATATAGTAATAAACATTGGTTGACTTGAATAGTTGAATCCCACAAAGCTGCCTTTGGGCTCTTCCTTCTCCCTTCCTCCCTTCCTCCCTCCCTCATTCCCTCCTTCCCCCGCGCCAGTCCTCCATGTTCTACCAGATGGAACGTCAGGACAGGCACAGTGCAGAGTTCTATTTCTGGCCATGTTTAGTCTGGTGTCTATCCTGGAGGCTGCATGGGCCCCACCCTTCCCCTGCCATCCCCTGGGGGCTTATGTGTGTTGTACTGCCAGGGAAAGAGGGGGAGGAGAAGGATCCGTGGATTAATGTAGGTGTGTGTATTAATGTTAGGTGTGTGTGAGTGAGATGGGAACGAGGAGCTATGGATAACCTGTGTTTCTTTCCCCCAGAAACAGCTATTTAAAGCAGACATGGAGGACAAGCATGGTACTTGGTGGGGTTCCCAATATTGTGCCTGCTGCAGTGTAAGCATTTAGTAAGGGCCATTAAATGACAGGTACATATGTACATGTGTAGCTGTAGAACCACATGCAGAATGCTAAGGTTGGCCTTTGGGGTATGGATTAGGAAGGCAGTGGGTGATAGTGGGAAGAACCAGGGCCTTGTTGACGTCAGAGCACTTGGGTTTGAATGCCAGCCCTGCTACCTACTAGCTGTCTGAGCCAGGGGAAATCACTTAACCGCTTTGGGCCTCACTTTCCCCCTCTGTAGAATGAGGAGATTATTGGGCCACATGATTTCCAAGGACCCTTGCATCTTTTTTTTTGCTTTTGCTTTTTGGAGGGCAATTGAGGTTGTGACTTGCCCAAGGTCACATGGCTAGTTTTTGTGTTAAGTGTCTGAGGTCACATTTGAACTCGGGTCTTCCTGACTCCAGGGCCAATGTTCTATTCACTGTGCCACCTAGCCACCCCTTCGCCCTTGCATCTTTAAACCAACAATATACAATCATTTTTCTTTTATCCATGCTGGAGGATAGTGGAGCTAGGAATGAGGAGCAGGTGTCCAAAGGCCCCCAGAAATGCCTTTGATATCTTCTCTACCTCTCTCTCACCGTCCTCTCTTCTCTCTAGTCTTCTGCAATATATATCGAGGTCCTACTTGAATAATGAATCTCCACCTCCTCTCCCTACCCCCTGGTGAAATTATTTGAATTCAAACTACATATTTCCGTTGAGCTGGAGCTAATAACTATATTTTACAGAATCATAACTTTGAATAGTGCAGCCACTTTGAGGGATTCATTATTTGAACTAATCAGGACCTAGCTGTGTCATATCAGATTTCAAGCCAGGTAGGATATAGGTAGGAATAATGCATGTGAGTTATGTTGAGTTCTTTCAGTCATGTCTGACCCTCTGTGACCCCATTTGGGGTCTTCTTGGCAGAGTTTGCCATTTCCTTCTTCAGCTCATTTGACAGATAAGGAAACTGAGGCAAAGTGACTTGCTCAGGGTCTGAGACTGGATTTGAACTCAGGTCCTCCTGACTCCAGGGCCAGTGCTCTCTCCACTATGTCATCTATTGCTTCATGGGAGTTATGGGAGTTATAGGGAAGCTAATTTGGGGCCAATATCAATTAGTTCTTGCTAACTATTTAAGTTGTCCTGTAATGGAATGGACTGCCTTGTACCATAATGAGCTCCCCCTGACACTGGAGGTGGTGAGGCAGAAGCTAGATAGCCACTTGTTAGGGGATTCCTATACTAGGAAGGAGAGTTAGGCTTAGGTGATCTCTGAGGCCTCTTACTTCCATACTTTAGGAATTACTGATTTCACTGTTTTGTGTATCTTTTTCACGAATACAGATTGTAGCTGCCCTTTTCTTTAGTATATTGTCTCTAGTCAATCAATAGACATTTATTGAACATCTATAATGTGCCAAGCACTGTGCTAAGTGCTATAGGCAAATGGCAACCACTGCCCTCAAGGAGCTCACAATCTAATGGGAGAGACAACATGTAAACAAGTACAGTCCTACCATGTACATATTGTGGGTGTGCTTCCAGACCACTGCAATAAAGTGAATATTGCAATAAAGTGAGTCACACAAATTTTTTAGTTTCTCAGTTCATATAAAAATGTTTATACTATACTGCAGTCTATTAAGTGTATGATAGTATTATGTCTAAAAAAACAATGTACATGCCTTAATTAAAAAATACTTTATTGCTAACACAATACCAACTATCATGTGAGCCTTCACGAGTTGTAATCTTTTTGCCAGTGGAGGGTCTTGCCTCCATGTTCATGGCTGCCAACTGATCAGGGTGGGTGGTTGCTGAAGGTTGGGGTGACTGGCGATTTCTTAAAATAAGACAGCAATGAAGTTTGCCACATAAATCGACTCTTCCTTTACACTTGAACACTTAGAGGACAGCAGGGTTATTCATTGGCCTAATTTCAGTATTGTTGTGTTTAGAGGATTAGGGAGGTTGGAGAAGAGGAGAAGATGGGAACTTCCAGTGGGTGCAGTAGTCACAACACACATGGCATGTATCGATTAAGTTTGCTGTTTTATATGGGCATGGTCTGTGGCGCCTTAGAACAATTACAATGGGAACATCCAAGGTCACTGATCACAGATTACCATAACAGATATAATCATAATGAAAAAGTTTGAAATATTGTGAGAATTACCCAGATGTGACACAGAGACACAATGTGAGCACATGCTCTTGGAAAAATGGCGCCAAGAGATTTGCTGGACACCGGGTTGCCACAAACTTTCAATGTGTAAAAAATGCAAGGTCTGTGAAGCGTAATAAAGCAAAGCACAGTAAAACAAGATATGCTTTTAGAGACAAAGCAAGCTATATATAGGATAAGTGGGAAATAATTAACAGAGGGAAAGCCCTAGAATGAAGAGGGGTAGGGGAAAGCTTCCAGTGAAAGATAGGATTTTAGTTGGGACTTAAAGGAAGCCTGGGAGGTATGTAGATGGAGCTGAGGAGGGAGAACATTCCAGGTATGGGGGACAGCCAGAGAGAATGCCCAGAGCTGAGAGATGGAGGGGTTTGTTCATGGAACAGCCAGGAGGCCAGTGTCATAAGTTACTGTGGCCAAAGGAAAAAAAATCCATCTCTAGTTGTCTGATGATAGGCCTCTCTGAGTTGAATGGGAGGTTGGTTTTTTGATGGCAGACTTGAGACCTGTATCCTAGCCTGCCTTTAGCACCTTACCTGCTGGGGCTAGGACCTATCAGAGTCCACCCTCTACTAGTATATCCTTTAAGACCCTGGCATGATGATGCACCAGAGGAGGAGAAAAATAGACTTTGAGATCCGTTATGAGTCCATATGCTATGATCTTATGGCTAATCCCAAACAGAGCACTGAAAAATCAGGCCTGTGGATCCAGTTTATTAACCTGTTTGTGGATTATTATTCCTATTATATTAGAACATAATATGTGATTTGAAGAGCTCTTTCCATACAACAATCCTGTGATGTAAACAAGACAAGTATTATTCCCGCTTTTTAGATGAGGAGGCTCATCTGAAATGGAGTGCATGTTATATGCATCCATGTTGATTTTTCTTGTACATTTTCTTCTCTTAGCACACCCCATTGATGGCAGGGGAGGGGGTTGGGGAAGCCACCATTGCTTTGGATAATGACCAGAGGGATTAATCTCTATGTGCAGAATTGAGACTTGACTCTGTGTGTATATGCTAATATCTTATGGTAATGTCAGCTATTATTAACCCTTGGGACTGGAGAAAGTTCAGTGAGAGGCACCATGGCATAGGAGTTAAAGCAACTGGCTTGGAGTTAGGAAGCTGTGTAATCAGGGACAAGCTTTGTAAACTCTCAGATCCTCAGCTTCCTTCAGCAGACCCTAAATAGCCAACAGTTCCCACCTCAAGGGCGACATCTCCTTCAATGCCCTCAAGCAAGTTCCTTTTCCTCTCTGAGCCTCAGTTTCACTATTTCCAAAATTTTGTGGTATTCAATCATTTTCAGTCATGTCTGACTCTTTGTGACCCTATTTGGGATTTTTGTTTTGCTTTTTGGAGGGAAAATGGGGTTGACTCCCCCAAAGTCACACAGCTAGTAAGTGTTTAGTGTCTGAGGCCGGATTTGAACTCAGGTCCTCCTGACTCCAGGGCTGGTGCTGTATTCACTGCACCACCTAGCCACCCCAAAGTAATGTGGGCCAGAGCCCCCTTTTTTTTGCCTTTTTGGAGGGGGGAAGGCAGTGCAATTGGGGTTAAGTGACTTGCCCAAGGTCACACACCTAGTAAGCATTAAGTATCTGAGGCTTGATTTGAACTCAGGTCCCCCTGAGCCCAGGGCTGGTGCTCTATTCCTTGCACCACCTAACTGCCCCATTGGGATTTTCTTAGTAAAGAAGCTGGAGTGGTTTGCCATTTCCTTCTTCATTTCATTTTGCAGATGAGGAAACTGAGGCAAACAAGGTGAAGTGACTTGTTCAGGGTCACACAGCTAGTATGAAGCTAGCTTTGAACTCAGGAAGATGAGTCTTCCTGACTCCAGACCTGACCCCATTATCTACCTAGATGCCCCCTCTGAAAAATAAAGGAGGTCATCATGTAAACTTTGGAGTCCATTGCAGCTCCATAATTCTCCAAGTACAGTCCACAGACTTGAACCAGCAGGGCATTAATTTCTTCCCTCTGTATTTCTTCTCCTTTTTCTTAGTCACAGCCTTGAAAATAACATGGCTAGGCTCATTCCCTCCATTTCCTCTCCACAGCTGTTTTTTTTTCTTCTAGACTCTGGTATCCTCCCACAACCAGCTCTCTTTCCTTGGGGTCGAAGCAGTACATAAACTCTGTCCCACTTATTCAGTATTTATATCACTCAATCTGTAAGCATTTTGAAACACACCCATGGTGTGCCAAGCACTGTGCTACATAGGCCCTCAAGAAGCTTACTTTCTAATGAGGGAGATGCCACCTGCATAGAAAAGTATGTGCCGAATGAGTACAAAAGGAATACAACATAGTCTGGGGAGGAGATGCATTAGCCATGGCAGGGAAGAGGGAAGGCTGCCTGAAGAAAGTAGTATTTGATCTGAGCAATGGAGCAAACCAGGGATTCCGAGAGGCAGAGGTGAAGAGAGAAGCCTGCCAGGCAGGAGGGACAGCCAGTACAAAAGCCCAGATAGAAAGTCACATATGACTGGCTGGTCATGTAGGGGGAACGATCACAGCCAGACAGTTCAGGAACCGAATAATAATAGATAAGTGGTTGATGTCCAGCACTTTGATGATTTGAAGGGGGATGTGGCAAAGAATCGCACAGTATGGGCAGATGGGGCCGGTTTGCAGTCTGTGCCACTGGAAGGGGTACCCCCACTTTGATGTTTTTCCAGAGCGCCACTGAGAGGGTGGTGGCTCAGTAACTGGCCTCTCCCTTCTTTCTTCCCCTCCATGACGTGGAGCCATCCAGGTTGACAGATGGGAGGGGGGACAAGTAGCCCCCTTCATCTCCCTCATCTGGCTTTGACTTTTCTCTGGCCTCCCTGCTAATACCTCTTAAAGCCGCCTCCCGCCCTCCTTGGTTGGCATCCCTCTGGTGCCCACAGTGTGACAGGCATAATTTGCCTCAGTTTAATTTGTCACGGTGTATCAGAGTGAGGGGCGTCACACAATAGCTGGGGACCTCACTGTGCTTTCATTCTCAGAGACCCTGCTAATTAAATTTTTTATGAAGGAGCCAAGGCACACCAGTGAAACTCTCCAGCCCCAATGTAGCAGGCAGTTCCCAAAGAGACCTCATCTGTGCACTTCGCTATGAAAATCAATTAGTGTTATGAATGTGTGATAGCTTTCCTGAAAAAAAAAGAAAAAAAGCTGCCACAATACAGAAGTCTTTACACCTTAGTTTAGTAATGGGGCAAGATACTGTGTCTGCCCTCCTCCTGCCAGACTTTCTTCTTGCATCCTGTTGGATTCCAAAGCAAAGACTTCAATGCCACCTTGTTTTAAGAAGACATGTACAAAAGGGGACGGAATCCAGGGCAGGTAACAGAGGATGACTACAAAAGCATGGTGTGGTCCTTTAAGAACAGGGTCTGGAGCTCTAAGGCTCACAATATGCCAAGGCTCAAGAGGAAAGCTAAGGACAAGAAGGGTCTGTTGCTGGAATGTTGGTTTTTAGCTATATTAGGAAAAAGAGAGGGATCCCAGAATGGAGAGAGGACTGCTGTTCAGGCTGGAATGGTGAAAATATGTAATAGGGAGAAGGCAGAACTACTCAGCTCTTAATTTGCTTCAGTTTTCTCTAACAAGGAAAACACTCTTTGGATTGGAAAGGGCTGGAGATGGTTAGTAGGAAGTTGATAACTGAGATCAGATGCAGAACACCCTAGGTGGCCTTGATGAATAGTCACTTGGCCTAGGTAAATTACCTCTTTGGATTCAGAAAGAACTGGCAGGTGGGAGTACTAAATCTTCCTCTGTTAGTGTGAAAGAGTATGGAGAAAGGGAGAAACTTTGTTGGACTAGAGGAAGAAAAATGCCCCAATTTTAGAAAAAGGGGTAAAAAGTAGAGTCTGCAAACTATAGGCTAGTGAACTTAACTTTGATTCTTGGCAAAATTCTACAATGTATTATTAAAGAGAGGGTTGGTGAACATTTAGAAAAGGAAGCAGTGATCTGAAAAAGTCAACCTGTCTTCATTAAGAGCTGAGTTTCCTTTTTGTTGTTGTTATTATTGTTAATGGGGTTACTGGGAGATTAGAGGAATGCTATACTTCACTGAAATTGTGCTGAAGCATTTAACAAAGTATTTTCTGCTATTCTTGTGGATAACATAGGGAGACCTGAACTAGATAATAGTACAGTTAGGTGATTCTGGAACTTGGAACTGGACCCAAAGGATAGTTAATTCAACAAATATTTACTAAAAGCTCACTATGCATTATGCTGCCATATATAAAGCCAACCTTTGCCCTCAGGAAACTTACCTGTCTTGGGGAGATATGACATATCCACCACACAGACAAGTAAATAGAAGACATTTTGAAAAGCAAGGGAAAGAACACAAATAATCGGGGGAATCAGGAAAGACTTTTATGGGAAGAGCTAAGGATCCTAAGAGGAAGTGGTGAGTTAGGTGGGACAACATCTTTGAAGGCATGGAGATGGGAGATGGAACTCTGAGTTCGGGGAAATACGAATAGACCAATTTGGCAGGAAGGTAGAATGTGTAAGAATAGGAGTAACAGAAAATAAGTCTGGAAAGGTTGGCAGATTGTGGAGGCCTAAGAATGACAGCCTGAGGAACTTTTTTTATCCCTTAAGCCAGGGATGGGGAACCTTCAGCCCCCAGGCCACATGTGGCCACTAGGTCTTCAAGTTCAGCTCTTTGACTGAATCCAAACTAAGTGAAGTGGCATCAAGGCAGGTTCCTCACCACTGCAAGCCATAGAGAGCTACAGGAGATTCTTGATCAGAGGATTGGATTGGAAGCAGGGAGGCCAATTAGGAGACTATTGTAATAGCCTAGGTGAGAGATGATGAGGGCCTGAGCCAAGGTGGGAGAATGAATAAGTGGAGAGAATGGAATGTTGTGGAAGCAGAATAAAAATTGCAGCTGATTTTATATGGAGGATGAGGTAGAGAAAGGAGTAAAAAATGACTCCAAAGTCACAAACCTGGGTGATTGGTAGAATAATGGCACCCTCAAAAGAAATAGAGAAGTTTGGAAAAGTGGGAACTGTTGAGTTTGAGAGCCTGATGGGACATACAGGTAGAGAGGTCTAGCAGGCAGTTTGTGAGGTGGGACTGGTACCAGGAGAGAGAGATTGGGTCCAGATTTGAAAGTCATCTACATTGATATGATGATGAATTTTTTTTTTGCTTTTTGGAGGGGGCAAGGCAGGGCAGTTGGGGTTAAGTGACTTGCCCAAGGTCACAACAGCTAGTAAGTGTTAAGTGTCTGAAGCTGGATTTGAACTCAAGTCCTCCTGACTCCAGGGTCAATGCTCTATTCACTGCACCACCTAGCTGCCCCATAATGAATTCTTGAAAGAAGAGATAAACGAGGAGAATGTAGAGTGGAGATTCTTTACCATTTCTGTGCATAGGCCCCTGTAGCAGGCTAGCAAATCCCTCCTGAGAATGCTTTTAAATAAGTGAAGGAAATGTGAAGTGTCAGTTAGAGGTTAGTAAAAATAAAGTTACATTTTTTCCCCCATCAAAGTTCCTGACCTTTTTTTTTATTTGCTTTTTGGAGGGCAATTGGGGTTAAGTGACTTGCCCATGGCTAGTTTTTTTGTGTTAAGTGTCTGAGGCTGCAGATTTGAACTTAGGTCCATCCTGACTGCAGGGCCAGTGCTCTATTCACTGCACCACCTAGCCACCCCATGAACTTCTTGAAGTCCCAGAGATTAAGAGCCCTTGGGAGCCAAGAAAGAAAAGACCCTAAGCCAGAGTCATGGTAGGGCCGAGCAATTCTCAAAGTTGGGGATGAGAACATGTATAGTGATAGTCAATGAACATTTTTTAAGCACCTGCTACGGTATATGCCAGGCACTGTACTAAGCACTAGGTATAGAAATAAGAAAAAGAAAGACAGTCTTTACCCTCAAGGAGCTTACAGTCTAATGGGGGAAGACAGCACACAAATGAAAGCTGAAAAGTGAGGGGGGGAAGTACCAGGAGCAGGGGCCTGGGGGAGAAGTCAAATAAATCCAAAATGAGTGCAGTCAGGTGGGCTGGTGGTCCTGGGAAAGAAACTGAAGCCCCGAGAGGGAAGAGGAGAACCAGGCAGGAAGAAATGACTGAATGAAATATTTGTTAAGGGCCTGTTTTGTGCTAAGCACTGTGCTATGCAGAGGAAAGACAAAGACAAAAGAGACATAGGCCCTGCTCTCAAGAACTTTATATTCTTTTTTTCTCTTTTTTAAAAATTGTTTTTGTCTTTATTAATTTGTTTGTTTACTTTTAGTTTACAGGATTCAGTCCTACAATTCCCTGAGTTTCATTTTTTTTCTCCCTCCCCTCCCCCCCCATGGCTGCATACAATTAAGTATAGGATCTGCAAATAGTTTCACGTTAGAGACGTTAGTCAGGTTATAAAGAAGGATTGTATCGGATGGAATCAACCATGGGAAAGAGGAAACAAAACCAAACAAGAAAAAGAAAAAAGATCAGGTATTTTGCTTCCATCTGGATATAAACTCAGTTCTTTCTAGTTCTTCCTCTGGATGCACATATTTCTCTCCATCATGAGTCTTTTGGGATTGACTTATATCACTGCATTGCTGAGAAGAGCCCAGTCTATCAAAGTTGGTCATCACACATACGTTGTGTCTGTAATTGTGTACAAATTTCTCCTGCTTCTACTCTTCTCACCCAGCATCAGTTTGTATAAGCCTCTCCAGGTAAATACGAAGACCGTCTGCTCCTCGTTTCTTATAGCACAATAGTATTCCATAACAACTTGTTCAGCCATTCCCCAATTGATGGGCACCCCCTTAATTTCCAATTCTTTGCCACCACAAAAAGAGCTTCTATAAATTTTTTTTACATATGGGTCTTCCTCCTGCTTCTGTGATCTCTTTGGGATATAACCCTAGAAGTGGTATTGCTGGGTCAAAGGCTATGAAATTACTTATAGCCCTTTGGGCATAGTTCCAGATTGCTCTCCAGAATGGTTGAATGAGTTCACAATTCCACCAACAATAAGAAGTTTATATTCTAACAGGGAGAGACATTATGCTTATAAAGGGGGTTGGCGGCCTGGGAAGGGTAAAGTCCCAGGGATGGTGAGTGAAGCCATAGGACAATTGATGTGTCCTGTCTAGAAAGCTATGGTCTTATTATTGCCTTGAGGAGGTGGGGGGGAGGTGATGCTGGTGGCCCACGATGGGGTTCACCAAGGGACATGCATGGCAGCATGATGGGAGGATGTGTTTAGGTGGCTGAGGCTGCCTAGATGGCGGGAGCTCTCCTCAAGAAATCCAGTTTCAAAGGGAGGTAGAGATCGTGTTGGAAGGGTGTGCACCGGGCTGCAGTGGTGAGCGCAGCTTGACAGGAGAATGGAATGTCATGGAAGCCAAGAGAAGATAGATGGAAATAGCCTAGGTCCTCCGGGCATCATTAAGAGCAACAATCACTATAGAGAAGGGGCCCAGATTTCTACTAGTCTTCCTGTTTCTCCAAATTCTGGTATTTGTCATTTCTGGTGACACAACCCCAACTGCTGACCAGCTGTTATCAATGGCCAGTTAGACCCAAGAGCCCTAGGAATAGCAGCATCCCCAAGCCACTGTCTCTGCTTCTAACCCATAAGCCAGGGAAATGACTCCTATGGAAAGGGGACCAGTCTTCTCCACCAACTTAGAATCTGAGGGAGAGACACGGGGCAGGAGCATGTGCCTAAAAAATTGACCATTTTTTACTTCTTTGCTCTGCCAGGTGGGTTAAACTAACCACCATCATCTCAACCACCACCTCCCTTCAGACCCCAATGTAGACAGGACCCTGAGCCCAAGAGCCCCACCCCAGCAGCTATCATCCCAGGAAGCAACTGCTCCTTGGGGGCTGCAGCCCCTAATTCCTCAGAAATCCCAGCCACTGGCCTTGACCTTGTCAAGTGGTTCAGATCTGAAACAGAGATGATTCTATCAGTGGACATGACATTAAAGAAGATGCCTGCTTTGCTGCTGTGCCCTAAGGACCTTTCTAATGACTTGTAGCTGAAACTTGCATGTGTTGCCTGCTTCCCATAAGAATGTTTTCTATCTGTATCTCCAGCACTTAGAACAATGCTTTGTACATAGTAAGCATTTAATAAATGCCTTTTCATTAATGTATTCATTCAATAGCTAGTATGAAGAAGGAGAGGTTGGTCACCAGTGTTAAAAGCTGCAGAAAGGTCAAAGAAGGAGGAAGATGCCATTAAAACATTTTTAGTGACCTTGAAGAGAGCAGTTTGAGTTGAGTGGTAGGGTCAGAAGTGAGATTGCTTGAGGGGTAAGGAAGGGGAGGCAACTTTTTTTTAAAGCATTTATTAAGTACCTACTGTGTGCCAGGCACTGTGTTTAGTGCTTTAAAAATATTCTCTTATTTGATTCTTGCAACAACTTTGGGAGATAGGTGCGATAAATATTCCCATTTTACAGTTGAGGAAACTGAGGCAAGCAGAAGTTAAGTGATTTGCTCAGAGTTCTACACTGGATTTGAACTCAGGTCTTCCAGACTCCAGGCCCAATTATCTATCCAATGCAGTGCCGCCTGGCTGCCTAGTTTGTCTGTAAAAGGGAGACTGGATAAAAAAGGTTGATAGGGTGAAGGAATGAGTGAAGGTTGTTTGTTTTAAAGAATGGAGACCTACAAAAGTTAGTTTCTGGATTTTAAATAGAAAGGAGCAATATGTCCTTTAACTTTGATAGTGGGGTACTAGCATCATCCATTATATTTGGACAGTTTTGTGACCTCTCCATGCTGATTTTTCTCCCTAAATTGTTATCATTGGCTTTATTGTTCTTTGACCAGAGGTCACTCTTACTAGTCTTCCTGTTTCTCCAAATTCTGGTATTCGTCATTCCTTGTGACACAGCAATTTTTCATTCCATTCACAAACCTTAATTTGTTCAGCCATTCCCCAGTCCTTGAACACATATTTTGTTTTTAGATTTTTCTTACAAACAATGCTGCTATAAGCATTTTTTTTTGTACATAGGAGTTTCTTTTTGCCATCAGCATCCTCATTGGGATAGTAGGGAACTTTCTGATTCAAAGGGCCTAAACATTTTAGTGACTTTTTTTGGGCATAATTCCAGATTGTTCTCCAGAAAGGTCAAACCAATTCCCAATTCTGTTAGTAATGAATTAGCATGTCTGTCTTCTCACAGACCCACCAATGAGATTTTCCATCTTTTGGCATCTTTGCTAGTTGGTTGGATGTTTTAATTTACATTTTACTTCTTATTAATGATTTTGAACATGTTGTCAGGTGTTTTTTTTTTAACTATTCTTTTGAAGACTTTTCATAACCTCTCAGAATCTTCAGTGAAACAAGGTAGAGTAGGCATGGCTTTCACAGGTGGCAGTAGCTTCTGAGGGAAGAGACCGCCAAATCCATTCATTCACAGGGGCCAAGTCTGGAGCCCCACCCTCTGGGGTCCTGTGACATAAATTGGATTCAGAGATGCTAGGACAGGAGCCTGGGTGAAGAGGGCATCAAACCCATTTCCTGAGAGGGTCTAGTGGTAGGGCTGGGCCTCTATCCTCATTTGTTACTAAAGATAGCTTCATTTCTTTTCCCTGACCTGATGAGCCTGGTGAGTAGCTGTGCTCCAATAATATCATTAATAGTTCTATGCCAGTTTGGAAGGAGATCTGCAATGCAGTGGCTCATGGATGTGTGCTTAGTTATTTAACTTCTTTTTTTAAATCAATGACTTGAATAGAGCTAGGTGGGACACAGTGTATGATAGCTGAATTCCAGAAATATGACAGGCTAGAATATTAGACTCTAAAGAGGTGACATTTAATTGGGATAAATATAAAGTCTTACACCTGGGTTTAAGGAATCAATTCCACAAGTAAAATCTGGGGGAATTATGATTAAACAGCAATTTGCCTGAAACTGATCTGAGGATCTTAGTGGACTGCAGTTTCAGTGTGAGTCAATAGCATGATATGGCAGCCAAGAAAACCTATATGATCTAGACTTGGGAATTAACATGGCATTGGGTGTCCTGGACTAGAAAGGCAAATAAATGCCCCTATACTCTGGCTGGTTAGACTATTGACATAATATTGATTTTAGTTCCAAATGCTACATTTCCCAAAGGACACTGATAACTCAAAGAACACCCAGAAGAGGCTGATTGGCTGTGAGATTATGCCACATGATCATGGTTTGAAGGACTGGGGATGCTTGGAGAAGAAAAGAGGGACACTATAGCTGATTTGGGGCATTTGAAGGATTATCTAGGAGAAGTGGGATTAGGTCTGTTGTGCTTGACCCCAGAGGGCAGGATGGAAAGAAGTTGTAAACAGGCTTTATGTAAATAAAGACTTCTGAACTCTTAGACTTACTCTGAGGTGGAATGGCCTCCTCCCCCCAGGAGGCCTGGAAGCCAAGGCTAGATGACCAAGTGAAGGGATCGGAGAGTCCATTCCCATACAGATTTAGGTTAGACAAGTTGGACTAAGAGGTCAGCTCCAAAAAGAAATCAAACCTTTCTCACCTAAACTTTCCTTATCTATAAAATGGAGATAATAGCTTCCTTACTGGCACTAGGAGTAAAGGAAAATCCCCTGGAAGCCCTAAAGAAATGCATTGTTATTTAAGCCCTTTGTTTGTTTTTTTAAATAAAGTTAGCTCTTTAGCTTTCCCTTTCCCTTAGAGGTTTGAGGAGTTGGGAGGGACTTTAATCTTACACCTACTCGTAATTTATTAAGCATAGAGTCCTAAACTGGAGGCTTGGAGGGGGTGGAGGGAGGGTTAGGCTCCATCACTTATTGGTCATGTGAGCAGGGGCTCTCTGTAACCTCGGTTTCTTCATTTGTAGAATGGGAATTAGTGGTATGCTGATAAATGATTAACAACCAGCTTTCCAGAAATGTACTTTCAACACACTTTTACATTTAACCTATATTATTAACATTTTTTCTGTCACTTTCTTAAGTCTAGACAATCAACAAACCCATAAATCAAGCCCTGATTTGTAGCTTTGCTTACTTCTAAAAGTTGGAAATACACCAAAAATTTAGCTAGTGACTCAAGTGAGCTGGTTTGAGCTGCCTCCAGGACACGTCATTTGAAGTACAGTCTCTGCCTTCTGAAATCTTGGCCCCCTTTCGATGACCACCTCCTCTATACTGTGATGGCAGTCTCTGTTCTCTGACCTCCTTTGTTTATGCCACTCTTAATTCATGTAATTACTTGGGAACCTGCCTTTACCTTGGACTCAAGTCAGGGCCCTGTCTCCCCATATCCTTGGCTTATCCACAGGATTCGGGCATGGACCCCAAGTATAGTAGGTGAGCAAATGAATCTGTAAATGCACACTTCCATCTGTTCACCTTCCCAGCTGGAAAATATTAACTAAGGGCTTACTCTATGCAAGAAAATAGGTACTAAAGAATCTAAAGCCATTATTAAAAATAGTTCCTGCCCTCAGGGAGCTTAGACTCCACTGGGGAGGGGGTCCAATTCGTAAAGTGTTGAGGAGCTACCAGGAACCCCTGGGATGAGGATAGAAGACTTTGAATTGGAGGAAGGCACAGGAGCTAAGCCTTGAAGGAAGATAAAGAAATCTGAGAGGTGGAGGGAGGAGGGGTAGGGTTAATGAATTCTCTTGAATTCCCACCAAGGCCTCTGGAAATGACTTGCTGAGTTGGGGGAACAAATAGTAGTCCATCTGACAAAAATGCAGAGTACGCCAAAGGGAAGCCATTTGAAATCAGGCCAGGCGGTTGAGGGTTCTAATCAGCAGATTCTGTATTTTATCCTAGAAACAGTGGGGAGCCACTGAAGATTTTGGAGCAGAGGAGGTACCTTAGGAAGATTTTTTTTTTTGACAACTGTGTGAAGGATAAAGTGAGGATGGAGAAACTTAAGGCACATAGACCAGTTAGGAGTCCGAGCAAGAAGTGTTGATGTCTTGAACTAAGGAGGTGGCCAGGTAAAGAGAAACTGAAAGGAAATAGATGTGAGAAATTGGTCGGAGGCAGGATGGACGAGCTTTGATTAGATATAGTGGCAATATCCAGAGCCATCTTCATTCCTAGTGTTATTTAGTGCCCAACCTGTGCTAGAGAGCCTTCCGAGCTCCTATTGGTCTGGTCAGCCGCAGTCCAATGCACTGTACCTTGATCCCCACATCATGATGTCCATGATCCTCTGAGTACAAAGGACAAACAACAACAGATAGAGTAATTGAGGGAGAGAGAAGGAAGGGCCAGGATGACTGAAGTTCTGAAACTTGTGTAACTGGACAGATGGTGGGACATTTGGAGATGGAAACCTGGGGGGAATCTGGGAACTCCAGAATCCCAAGAATGGAGTTATGAGGGGCCACCAGCCAGAAGTTCCAGGGCTATTAATTGGTGAGGAAATGCCCCTTCAGAGGCCTATAGGGCTCAGCCACAGAGTTTTCCTTACTTGTGAATTGGGAGAAAATCAAGAAAGACCTTTAGAAAAGTAGCTTGATAGTCACCAGTACTACTCACATTCTCTGGAACACTCCTGCCAGTTCCTTTGGCCAGCAACTGGACTGGTAGAATGGAAGTTCCCTGAGGGCAGGAACTGGTCCCCTTTTGTCTTTGTATCCCAGCACCCAGCACATGGTAGGCTTTTGATAGATGTTTGTTGTATTGAACTGAATTGAGGGATGTCTGAGCAAGACTGAGAGAAAATCTAGAGGTTGATGGCAATGCAGAACCTCCAGCTTGGGGGAAAGTAGATGCAAATTACCACGAATGCTAATTGTTCCTATTTGAAAATTCTCGTAGTGTTTTTCTGCAAACACTTACATTAACTGCGCATTAGCTGGGCAGCTAATGCACTGGGAGAACATCTCCCCTCCTGCATATTCGTGGAAGGGAGGAAGACTCTGTTGCAAGAGGAAATGAGCACGGTGCCTCCTCAGCTATTATACTGTTCTTGGGAGCTGATAATTGGACTGCTTTTGAGAGAGAAGGTTATAATTAGGGTTTAGGGGGGGGTTTTGAATGTGGATTTTTTTTTCTCTTTCAGATTTTTGGTGTTTATTTTAAGGCAAATTATGACTCATTTTTAGAAGGCAGGAATATGTTTTTATCATTTAAATAAAAAAAAATCACACACACACACACCAGCCTCTCAACTTTTTTTTTTTGATCCACTTGGATCCTTGAATTACACTGAAGACAGGCTTTCGTCAGTTATCTGATGCTGGGTACATAGCAGTTAACTCAGATGAGGACAGGATGATAGCCAGTTCAGGAGTCAACTTCACATGAGGAACCCTTGAGCATCTTCATTTCCCACTGGCTAGATAAGTTTCCCAGAAAATGATCTGGGGTTTTTAGTGGGCCACAAGCTCTATATGAGTCTGTACTGTGACTTGGCAGCCAAAATAGCGAAGGTAGTCTTAGGTGACTAGGACAGGGCCTTGAGGTCTATGCTGTACAGGAATCCTGACTGCTAGGCCCTGGGGGACTGCTGTCATGATGGAATTCAGTTTGGTGGTTCAGGAAAGTAGATGGAAAGACCTGACTTGGGTAATATGTTAAAAGGAGAGATCTTTATTCTTCTTTATTCACACCAATTTAGTTATGTAGTAAACTCCTATTTTAAAGGGGTCAGGATTGGTATCTTGGTTTCTGCTTTTACCCCTTGGGACCAAGCAGAATAAGACTAATCCTTCCATATTACAGCCCTTTATATACTAGAAGTAGCTTTCATGGCCTCTTTGAGCCTTCTCTTTTCCAGGCTAAACATCCCCAGTTTGTTCAGTGGGTTCTCACATATCAAGATCATGAGAACCCCTTAACTTTTTGGCTGCTACACCCCATTGCCTACTCAAATGGAGCTTGCAGGCCACTCACACCCCAGATCATTTTAGGGGTGTGAGTAGCCTGCATCTGGCCATCTGGCCAGACCTCCCTCATCTTGTGCTTATGAGTATGATTTTTGAAATCCAAATGCACATGCATATACATGCACATATATATAACACATATATTCTTGTTAAATTTTATCTTATTAGATTTGGTCCAGTGTCCTAGCCTGTCAGGGGCTTTGGGATCCTGACTTTGTCATCTCACATGCTGGCTACCTTTCCTAACTTTGTGTCATGTGTAAATTTGAGAAGCACGCCATACATGCCTTTGACCAAATTGTCAAAATTGTTAACTAGCACAGGACCAAGAGAACTCTGCACCGTCTCCTGGAAAGCCATCTTCTGAATCTACCCTGCCCCACACAGGTAGTGTGAGAGGGTTTGCCAAAGACTTTGCTGAAATCTTGGTTAAGTATACCCAGAGTAAATACTCATTAGTCTGTAAAAATTGGAAAATGAAATCAGTCTCGTATAACATAATTCTTGTCTTTTTCCATGGACCTACATGCCCCCTCCGTTATTAAGGTGTTTTCCTTTTAAAGATTTTATTATGTTTTTATTTAATAATACATTCCAGAATTTTGACAGAGTCAGTATCAAGTTCCTTGATAAGCTTTAAACTTTAAGACTCTACTCTTTCATTTCCACCCCCAAGCCCCTTTTAAAAATAAGACTTTTGTTCTTTGGGTCACTTTTCCATTTGAAAAGATCACTGAGAATGGTGCAGAAATTATATCAGTTAGTGATTTTTCACTTCCTTCCTTCCTTCCTTCCTTCCTTCCTTCCTTCCTTCCTTCCTTCCTTCCTTCCTTCCTCCATCCCTTCCTCCCTCTTTCCTAAATAGATTGTTTTGTCAGTTCTCTTAGTATCCAAGGGTGTCATTCATGTTGCCCAAGTGACTCCAACTCTTCCATACCAATTAGGTACTGCCTTCCAAGCTCCTAACTCACCTTGGCTATCAGCTCCCCATTAGCTATTTTGATTATGTCATTTCCATTCCAAAGATTATTGTCCTTGGTGGGAGGAAAGAGCAGTAAAATAACAATCACAATCACAAGAAGGATTCCGTCTTCCTTCCATCACCTCTGGCCGCTTGTCTGACTTGCTTTAAATTGCAGATCCTCAACTTTCTTTGATCCTTATCAGCTTTAGCATTCCCAACTTTGTTCTTAACGAAAAGGTTTATTGGTGTTTTTGCTTTATTTGTCTGTCACTGCTACTTCCCTATATACTTACTTCCCCTTAGAACTCTGATAACTAAGAAAACCAGTTAAGCAAAACTCCCCTGCCTTTCCCTGACTCCCTACTACTCAACGATTCTTCCTCCTCCTCCGGTAAAATGCAGATTTCTCCATTAGGCATCGAAAGCACTTCCTAGTCTGGCTGCAGGCTATCTCTCCAGTCTGAAGACACTGTTCTAGCTTGTACAATCTAGGCCTTTTCTCACCACTGCTTCTTGAAATCTCTAGTTCCTTTCAAGGCTCAGCTTAAATTCCACCTCCTTTTAGAGGGTATGGCAGAGTCTTCCATCTTCCCTTCCCTAACCCCCATCACTTTGTATTTATTTTATGTATTTACATTATTGACTTATTTGTGAAGAAAGTTGTATCCTCCCCTCTCCCAGTAGAATAGAAGCTCCTTGGGGGCAGGCACTATCTCACTTTTACTTTTGTATCCTCAGAGCCTAGCCTAGAGCTTGTCACATAATTGTACTTCATAAATGCTTGTTGGTTAATTGAAACCATCATTTTTGACAGTGGATATAGCATTCTGTACTTGTAGTCTCCCACCTTTCTAAGGAGAAAAGGGAAATTAATTTTACTGGAATCAAGATTAGTTATTACTAATAGTTAATCAGTCTGAATAATGTCTCTTAGTAGATTTTTTTTCCCCTGACATTATTACTATCGTTGTTTACATTATTCTGGTTCTACTTTCTTTATTCTGCATCTATTTAGAGAAGTCTTCTTTATTTGAAGTGTTTAATATTCATCATTTCTTAATGGTACTTTATGACTTGGTTAAAGGCATACATATTCCATTTCATTCATTTACCAATATTTGTTTAACCATTCCCCAATCAATATAATTGATTTTCAATTTTTTGCCACCCCAGAAATCCTTCTATAGGTATTTTGGTGTCTGTAAGGGCTTTTGACCTATTTGGGATAGATATTCTGAAATGGGATCGCTGCGTCAAAGGTTGTGAATAGCTTAGTGACTATTTTCATTTAATTCTAAGAACTTTAAATAATTTTCCAGAACTTGGATTAATTCATACCTCTTCCAGCAGTATATTAATGTTCCTCTTTTCTCACAGTCCCTCCAAGAACTATTTCCATCTTTTGTCATCTTTGCTATTTTGACGGGGGTGAGGCAATGTGCCCAGAGATGGGGTTAACTTGTAGTTCATTTATAGCTAATGTTTGGCAGTGATCTTTCACATGGTGGTTGATAGATTGCATTTCTTCTTTTGTCCTGACATTATTCTTTTAATTTTTTTTTTGCTTTTTGGAGGGCAATTGGGGTTAAGTGACTTGCCCAAGGTCACACCACTAGTTTTTGTATTAAGTGTCTGAGGCCGGATTTGAACTCATGTCCTCCTGACTCCAGGGTCGGGGCTCTATTCACTGCGACACCTAGCTGTCCCCAGAGCTAGGTTCTTATTCCAACTAGGCCACTCACTATCTACTACTTTGGGCAGAGGTCTCTCCAGGCCTCAGTTTTCTCCTCTGTAAACCTTTTTTCTCAAACAAGAGTGCTTCCAGTTCAAAACATTCAGTGATTATTTTTTGATACTAGATCTAGAATGATGTAGTAGAGGAAGCACTGAAATTGGAGGCAGATGACCAGATCAGTGGACTAGAGTCAGGAACAGGGGTGGGGAATCTGCAGCTTCAGGGCCCACATGTGGCTCTCTTGGTCCTCAAGTGCAGCACTTTGAATCCAAACTTGACAGAACATGTGGCTTCTAGGCCGAAGGTTCCCCACAGCTAGTCAGGAAGACCTAAGTTCCAATGTAGCCTTAGATACTTACTAGTTGTGTGACCCTGGGCAAGTCACTTCACCTTGTTTGCCTCAGTTTGCTCATCTGTAAAATGAGCTGGAGAAGGAAATGGTGAACCACTCCAGTATCTTTGCCAAGAAAATCCCAAATGTGATCATGAAGAGCTAGACATAACTGAACAACGACAACAGCAATGATGAGGCTCCACTACTTACCCACTCTGTGACCTTGGACAAGTCCCTTCTCTTCTCTGGGCCCCATTTTCCTCATCTGCAAAGTAGAGAGGAAGTAGGTGACCTATAGCAGTCCTTCTAGTTCTAAACCCTAGTATCCTATGGATTAGATTCTATTTAATTCATCAGTTACTGTGGATACAAAGACTAAAGCAAAATGGTCCTTGCCCTCATGGAGCTTATATTCTACAGAGAGGAAACACTATGTATGTATGTATGTATGTATGTACGTATACAGAAAAGGAAATACAAAATAGATACCAAGGCTTTTTGGTGACACTTGGTGAAATCGACTGACCTTTGATAAGGATTCCAAAAGAGGTGGTAATGAGGAGGGAGAGCATTCCAGGGATCAGATCAGAGAACAGTTTGCATGCCAAAATATGGAAGTAGATGGAATGTCATATATAGGAAGCAGCGAAGGGACTGTGTAATTTGGCCAGCAGGGTTCTTTAGTAGGAGAGCCGCACAGTCAGACCTGTGGAATATCAGTTGGGAAGCTGTAGGGACGATTGACTGGGGAGGAGGGAGCCTTCAGGACACTGATTAGGAGGCCATTGCAATAGTCCAGGTAAGAGGTGATGGTGGCCTGTATGAGTGTGGTGTTTGTGTGAGTACAGAGAAGAGGATAGGTACTAAAGATGTCATGGAGGGATACTCTAAAAGACCTGGCAGCTGATTGGCTAACCCAGCCATGATCCTAGTTGTTCAGTCATTTCAGTCATGTCTGATTCTTCATGACCCATTTGGGGTTTTCTTGGCAAAGATACAAGTGGTTTGCTATGCCTTTCTCCAGTTCATTTTTACAGATGAGGAAACTGAGGCAAACAGGGTGAAGTGACTTGCCCAGAGTCACACAGTTGATGAGTCTGAGGCCGGATTTGAACTTAGGTTGTTCTGACTCCAGGTACAACTCTACCCACTGTACCACCTAGCTGTCCCATAGTCCTAGAGACTGGATGCTTTTTAAGGCCCCTTCCAGCTCCACAGGCTGCCATTCTAGCTATCCTTTCATTATTTAAAAGGATCCAATGCTGTGTTTTGTCCATGGCTTAATTTTCCCTGAGGACTAGGTTGGGAACCCTTTTGGGGAGTCAGATGTTTGCCCTGTGGCCTGAGAAACCTGTAGATTCTGCATTTGTGGACAAGGGAAGAGGCCATGACCAAAGGACATTCTGAAAGCCCTGCTGTATACAGAGCACAGCACTGGGCCCTGGGGAGACCCAATTTGGAAAAAGCAGAGGCCCTCCCTCCTGGAGCTCACAATCCAATAGGGGATGAGACCCAAGCACAAACACCTCTAACACAAAATGTTTCATGAGAAGTGTTTTAGAGAGGCCCAAATCAAGTGCTCTGGGCTGTCCCAGGGCTGAGAAAATCAGATTACCTTCAAGGTGCTGAAGCCAGAAACAGAAACAAATTCAAGAAAAGTTCAAAGAAATTCAGGGATGAGAGTGCCAGGGCAGGTAATTATAGAGAGGTTGGGCATGTTGTGGATACTCTGTCTTCAAACTCTCAGCCTGATGCTAGGGAAGGAAGCTGCCAGACTCTTCCTCAAAGTCACTCCAGTCCGTGGGAATGCTGGCCGGACCATGACACTCCGAGATCAGGTCTTTCCCATTGTTGGAGGACAAATGAAAGGATGCTGGATGGCCATCTCTTAGAAAGGTGGTGAAGGCAGTTTCCTGCATTGGAACCTTGGAGAGACCTTCCAACTCTCAGAGTTTGGCTTGTCATCTGGTGCTTTGCCAGTCAAAGACTAGAAAGCAACATTTTCATAGTCAGGCTTTTTTTTTTTAATCTGGAAGAAACCTTAGAATATGGAACATTAGAGCTGGAAAGGATCTTAAATCAGAAAGTGTGAGAGTTGGAAAGGATTTGAGAACAGTGAATATGGGAGCTGGGAGCGACCGTGGAATATAGAATGTGAGATGTGGACTGGTACTTTAGAACATGGAGCATGGAATATCATAGCAGGGAGGGATCTGTGAGACCATGTAGGTCAGTGCCCTTACTTTTGATATGGAGAAACTGACTTGAAGAAGGGCAGTGACTTATCCAAGGCTGCACAACTAATTAATGTCAGATCCAAGCTGAAGCCAGACTTTGAATCCTCTCTACAATCTGGATAAACTAGTTCAAGAACATTCTAGATGAATGCAGAGAATATGAAGTCAAGGTCATGCAGAAAGTAAGTGTTAAAGTTGGGATCTGAGGCTCCAACCCAGGAGCCTCCCTTCAGATCTACCCTTAGAGGGCCCCTTGCCAGCCCCCTAGAAAGCAAACATGGGTACTGAGGGATATTGGTACAGGATCATCATTATAGGGCAAGGCAGGATAAAAATTCGAAAGTCCTTTTACCTTCTGGGAAATTCAGTGGACCTGGGTCTTATTAGAAGACATAGGTCTACCTTGAATTTGCCATGTGATTTTGGAGAGGGTACTTTGCATTTCAGGGTCTCAGTTTCCTTACCTATATAGAATGAGGAGGCTGGAGCAAGCAGTTTCTAAGGTCCCTCCTGATATTCTGTGAGTCTCCTTTCCTGGCTCTTTTTCCTCCTCCTCTCTCAGCATCCCTGTCAGAGAATATAGCCTGTGTCGGGGAAAGCAGTCCCCTCCCACCTTGGCTTTGTGCTCTGTGTGGCTTAGATAGTTCTGATAATAGAGACAGGAGTGTTGGGCTGAGAGCCAGGGAACTGGGGGCCAGCCCTCCCCCTTCCTGTGTGGCCTCTTATTTGAGCCTCAGTTTCTTCATATGTAAAAGGGAGGGGTAAACCTGAATGATCTCTTAAGATCTGTTCCAATTCTGAATCCTATGGTCTTGTAACACTCTCGTTCTCAAATGTTTACTGTAGAATAGGTTGTCTGTACACCGTCCACTTCTTAATGTTTTCAATTTTGATTGGAACCTCCTTGAAGGGAAAGAATATTTCCTCTACTTTTGTTTGTCATCTCTAAGGGCTGCGCACAGCTGTGCTAAGTGCTCCTGAATGAATGAATGAATCATCCTGTCTGAAGCACTCTTGGGTAGCATGGCATTCGTCTTTATTATTCCATCTGCTCTTTTTCTGAAGGCAAGTAAACCATGTGGATTCGTCCCCTTCCTCTCCTCCCCACACCTGTACCTTTTAATAGATTAGCTAGAAGTACACCAATCTATGAAGATCAATCCAAAAAGAATTTATCTATGTGCTAATTACTTAATCTACCTACTCCAGACCATTGGGTCACTCGGTGAGATCCAGTTGGTTCAATAGAAATCTCAGGCTAGTGCAGTTGGGGTTGGTCGATAGGAGCTCTGTCAGAGGCCTTAGATGTTCAGACACAAGTTGGAGGAACCCAACAAGACAGAATACAGGGCTCCTGGAGCCCATCTAAGCCTGTGGTCTCACCCTGCCGATGAGGGAATGGAATAAGGAAGTGATTTGGTTGAGGTTCATGTACCTGTGGAGGGGCATTTGGGACTGAAGGCCAGGGCTCCTCACTTGGAAGCTTATTGCTCTGCCCCCCCCCCCCCAGTCACGTTCTGCCTTCATTCTGGGGAGCTGCTTGGAGGAGAAAATCTTAGTGCTGAATGAATGCTGTAGATGTCCAATCTTCCCACCCTGAGGTACCTCAGTTTACAGGGTCCGGGGTTTTGATGCTGGCAGGGATGGCATAGGGCAGCTAGTCCAGTCCTCCTGACCAGTCTCTGCTTGGAGACCTCCAGCTATGGGGATCTATCTCCCGCCCTAGGCAGCCAGTTACATGGTGGGGCAAGTCTGATTAGGAGAAGGTTTTTCTTCCTAAAGCTGTTGCACCTTGTTCCTCCCTCTGGAGCTGGCCAGGATAAATCGATCCCCTTCTCTATTTATCAGGCCTTCAGAACCTGGAAGACAGTTATTAAATTTCCCTCCTAAATCTTTTCTGTCCAAGAACAAGTTAAACTCTAATCCAAATGTTTGGGAGGTGCCACCAAAAAGGTTTTCTAGGGGAGATGAAGCTTCCCAAAGTGCATCACCTCTGGGGACTTTTGGAAATTTCAGAGGTCATTGGACATAGGGTTGGAGGGACCTTAAAGGCATCTAGCCCAACCCCCTCATTTTATAGCAGCAGAACAGAATTGACTTGCCCAAGGTCACAGCTGTGATTTGAACCTAGGCCCCTTCACTCCAAGGCCAGGCCTTTTTTTCTTCCCTTAGTAGTTCGAACAACTTCCCTCATCACTATTTCCCCTTACAAAGGGCCGCTTTGATGGGGGTTGCACGGCCTTGGCTCCCCTCCATCTGTCAGTCACTTCTAGCCATTAGCCAATGAGATAGTAACAAGCTTGGGGTCAGAAAGGGGGTGGTAGAGGGAATGGGGGGGGGGGGGGGAGAGGGAAGTAGTGGAACAGGTTTGGCTGAAAAAATGGTGGGGTTGACAGAACCTTCCTTGGCAGGTGTCCTGAGGGCCCCCAAAGTCCTGACTACACAATTTTTCCTCCTTAGAGATTTTTCTGGGCTGTTATGTTAACAACAACAAAGGAAGGCCAAACTTTGTCATGATTTAACCTGGATGAGCTAAGCCCTGATTAGGTGACAAAAGAAATAAGCCTAACAGAAATCAGGCTGCTTCTTTAAAAGGATCAGAAATCTGGTAGATTTGATGGCAGAGGACCCATTTGACCTTGGAAAAGTGACATCAACTATCTAGGTCCAAGTCACCTCCACAGCTCCTTCTAGCTCCTGATCCTATGTAACCATGAAGGCTAGGGGTTCAGTTATGCTCAGGGATAGGCCAAGAATCAAAAACTGAGAAAAATGGGCCATTAAATGAAGTCCTTTTTTTGCAGGGTGGGTGGGATAGGGTGGGCCAGACCTATCATTTCAGTGTTGTGATGACCTCTCAATGTGGAAGCTGTGCCTATGTTGTGTCTGGAGTCAGGAAGACCTGAGTTCAGATCTGATCTCAGATACTTATTAGCTGTGTGACCCTGGGAAAGTCACAACCTCCATTTGTCTCAGTTTTCTCAACTGTAAAATGGAGATAAGAATAGCACCTCTCTTGCAGGGTGGTTGTGAGGATCAAATGCGTTAACATTTGTAAAAAGTGCTTAGCACAGTGGCTGGCCCCTAGTAGGTGCTATGGAAATGCTTGTTTGCTTCCTCTTTCCTATGTACATCCATAATTCCTCTGTCATCGGTTCTCTTTGGAGATCATACAGATAGCATTGTGTGTGTGTAGGTAGGATTTACCCGTCTGCCTTCTTGATTCCCAGACTAACCAATTATCTGCTCATTTAACAAGGGAAGGAAAAAGTCCCTTGCTTTTGACTCTCCCTGAGGGTAGAGGTTATCTTTGGTATGATATTAGTCAGTGGATTAACTAGGTCTGTCAGGTAAGGGGATGGACTGGGGCAAATATGGAAGGGGCCAGCTTTGCCATTCTCCCTTGTGAAGGTCCCTCCCAGCTGGGATGTTCCCTGTTTGTTCTAATGCTCTTTTCAGCCCTGCTCCTGAGTTCTTTCCATGGAAGTCTGGACATTCTATGCATCTGAGGTAGGCCAAGGTCTCAGCCAAAGGGGAATGGCTTGTGACCAAAGCTGAGTGTTTCCTGAGGTTCCAGAAAGGGATGGAGAGACTTGGTGGGACAAAGGCCCCCAAGAGAACCGAGGCCTCCCAATGCAGTGCTCCAGCTGCCAAGGCCCCTTGACTTGCTTCTCCAGTACCTCTAGACCCACCCCTCACTATCAACTTCCTGTTGCTGCAGATCCAGGTCAGTGAACAGCCAGCCCCAGCTCACCTATTCAGCAAACTTGTGTTTTGAGGTGGGGTGGCTTTCATGGGAAGAGTGAGAGCTTTACTTGGAATCAAGATTCCTGAGTTTGAATCTCAGCTCTAACATTTATTATATTAAGTGCCCTGAGACAAGGTAAATAATCTCTCTGTGTTTCTGTTTTCCCTTCTGTAGAATGGGGTAATAACCTTTGCTCTTCTATGGCATGAGGTGGTTGACAGGACCAAGGAGAGAATGCATGCAAAGGGTTTTGGTGACTAGAAAGCCCTGTTTCTCTGGGAGAGCACATCTCATTGCTCTCCTCCAGCTTCTCATTTCTTTGCTGTGGCTAGAATATCTAGTTGTGTTGCTCGCCTTGGAACATGAGCTATTATTTCAGTCTAATTATGCTCTTTCATAACCTGTGCCTTTAATCTCTGGGCCCTGCCTTGGTACCCCGGCCTTTCTCTCCTCTTCCCTGTGCTGAGATCTGAGGCACTGCCTTTGGAGATTTGACTGTGAGGAATGATGGGGGCTGGGGCCAGGAAACTGTTGAGAAAGAAATGTGGAACAGAGGGTACCTTCCTGTGCCATCTCCAGGGATAGTTGCAGCCCGTTGCAGGGGGCCCCCCCAGAAGGAGCTTTGGGGACTCAGAAAAAGGTCCCAGGGCCTCTTCTCAGAGCAGAAGACTTGAGCATGGCTATGGAAGACAAACCAAAGTTAGAGAGAGCCTCCAATAGCCTTAGCAACAGCCTAGGGGGAGGCACTGGCCCAGATGAGGTCCCTTCCAAACCTAATGAATCTCCCTACGACACAGTTCTGAGGAGGTGATGTTCCCCAGGACTCACTGGGCAAGGCCACATTCCTTAGCCTAGTGGTATTCGAAGCTCTCCATGAGTTTGTTCCAACTGCCCAGGAAGCAGAGTGGTATTGGGGCAACAACACTGGATTTGGAATACTGCCTTTCTGCTCAATTCAGCCAGATTCTATTGGCTGCTGGAGATACTGAGACAAAAAACCAGTCCTGCACTTAGGGAGCTTATATAGTCCATTAGGGCGGAGCAATTTATATGCAGAAAAGTAAATCCCTAAATCTCTAAAGTGATTTCGGTGAATTGGAGAATACTAATAATTGGGAGCATGGGGAAGGTCTCCTGTACTTCAGTTGAATCTTTAAGGTCGAGGTGAAGAGTAAGAACATTCCAGGCATGGGGGATGGCCTGTGCTCGAGATGGAATGATATGAAAGGGGAAAAGCAAGCACACCTGTAATGTAGAGGCCATGGAGGGGGGGGTTAGGCCAGAAGTCTAGGTTTAAGTCTGACTACCAAGGGCAGTTTGTGTTTGCTCCTAGAGGCAATAGAGAGCAAGAGGAGCTTCTTGAGCAGGGGAGTGACCTGGTTAGGTCAGTGTGTTAGATACTTTGCTTTAGCAGCTGGTCAGTGATGAATAGCTTGGGGAGAGATCTGAGGCCTGAGACCAGTTACACTATTGTCCAGAAGTGATGAGGATTCACCTTAGGGTGGCGGCTTCTCTGAATAGACAGTTGGGAATGAATGCACCTTGTATGTAGAATTGTCCGGCCTTGGTGGCCCCAGGAAAGGGAAAAGAGGTTTTTAAGCCTGGATGCTAATCGTTGCTTAATGAATGTGGGTTGAATTGAATCGAGTTGGGTAGCTGGTGGTGGTCTCAGTGGAAATGGGGAGGCTGGGGGGGGGAAGACTTTGCTGCTTGTGTCCCCACTCTCCCTTTGGAGTTCCTGAGTGGTTGGTGGGAGGCAGCAAAACCAAGAAACAGCAAAATGTAATTATCCCATCTGTGCCTGTGGGGAGGTAATTAAGATTTAGCTCCCCACCAGGTAGGCCGAATGTGAAGCGGGCAGGGTAAGAGAGCTCCAGAAATCCAGCCCTTGCATTTAACAGTGTAGATAGAGGAGGGTAGGAGCTACCAGGGGCTCCAGAGAAATGGCATTTCCGCCCTGTCTGATCCCTTTGACATGCCGGGCAGGTGCTGTTAATCTCTGCTGCACTGGGGCCAAGGGGAAAGAGGATACTGAATCCGGGGAGGACGTGAGAGCTGGAAGGGACCTTGGACATAATCCAGATACCTCTCCCCTCATTTTACAGATGGGGAGAATGTGACCAGAGAGGGGGGTGGATCTGCCCAGGGTCCTACAGCCAAAGGAGGGCTGAGCTGAGACTCCCCAGTTCCCATCACAGTGGTCCAGTGAGGCAGGTAGAAGTTTCTAGGGGCACCCTGCCTCTTCCCAGGGCTCAGAGTCATCTGTTCTGCCTTTGGGTTTCTTTTTAACTTTATAATTCCCACCTTCAGCCTCTGTGGAAGCCCTGGCAATGGGTATGTGTGTGGTGGGTGTGCAGAGTTGGTACTGGATTGGGTCCATAAAAGCTGATGGCTTACCTTGCTGGGCCTTGGGCTTAAGGCCTCCTTGGGCTACTTGGTGCCCAGGCCTTCTGTGTTGGCATCAGAGGCACCTTGTATTGTACATTAATCCCCATAGTGGTGTCCCATCAGTGCACCCCTTTCCTTTGCCCTGTCTCCTTGGGTCCTAAATGGCAGCCTTGTTACCCAGCTCTGCAGCTGGCTGTGTGGGCGGCAGTGAGAAGGGGCCCACTCCCCTCCCTGCTCTGCTCTCCACTAGGAGTCTAATTACTTGGTCTAGGGGGAGGAGGAAGAGAAGTCAGGAGGGGAAGAGAAGGCCCCAAACCCAGGCCCTGGGCCAAAGTAAAAATGAACAGCTTTCAGAAAAACCTGGAGTTTATCCTTGGGGGATTTAGAGATAGAATGGACCTTGAAGACCATCTAATGCCAGGGTTCTTAACTTTTTTTGTGTGTGTGTCTTGGACCCCTTCAGAAGTCTGGGGAAACCTATGGACTCTCCCTTCTCCAAATAATGATGTAAAATATATAAATTACAATGCAAACCAATTATATTGAACTACAGTTATCAAAATATTTTTTAAAAAAGTTAATGGAACCCAGATACAGTCCTACTTCCTCTGCCCTCTCCCCATTTTATTGATAAGAAACTTGAGGCTGGGGGCTGGGTCCAAAGCGACACAGGTGATAGATGGATAAAGCCAGGGTTCAAACCCAGGACTTCTGATTTGAAATCTAGGGCTCTTTCCCCTATACTACATTTATTTTTCCTACCAACTTCCCCCCTCTCTTCCCTTTCTACCTCTTCTCCATCACCTTGTCCCACACTTAAGCCAAGCCAGTTAAGGCCTGAGTTTCTGGCTCAGCATTTTCCCTGTCATGAAGCAAGAGAGTAGAACTGTAAGTGGAGGGCAGGGCTACTTTCTCAGGCCACCTTCCAAGTCACTAAAACGTCTAGAAGGTAGCGGACTCACGTGTGGGTTTTACTGGTAATACTGGGGGAGAGGGATGTTTCATTTCTGGGTGGCCTAAGGTCTTGCCTTCTAGTTCTAAGGATCCGCCCAGCTCTGATGTTTCCCTGTTCTGAATTCAGAGGTCCCTAGTTGGTTCTAGGTGTCTCTGATCCTTTCCTGTGTCCATGATGAGCTGAACTCTAAGGTCAGGAGAATGGAAGCTTTCTGAGGTCAAGGTGGGAAGAGGCTTGGCTGTTGTGGGAGCATTCATTGGAGGACGAATGGACAGAGGGAAAATGTTGTCTAGGGAAGGGAAGATGAGAGAATCCTCTGGAGTAAGCCCCAGTTATCTCCACTCAGAGGTGAATATATGTGGAACTCCAACGTTTTGAGGTCTCTGGCTTCTCTGTGCCATACATAGTGGGACATTTGTAGTCTCAGAAGCAAGTTCATAAGCCCATGCAGAGATGAGCCTTTGGATTGCTGGGTGGGGCCGGAGCTGCCTCCCTCCTATTACTTGCTTAGCTAATGTAGTACTTACTCTAATCACATGCTTCTAAGGAATGGGACCAGGGAGAGGGGCAGAAGTCCCCACTGGCTAACACTAATAAAAATCCATGTCCCCCACTGGGTCACTTCCATAATCATGCTGAGTCCTTTGGTCTTCCTGAGTCTGGGTTTCCCCATTCAGGACATGAGAGTGAGAATACCAGCCTGTGCCCACTGCCTAGAGGCAGTCTGGGAGAGTGGAAAGCTCTGCCCCCAGGGTATGCCTTTTGAGGGGAGGTGGAGAGGTTTCTTCGAATTCTATTTTGCCTTTTTTGTTGTTTGTTCTAAAGGTCTTCCTAAGTTTAACAGGCTGTGCTCTGTGTTCTTAAGGGCACTTCCAGCTGGAACATTTCATATTTTATGTTCTCAGGTCACTTTAGCTCTGACAGTCTGTTCTCTGTTTGGAGGGCACTTTCAGCCCAGCCAGACCATATTCTGAGGTCCCTTTTAGCTCTGACATTCTAAGGTCACCAGGCCTGTTCTGATGGCCTATGTGTGTCATTTGCGTTCTCCCTCCTCTCCTCCCTGAAGAAATCACTGGATATTTCTTTTCTCTCTATCCCGTTCTTCCCAATCTGTAAATAAATAGCCAGCAGAATGAGAGTTCCATGAGGGCAAGGACTCCCTTGCTTTTTGGAGGTGTATCCTCCATATCCAGCATGATGTGGGTCTGGGGCTCTCTTCCGGCTCTCAGATCTTCTGACTCAGTTTATTTGAAAGTCCTGAGAGGCTGGGACCACAGCCATTTCTCCTTCAACTTTAGAAAAACTGGGTCTGCAGCTACTTTTTCACTCCCCCCCCCCATCACCCAACTGCCTAAGAAGTTCTGGCTTTCCGAGGTGGGGGCCAGGGTGGGCAGGGAAGGGCTCTTCTCCGAGGCAGATTGTCCGCCTTCGGGTGTGCAAAGTCCCGAACACAAGCAGGCCTTTTGGGAAAGGTTTTCTGGGGGACTGCTTTATCCCTGGAGCAAATGCCTTTAATAACCTTAATTTAAGAGTGAGAGATAGAAGTGGGATTAGGAAGCCCTTGGGCCTCCCCGACGGCAGCAGAGACCTTGGGCCAGTTCCCGCCCAGCTCCCTGGAGTCTGCCTGCCCCCAAGCTGGGAGGCTCTAAGTGCTGTCTCAGCCCCGAGAGTCATCCGCCAAGTTCAAGGGCACTGACTTCTCGTGGACTGGCCTTTCTTGGGAGAATAGGAAGCTACATCAGAGGCCGAGTATTAGCCCCTAAGCCAATCACAGGTCGAGGATCGATTTCTTCCCTTATTAGGGGAAAGCTGGCCTAGCCCACATGGCACGGGGAACGTTGAGGACGTTGCTCCTAGAAGCCGAGGGATTCGAAGAGGACAAGATGAGGAGGGAGTGGGAGAGTTCGAAGATGGGGAGAGACGGCGGGGGCACCCTGATTTGGCTGAGAGTTGGAATGGGGAGTTTGCTGAAGTCGAGGAGGCCGAGTGAGCTGGAGCAGAGAGACAGAGGTCGAGAAGCGGAGTAATGTGAGATTAGGCAAAAAGGGAGCCAGACCGGCCAAGGGGTTTTCAGGGCTGGGCCAGGAGTTTGTTTATCCAGGGGATCAGAGGGAGCCACTGAAGGCTTGGGAGTAGGGGAGGCACATGGCCAGACCTGTGCTTTGGGAAGATAATTTTGGCGTTTGTGTAGTGAGGCAGGAAGACCAGTTGGGAGGTTAGTGCAGCAACTTAGGTGAGAATTAGAATGTCAACTGGGCAGGGGAGAGAAGGGGTCCAGGTTTGGAAGATTGCCTAGGGTGGGGGTGTGAGGATGAGGGAAGAATCCAAGAGATGACTCCCAGATTGAGGAGCCGCACCGCCCAAAAGCTTGGTGGTGACTTCTGCCCAGGGGGCCAGGTTAGAGACAGGCACAAAAGGGAAAAACCACAAGAAACAAAAAACAAACAAAAAGAGAGCACTTAGTGTGCTTCACTCTACATTCAGACTCCATAGTTCTTTCTCCGGATGGCAGGAGTCTTTTGGAGTTGTCTTGGTCCTTGTATTGCTGAGAAGAGCTGAGTCTCTCAGTCAGTCATCGAACAGTGTCGCTGTTACTGTGACAGTGTCCTCCTGTTCTTCTTGGTACACTACAGGCTCCACTTCCAGGTTAGGATCTGAAGCTAAACTCCAGACCAAGGCCTAGTTGAGACAGTTTCCCCTTGGAATTTCAGTGGGCTATTTCACGAGTGATTGGGAGAAGGGACCCCCCTCCTCCCCAATCCTAAGGGAAGGCTAACACAAAGGAAAACATTTTTTCCCTTAATTTTTTTAATGATGTGCTTTGTCTTTACATAATTTTTATTTCTGAATATATCCCTCCCTTTCTCACTCACCCAACGAGCATTCCCTTTTAACAAAGAATTAAAAAGGAAAAAAAAGCAGTTCAGCAGAACCAACCAGTCCATTGACCTTGTCTGACAGTATATGTGTACTGTTTGGTTCCCCTGTCACCCCTGCAATAGTGGAAAGTGATAGCTTTCTTTTTTGTTTATTTCTTTTTTTTAAAATTTATTTGCTGTTAGTTTACAACATTCACTTCCATAAGTTCCAAATTTTCACCCCTTCCTCCTCCCCTTCCCCCACCACGGTGGCATGTAATCTGATATAGACTCCACATATACCTTCACATCAAACATTAGTCAAGCAATGGAATGAATAACTAGAAAAAAGAAACAGAACGAAATAAAACGAAAAAGAGAGTAAATAATTTGCTTTACTCTGTATTCAGACTCTGTAATTCTTTCTCTGGATGTGGATAGCCTTTTCCATCATGAGTCTTTTGGAGTTGTCTTAGAACCTTACATTGCTGAGAAGAGTCCAGTCTGTCAGAGTTGGTCGTCACACATACATTGTGTCTGTAATTGTGTACAAAGTTCTCCTGGTTCTGCTCTTCTCACTCAGCATCAGTTTGTATAAGCCTCTCCAGGTAAATGTGAAGTCCATCTGCTCACCATTTCTTATGGCACAATAGTATTCCATAACATGCATATACCACAACTTGTTCAGCCATTCCCCGATTGATGGGCATCCCCTTAACTTCCAATTCTTTGCCACCACAAAAAGAGCTGCTATAAACATTTTTGTACACATGGATCCTTTTCCCATTTGTTTGATCTTTTTGGGATACAGCCCTAGAAGTGGTATTGCTGGGTCAAAGGGTATGCACATTTGGGCATAATTCCAGATTGCTCTCCTGAATGATTGGATCAGTAGTGACAGAGTTCTTAAAGTGATATGTTCCATGTGTGATCTATATCGGATTGCTTGCTGTCTTGGGAGGGAGGATGGGAGGGAAGGAGGAAGGGAAAAAAATTTGAAACTCAAAATCTTATAAAAAATGAATGTTGAAAACAATCTTTACATGTAATTGAAAAAACTATAAAAACAAAAACAACAATATATTAGCTCCTTTCTCTTTGTTTTTTGAGAGGGGAAGGCAGGGCAATTGGGGTTAAGTGACTTGCCCAAGGTCACAGGCTAGTAAGTGTTAAGGGTCTGAAGGCAGATTTGAACTCAGGTCCTCCTGACTCCAGGGCCGGTGCTCTATTTACTACACCACCTAGCCACCCCTGTTAGCTCCCTTCTCTATAGTGCTATTCCTCACAACAACTCCTGGAAGTAGATGGTGGAAGGATTATTATCCTCATTTTAGAGATGAGGAAACTGAAGCAAGAGAGGTCAAGTGATTTGCCAGTGTCACAGCTAAGAAATATCTGAAACAAAATCCCTCCGAGCCGGGCTGGGCTCATCATTCTTAAATTCTGTGCTTCCTCATTAGACTATTTATAATAAACTGCAGAATGTGTGTCAGGCATGGTGTGGAGGGACTAGGACCTGTGCAGGTATTCAGAGAAGTGAGATCAGGGAGGACAGAAAGGTCTTAGGCACTGTGGAAGTCTGTGCTGCATGTATGTATGTATGTATGTTTAGGGGGAAGTGGCCCAGTAGAAATGGGACATTTGAAAAATGTGGTGCTACCATCCAAATAACCACCTAGAAGAAAAAAAACCAATCGAGCACAATTAGGAATAAAGTCATGCCTAAAACCAGAAAACTGCAAACTGTACTCTGCCTAAACTTGAAACAAATCCTGACACTGACCGTGGCTTTGCTCTGGGGCCCTGCTGCTCTTTCCCCATCTGCGGGCTTCTCAGATTTCTGCTGTCATTTCTTAATGAATAGCTCCATTTGCAGGCTGCTCCCAGGAGGCTTTGGGGCCCCACAGGCTGTGCTTTGGGGCCACTTGGGCTTCTCCTCAGCAGCCTTAATAGTAGCTGGCACTGGTGTAGCCATTCACAAGGATCAGCCTGGTTGAATTCTCCCTCCACCCTTTGGGACCATGGCCTGGGCCTGATTGTCCTTACCTGGCTCAGGAACTCCTTGTGAAGAATCTCCCTCTCCTGCTGCTTGACTTCTTGAGTGGTTCAGGGAATTGTGGGGAGGAAGGGCCTTGAATCCAAATCCTCCTGACCCCACCTCTAATATTCTGTTTCCACTCTGTCATGCTGCTTTTCAGTTTAAAAAGGTGAAAAAATGTGCCAGTAGAGGTTAAAATAACTTCCCCAAGGTCATTTGGCCAGTAGTAAGTGGCAGGGCCCAATGCAGGGCCGATGACTCTGTGGGAAGGGCCTTTCCTCTATATGCTAAACTACCAGCCAGGCAGTTTACTGGACCCTGAAGACTTAGGTTCAAATCCTGCCTCTCGAATTTACTAGCTGGGCCTCACTTAATCTTTGAACCTCAATTTTCCCACCTATAAAATGGGATGATTAACACCTGTGGTCCTTAACCTCTCCAGATCTTTGTGTGGTTCAAAGGAGATAATGCAAAGACCCTTGCCTACAAAGTGGGTTCTAGATCCCAGTGACTTGTTATTTTGATTGCCCTCTAGCTTACCTGTGGGCTGGGCCTCTTGGAGTCTGGTGGTTCCCTCTGGACTGCTTGAGGTACAGGTAGTTACTCCTCCTCACATATAGGGGTGCTCAGAAGAAATTGCTGCCCAGGATGTTCTGGGGATCTTTTGTCATTCCTAGGAGCATAAGCTTACAGGATTTAGAGCTGCTAGGAATCTTGGGGCTTGACTAGACCAATCCCTTTGTTTTCCTGATAAGGAAACTGAGACAGGAGAGGGGAGGGGACTTGCCCAGGATCATCCAGTTTATAAAGAGAGTAGTTCGGGTACTTGAACCCAGGTCCTCTGACTGCCAAGCCAAATGCATATTCAGTAAGGAGGCAGAGTTGGCCAAATTTCGGGCATAATGGGTGAGCTCCGAGGTGGGGGTGGAGAAGCCAGAGCCTCTGGGATCTGCTTTTCAAGCTGGCGCATAGCACCCTTGGCAGGCCTCTGTGGCAACTTATTAGGTCCCCTATTCTTCTGGAGTGTCAGGTTGGTGGAGTTACTAGGGTGCTTTTATACCAACATATTTGTGTGGAAAGAAGGTGGGGGGAGGGCAGAGCTTGTGCTAGAGAGGCCCACTGAGGAAGATTAGAGACTTATAGCTAGCATTTAGATAGCAATTTAGCAAATGGAAGCTTCAGAACAACCCTGTCAAGTAGTGGATATTATTATCCCCATTTTACAAGTGAGGAAACTGATGCTCAGAGCAGTTAAGTGACTTCCCCAGGGTCATACAGCTCAGTAATTGTGTGACATGGGATTTGAAGTCTATGCATGGTGCCACCTAGCAGCATATAGGCCATATAGGAAGCTACACTGCTGATGTCCTGTGAGCTGGGGAGAGCTAGGAGATAGTCTTTGGGTGAGGAAACTGAGGCCCAGAGTCTCCTTCCTTCCCCCTCCCCCATTGTAAGCTACTTCTAGTAGGTATTTTTGTTCTTTGTATTTATGCTTGTATCTCCAGTGCCTAACACTGTGCTTGGCACTTAGTAGGTCTTAATACTTAATGATTGCTTGACTTAAGAGGAAGTTAAGCACCTTGTTTCAGTGGATGCAAATGACTTGTTGGTCAGATTTTGAACTTGTAGTTGCTTCTTCTGTAGGTATTGAAAGGATGTTGATTTTGGAATCAATTTGTTCCCAATTGGTAAATCATTTGGGATTTGAGAAAGAGAGAAAAGTGTCCTTTTCTTTGCCAGTCTATGAATAATAAGGAAGAGGAAGGAGAAGACCAAGTCAGCTGCTAACCTAGTGTTTTAATTTCTGACATTGATATGACTAAAGTAGGCTGTTATGATTTCTTAAAACAAAAGTCACTTCTAGATTTAGAATTGAAATAAAGATTTCAGAAATCCCTGTTTACTTTGTCAAATGATTACTTATGTGTTGTTGGGGGGAACATCCCTGTGCAGAACAGATAAACTTATTGATTTGGTTGTTTATTTAATAGATTTCTTCAGCCTTTGACACTGTTGGCCACTCCCTTTCTCCTACCCCACCTGCCTTGGTTCTCCTCCTTCCTGGCTGGCTGCTCCTTTCTAGTCTCCTTTGTTGGGCAAACCCTAACCCCACACAGTCTCCTCTGTGTAATATAACACAGAGTGTTTTTCTGGGCCATTCTTTCTTCTCTTCATATGCTTTCTCCCAATGATGATCTTGCATCAACTTTCTTGGGTTCAACTACCACCGCTATGTAGATGATTCTCTGATCTAAATATCCAACCCCATTCTCTCTCCTTTGTTCCAGTCATACATAAACAAGTTGCTGTATTGGACATCTCCAACTGGATGTTCCATAGACATCTCAAGCTCAGCACATCCAAGGCAGAACTCTGTATCTTCCCTCAGAACTCTGCCATCATCCTAATTTCCCTATTTCAACTGAGGAACCCACCATCCTTCAGTTATCTTTGAGTAATCATTCTCTGCTTTTCCTTCTCTCTCTGTTCCCTATATCTAGTCACTTAGCAGGTCTTGTAGATTCTGTTTTCGTTTTGGAAATCAGGAAATTCTAGTCCAGCCTAAGAGTCACCACCTTGGGATTTGTGTAGGAGAAAGTTTTGCTTTTACATGGTTCCATTAACTAGACCTCAGGCTTGTCCTTATTAAGCTTCTCTCCTAAGGAGATTAAGTGGCTGCTTCCACCCAATATCCAGTGGTAAATTGAGGAGAACTTTCAAGTTGTCATATAAGAGGGAAACGTCTCTTCTCTCAATTAAGAAAAGATTTATGGAGAGATGAGAGCTAATGTGGGTACTGAAAAAAATAGGATGGCAATAGGTAGACTGATGGAGGCTGGGTGGGCCTCAGTTTCTTCAAATGTAAAGTAAGGGGGTTGGACTAGGTATTTCTAAGGTCCCTTTTAGCTTGAACATCCTTTGTTCTGAATTCTAGAGTACCTTCTAGCTGTGACAATCTATGTTCTAAGGCCCCTTCTAAGCTGTAAATCCTATGATCTTCTGTACCTCACCCCCTGTCATCCCCCAGGCCTAAATTCCTTTTGGCAGTGATTCTGAGATTTATGATTCTGTGATTTAGACACCTCTCAATGACCCCTTACATCAATTTGCCTCAATTAGCTTTGATAAATAAAATAACCAAGCTATCATTCAGTTTCCTGATGGAGAGGCAAAATTAATGGGAAAGAGATGTAGAAGTAAGTGATTGCTCGAAGATAATGCGTGTGTGTGTTTTATGTCTGGAAATGAAGTCTCTGCATCTGCCTCCGAGTGGGGAAGAATATGTATTAAGGTTTTGTCCAACAACAAGAAGGAGCCCTTCTAAAGGAAATTGATTAAATCAATTCTCCCTGAGTAGTGATGTAAATCCATGTGATTTATTCCATTACTGCTAGAGCCAAGTGCCAGAGCTGCCCCACAGGGACTCTGTCTGGGGCACTGAGGAGCGGAGCAATGCCAAGCCCGAACCCCGGCTCTTCCCATTGGCTTCCAAATGAGAACCAATGGAGAGCTGCTTTTGGCTCCCTTAAAACGATGAAACCTACGAAGCCTCATTCAGGAAGCAGCATGGAGCTGGAAAACAGGAAGTCGATTATGTGCTGTCCTTCGTCCTTCTCTGATGTTGCCTGTGTTTCCCAGCTCCTCTCCCAACAGCTGTAAGACCTCTGAAGGTGGGGTCCATGTCTTCTGCCTCCCCAGTGATGCCTCCCACAGATAGGGCTGGGCACACAGGCAGAGCTTTGCTAAAGAAAGACTCCATTGATTGAAGGCCCCCAGGTTGTTACTGGGCCTTCTCCCCAGCTCTGTTGTCATGTTATTTTTTTCTCTTTAATCTGTCTCAGAGACAGTATGGGTTAGTGGTTAGAGAACCAACCTCTGAGTTCAAGTCTTGGTTCTGACAAAGGCTGGCTATGTGACTCTGGGCAAGTCATTTAACTTCTTGGTTCTCCTTTTCTCCCTTTCCCCCCAAGGAACTCTCTAAGCCTGTAAGTTCTGACTTGCCAATCAAGAATCCCATACACCAATAAAATCATAGATCTAGTTCCAAAAAAAGTGATGGATTGGTTTCACTATTTCTAAAAATCCCGTACCATATGATGTGTACTTAATGCCAAGAGGCAGCTAGGTGACTCAGTGGATTGAGTACCAGCTCTGGGGTTAAGAGGACCTGAGTTCAAATCTGACCTCACTAGCCATGTGACCCCGGGCAAGTCACTCAGTTTTGTTTTGCCTCAGTTTTTCATCTATAAAATGAGCTGGGAAAGGAATGGCAAACCGCTCCAGTATCAGGTATCTAGTACCAAGAGAACCCCAAATGGGGTCACAGAATGACCGAAATAGCTCAGTAGCAATTTATGCCTAGAAAGGGGTGGGGAACCTATGGCCTTTTATTAAGGGGACTTGTTCTGTGAAGTTTGGATTCAGTCAAAGGGCTGCACTTGAGGACCTCGAGGGCCACATGTGGCTGAAGGTTCCCCACCCCTCGTAGCCAGTGGTGGAGGCCTTCAAGGGAAAAGTAACCTTTATGACTCCAGCCTATCTTTCTAATTTTCTCTCTCATGAGTCCCCCTTGCGTGGTAGGAGCCAGGACCAGAAGGGATCTGAAAGATCATTTTGTCTAGGAGTTCTTCACTTGAGGTCCATGGATACCCAAGGAGTTCAGGGATAGCATTCAGGAAGTTTACAAACTTGGATGGGAAAATCAATTGCATCTTTATTTTCACTCATCTCTAACTGAAATTTAGCATTACCTTCAATGATTTGAAAACATGATTCTGAGAAAATGCCCCAAAGCTTCCCCAGACTGCTAAAGGGGTCCATGACACACCAAAGGTTATTAGCCCCTAATTTAGTCTTGGGCTCTCATTTTACAGATGGGGAAACTGAGGCCGAGGGAAGGAAATACAGATTCTAAGTAATGGAGACTAAATTTGAACTCAGGTCTTCAGAATTCAACTCCAGTTGGTACTCTTGTAGCCCAGATACTAAAGGCAGCAGGGACCTGGGATTCTATGAACACGTCATTCCTCCTGCCACCCCCACACCATAGTCTCCATAGTCTCTACACTTTCCTACTCCAGGATGGTTTTAGTCCTCACTCCCATCTCTGACTGCTGCCATTTTATGACTCAAGGCCTAGATCTACTGCCTCCTCTTGTGTGAAGCTTTCTCTGATTCCTCCAGCTAGAAATGATTCTTTCCATTTCCTGATCTCAGAGCACTTCACATTGTCATGAATTTCTGTTCCAATTTGCACAACATGGCATTTCGAATAAAGAGCCAACCTCAGACTCAGACCCAGGTTTAAGTCCTTACCGTGACCCTGGACCAGTCACAACCTTCTCAGGGGCCCAGGTTATTCTCTAAGCCTCTGAGTTGCAGAATGTCTACCTTGGTAAAGGGAAGGTAAAGCTTCCTCACTGGAAGCTCCTTATGCTGATACACTCACATGTCTGATTAAAAAAAAAATCCATCTTGTATTTTATTCCTCTGTAGACATGCTTGATTCTTTCAAGAAGAAGCTTTTTGCAGGCAGGAACAGTGGGTATTTTTTTAATCAAGGCATCTCCTCCAGCCTTAACATGATGTGTTGTATATAGCAGGTACTTAATTCTGGGATGACCCTTCTGTAAGAAGGAAGAAGCTTCACAATCCCAAATACAAGCTTCCTCAGATTAGGCCAGGGCTGATTTTCATCAAAGGTCAGTGCTTGTAGCAATCTGCCCAGTTCAAACTCATTCTCTGGTTCTTATCTGGTGTTTCAGGATAGACACAGAGCCACAGTTTTCCAGTCTTCCAGGAGAGCTCCATGCCTTCAGGCTTCACCCCAGACTGTGGGATCAGTCTGGTCAAAGGCTCGAGCTCTAGGGGTCCTTAATCCTACAGCCTCTGAGCTAGAGGGGACCTCAGAAGCCGTTCAGCCCAGTTGGTATTTTAGTAAGGCTTGGCTCTACAGTGGCAGTCACCGGGCTAGTCTCCATTTGACCACTTTCATTTGGGGGAATGCAATATCTCTCAAGGCAGCCCAGCCCATTCCACTTGGGGCCAGCTCTGATCATTAGAAAACTTTTCCTTAAATCAAACTGGGATCATCCTTTCTGCTCCTTCTACCTTACTGCCTCTTGCTTTTCTCTCTAGTGCTAAGGAGAACAGGCATAATGACTCTGACACATGACAACCCTTCAGAGACTTTGAAGATCTCGTTCCCCTCCAAGCCTTTGGCCTTCTCTAGATAATGCCAGGTCCAGTGTCTGAACTTTGGATGATGTGGTCTCCATAAGATACCTCCCAGCCCTGAATCTTGGACCTTGTGATCTTCTAATCTCTCTCCCTCCCTCCCTTCTCATCTCCTTTGTCATTCCCATAATCCTCACCTCCTTGCTTCCTTTCCTTCTCTCTCTTTCTTCGTCTCTGGCCATCCCTGCTCCTGTCTCCATCTTCTCCTGCTGACATATTATAATGCTTTAAGTTACCAACAGATAAGTTTCTCATTTCATCTGGAACTGTGACAGCTTTTCAGATGCTAGGACGCCTGGGCCCGTGATTGATTATTTGTCAAAGGAATGTGAAATACTAAACATGATGAAGATTAACGAGGCCAAATTGGTTAAAAATCAATTTTCATAATGTTTGGTGTGCAGTTTAATTCTTACGTGGAAACGGACTATTTCGGGTGAGGAGGCAGCTTCTTCAGAACCAGCATCTAGAGAAGCGTTGGGGGAGGTGGGAGCAGGGGGCAGAAAGAAATATATTTTAAAAATTAAGTTTAGAAAATACTTGGATCAGAGTCACAAATTGCAAACACTAGACAAGTTATTGCTGGTGATTAATAATGAATAAAATCGCTTCTGCGATGTGTTAGTTACTATTTACTGAGGCTGAGCACTAGAAATAATGACAGCATGAAAGTCTACCTCCTAATTACTCCCAGGGTCCAATTCTGCTTTCTATCTAATCTTCAAGAAATAATAGCATATTTTTCAACAAATCATGATTTAGGTACTTGTCAGGGAGGGAAGGATTAGTTGGGCCACATACATGCTTTTGTTCCAGCTAAATATTTCCTTCTCCTCTGTTCAGATGGGAATTGATCACCTCCATTGCCAGCCTTGGAGGACAAATAGTCCAACCGCCCTTTTTGCAAAAGGGGAAACTGAGGCCCCAAAGAATTCCCATAGCTAGTACATAGCAGAGTCAAGATTCAAACTCTTCCTTCTTCTTACTCCCTGACATTCTTGTATTCTCATCTGCAAAGGCAAGGCAAAGGACACGGAAGGCTCCTTGTTCTCAGAATGGCACACCCTGGGCCCAGCTGGCAATGAAGGAATCCCATTTCAGAGATGTGCAGCAGGGAGCCAGGGCAATGGGGAATGCCGGCTGGGGGACAGCTGCTGGAAGGGGAGGGGAGGGGGAGACTTGGCTGGCCCTGGGTTCAGCTGTGGTTCAAGCTGTGCCTCACCATCCCCCCCCAGGAAGGGCAGTGGCTTCATGGATGACTCATGTGCTTGGGTAGCCTTGTACCTTTGCTGGAGAGAAAACTTGGGGGAAGGGGGAGATGTGAGAACTGTCTTGGACTATTTGAAGGGCTGTAATGGAAGAAGGATTAGATTCATTCTCCTTGGCCTCAGAGGGCAGAACAAGAAACACTGGGTAGATGCAGCTGAGAAGTAGAGAAAAAAAGGTCTAATTGTCACAAAGAGGACTGCATCAAAGTGGGGGCTGCTGGGGTAAGGTAATGAGCTTTTCATCACTGGAGGTATTCAAGTGGAGGCTGGCTAATTACTTGTCAGTGATAATATTGAGGGGATTCCTATTCAGCTGGAGGGTTGGCCTAGACAGCTCCTGTGGGCCCTTCCAACTCTGTGATTCTGTGGTTAAGCAGGGCTTCCTGAAGTCAGAGGTATGACCTGAACTGGGTACTGAAGGACAAGTCCCTAATGTGTGCCAGGCAAGGGGACTACAGAGGCAAAAGTAAAACAGTCCCTGCCCTCCAGGAGCTTCTGGTCTAGAGAGGGGAGACAACACGTACATGTGTAAAACAGATAGAGGGTGATGGGGGGTGCCAGCAGCTGCAGTGAAGGGCCAGCAGACTAGGAAGAGATAATAGAGAAGGTGGCACCTGAGCTGGGCCTCCAAGGAAACCAGGGATTCCAAAAGGCAGAGGGATGGGAAATGGGATGTGGTCGTGAGGAATGGGAGGAAGGATGTGGACGATTGGGACTGGCAGAAGGTGGGCCTTTCTGCCAAGGGGAGAGCAGCATGAGCCAAGGCACAGAGGTAAATGGCTCATGGAGGGTAGGCTGCCTTCTGGGGGTCAGTGGGCCATGGAGTTGCCTGGTGGAGCTGGAGTGGGGCTGCCATGTCACATCCTGATGGGACAGGACTGGTTTGAGTGGGGGGAGGAGCCACTGTGGTACAGCAGACAGAGTGCTGGATGTGGGGCTGCACAATCTTGGTTTGCTCATCTGTGCAATGGGGCTGCCCCTGAGTGCCAGTGGGCACAGCACTTTGTAAAGGTGAAGAATCTTTCTGTCTCTTTTGGCTGTAGCTGGGGTGGTTGTGCAAGGGGCCCATCTAGATGTCCTGACCTTCTACAGAAAGTACAATAAATAAGTCCCGTTACTTGGAAAGGAATGAGAAGGCCGTGTGAATCAGCCCCCGCCCTCCTTCCCAGTGAGGCCATCGGGCTCCTCATCTGTAATTGGCTGCATTGTCCACGGAGGACACACATACTCCACTTGTTCCTGGACTTGTCCCACACTTATCTCTTGGAACCCGTGGAGAGCCTGGGGCTGAAAGAGAAAAGGGTAAGGTTTGTTTGTAAACCCTCAGCTTAAAGGCCAGGAGGTAGTGGGAGCTCTCATTGTCCAATTTACTGAAGTGGGCTCAAGGCTGCCTCTAAGCCTAGGACAGGTCAGGCTCTGCTATTAAAGGCAAATAAAGAGACTGGATTCAAGAACCCCCGTGCCCAGGCTGGGCTGGGCTGGACTGGGCTGGGCTGGTATCAGAGACCTGAGAGTCAGACAGGACCTTAGAAGTCATCCCGTTCAACTTACCGCCTTTTAATTCTGTTTTGGGATGGTAATAATTTTATCTTTGTTTTTAGTTAATTAAAAATTTAAAATGGCATTTATTTTTCTGTCTCTCTTCCCTCACCCCATCTCCCCAAAATAATAAGAAAAACAAAGCTTTTGTAACAAATACACATAGTTAGGCAAAATAAAGTTGCCCATTGTCTGTGTCCCAAAATGTGTGCCTGCACTCTGTACCCTGAGTCCCCCACCTCTGTCAGGAGGTAGGTGGCAGCATTCCTCTTGGGGCCTTTGGAGACATGGTGAATCATTGTGTTGATCAGAGTTCTCAAGTCTTTCAAAGTTGTTTTGACTCTGTTACTGTTTCTGTATACATTGTTCTCCTGGTTCTGGTCACTTCACTCTTCATCAGCTCATACCAGTCTTTCAGGTTTCTCTGAAATTGTCTGTTTGTGCCCATAATTTGTTCAGATATTCCCCATTTGATTGGCACTCTTCTGCCCCCTCCTGCTACCACAATTTCCATTTTTTTTGCTACCATTGATAGAACTGCCATACATATTTTTGGTGCAGCTGACTTCTTTTTCTCTTTCTATCGTCTTTTTGAACTCCCCCCTTTTTATAGGTGAGGATACTGAGGCCCAGAGAGGGGAAGTTACTTGCCTAAGGTCCTGCAGCAGTAAGTGTCAGAGTCAGGGTTCAAACTCAGATTTATTAACTCCAAATTCGGCCTTCTCCACAGATGAAGGTCAGAGAGGTAGTGGGTGTGTGCAGGGAGAAATGAGAGAGCTTCCAGGCCTCTGAGAGACATGGAGGGAGGAGGGCAGGAGGGTTTGAAATCCATCCACAGCAGCTTCAGTTCTCTGCACCTTCCATCTGGGCCCCTGGCCTCCCAGGCTAGGGTTTGGCTGTGTTAGGGGCAGTCCTGCCCAGAGGCAGGGGATGGACTGGATGAACTCTTTGGGCCCTACCCATCCCAAGGTTCCTGGGCTCAGAGGCTTTTCAGATGGAAAGATCCACTCCTGTTTCAGCTACCTATGTGGCTGGGCTCAGAGCCAAGGGGGAGGCTGGGCTCTGGGCAGCTCCCTTTTGCATAGTGCCCGTGAAGGGACTTTTACTCCCTTGTAAGATGTGGATTAGTCCCATTTTACAATTGAGGAAACTGAGACTCAGAGGGGTTAAAGTGCTTTACATAGGATCACCTCACTAGGAGGTGTTGGAGCCTGGGCTAGTCAAACCCTCTCATTTTATAGAGGAGAGAACTGAAGCCCAGAGAATGATGGTGACTTGCCCAAAGTCAACTTGCTTGGGGATTGGTTTCTTTTGTCTATATGAGCTGGCTCCCGGGTGAGTGCCGTTCAAGTGGCCCAGGGCCCACGTGAATGTCTGGAAGGAGAGCCAGAGCAGTAGTTTGCATCTTAATGTGGTTTCTAATCGAGTCCTGCTAGGAGGCCAGCTCCCACTCTTTCTCCCTCTCCTGCTCCCTCTCCCTCTCCCTTTTTTGTTCTTCCAGGCTGGCATTATTAAAAATTAAACTAACTAAACAAAAAGGCCTCTTCTCCTTGAGACAAGCTTTCTGTAATTGTCATTTTCTCCCAAGTCCTCATTACAGCAGGATTGCAGCTTTCAAGAGTGTGGCAGGGATGATTTCATTTGAAATGAGCCCAAGTGGTCTACCTCACCAGGAGGCCCACGGCAGTGCCCTGCCTTCTCTCCAAAGGCTGACCTGGCTCTCCCACGTGTGCAGCCTGCTTTTGCCCCTGGCCTTGTGTTCCCGTTTTGAGAAGGTGGTGGGAGGAAGGGATGAGTTAACAACACTGCCTCAGCCACTTCCTTGTGACTTGGGGCAAGTCATGGCCCTTCTGGGGCTTTCCTTCCCTGGAAAAGGATGTCTTATGCAATTTGTAAAGTCCTTTGGGTAGTTCAAGCCCTACCTCAACTGCTTCCTAACTATGTGAAATCCTGGCACAGGACTAGTGAGTTAGGTCTTGTGTTCTCTAGGCCTCAGTTTCCTTCTCTGTAAATTGAGGGGCTTGGATGACATGAGCCCTATGGTCTCTTCCTGGTCTGGCATTGTTTAAGTTTGAGGGGGATAAGTGGACAGACTTGAACTAAGGGACAAGGGGAGCTAGCTAGTCTGGGGGGGAGTGGAGAGTAAGGAATCTCAGAGTGATCTGAATCAGGCCCCTCATGTTATAGATGAAGGGACAGTCCAGGGGAGAGGAGGGGCCCTCCAGCGCTTAGCACAGTGCCTGGTGCATTCTTCATTGATGGGTTGGATTGGGCCAAGGTCACACAGCAAGGAGGTGGGCAGAGCTGGGCCTTGTTCTCAGGGCTTTGGACTCCCAGGAACAGTGTTTTCCTCTTCTCCTGTTCCCTTAAGCTCCCTGTCCAGCCAGGTAGGAAATCCAGGAAAGGGCTGGTTTAGAAGAGGTATGGAGCCATTTGCTTTAGGCAGTGTGGTGGTGTAGAGCCTGTGGTTTTGGAGTTAGGACCTGGGTCTAAGCCCTTACTCCTCTCTGAGCCTCAGTTTCTCTTTTGGTAGAATGAGGGGGTTGAACTACATGATTTTTTTTTTGAAATTACATATTTATTTTCCCTTCCAAATTCTCTCTCTCCTTTCACCCCTCCCCACCCATTGAGAAAGCAAGAAATTTGTTATCTCTTTTATATATGAAGTCATCCAAAAGGACTACATGATTCCTGAGGCTCCTTCTAAAGGCCCCTTCCTAAATCTTGGACTCTCTGAACTCTGATGCCATTTGGAGTTGTCAGAGTGGTATCCCACCAGTTAGAGAACTGAAGAAATTTTCCCTACTTTCCAGCCACCCTATCTTTGCACACACTTTCCTCTGTACCTGGAATGCACTCCCTCCCCCAACCTAACATCTTTGCTTTTTAACAACATAGCTGGCCTTCCAGGAGAGGTGGAAGGGGCCTCCTAGGCCTTGGAGTCCCCTCTGGGACATACTGAAGAATGAAAATCTCTATAATCTCCTGAGGCAGGCTAGTCCACTTGGAGATACCTGGAATAGTCAAGGGCTTTTCCTCACACAGAGTGGAAATCTGCCTGTCTTTAAGATCCTCACTTCTCATCAACATTTCTCCTAGGTCTACCCTCTGGGGCCAGGTAGACCAAGCGGAATCCCTTTTCTACTGCTGGTTCCCCTTATGTACTTCTGTACTGGGGTGCAAGGGAAGGAATGCTGGCATTGTGGTGATAGGACCCAAGTTCAAATTCTGCCTCTTAACAGAAATAGGGAAACTTGGAGGAACAGGTTTATGGAAAAAGAACATTTCCTTTGTGAACAGGATGACTTTGAGCTGCCAGTGGGCCATCCAGTTAGAGATGTCCAGCAGCTCTTTGTGATGGGGGAGCTAGAGCTCAGGAAAGAGCTTTTCTCTTTGGAGCCTCTAAGGCGTTGCTTGCATATATTTGTGTATGGAGAATAGAGGATGCTACTACTTACTATCTGATTCTTTATTTTTAAAAACTGTTTTTATGTCTTTATTAAATACTTTGCTATTGTGAAAAAAAACAAAAAGACAAATCCTGACTCACTCCCAGGCTGTGTGACCTTGGCCAACTCATTTCTCCTCCTTTGGCTTGATGAGAAGAAGGTTGGATTAAATGACCAAGATTCCCTTCTAGCTCTAAATTCAGTGATCCCCAAGAATGAATGAATGAATAAGTGAGACAAACTTCTCCAGACTTCTCACTGTTTGGATTTCATACTAGGGTTTTGGCAGGGTGTCATTCTCTCTCCAGTTGCACTCACACACCCTCATTTGCACATGTGCAACTCCTTCATCGCCTCTATCTGACTGCTGCCCTAGCTAGAAGGGGCCCTTGACAGGGCGAGGATGACTCCTCCTGTTTGAGTGCTAGCCATGCTCTGACCTTATCCTGGTTCTGTAAGATGGACTGGGTCATTAGAATTGGCCTCATTTAATGGAAGAGGAAACTGGATTCATGTGGAACCTGCAGCCTTGAATCCCAGGAACAGCAACAACTAAGGTTCTTACATAGCATTAGGGTTGGTTTACGAAGAACTTGCCATATATTCTCATTGGATCATTACAGTGATGCTTGGAGGTAGGTCCTAGAGGCAATTTTCCTCTCCCTCCCTCCTCTTTTCTTCTTCTCTCTTCCTCCTTTCTTCTTCTCCTCCTCCTCCTCATCCTCTTCCTCTTCTCTCTCACTTCCCTCTCCTCTTCTTACTCTCCCTCTCTTCCTAGATAAGGAAACTAAGGCTCAGGGAGGTTAAGGGGCTTGAATTGTGATCACATGGCTATAAAGCGATAGATGAGAAATTGCAGACCTGACCTCTCTCCTTGTTTTTCTCACGGCACTATTCAGCCTTCCATGGCATCCTCTGACCCAGTGAATCTTGACCTGGGTCCTGGGACCTTGTCATATATATGTTATATTTTGATAACTGAATTTCAATATAATTGATTTTATGTATTTTATTTTATGCCTTTAAAAACATGATTCTGAGAAGACTTCACCAGACTGCGCCAGGGGCACATGAGAGAGGTGAGGAAATCCCTTATCCAGTCTGCCCCGCCCCTTACTTTACAGATTAGGACACTGAGGCCCAGAGATGGGGAGTGGTCTCCAAGGTGAATATACCTCAGGTCTCCCAGCATTCCTGTCTAGTGCTCTTCATTCATTGCAACACAAGACCTCTTCTGGTATAGGTCTCCTCCTCTTTGCCTCCTTCCACTGAACTCTACCAAGTCATTTCATGACCGGCACTTCTCCTCCCATTTGGGGAGGCTAGCTGCAGTGCTGGCTGTACTTGTGCCCTTGGGTGGGCATGGTGGCCCATGTGGCAAATGTCCTGGGCCCCAGTGGGGGGTAAGAGATGCTTTATTGGTAGCTCTGCCACCGATGAGGATGCCAGGCTAGACTGTGGACCCATTGGGAGAGGGAGTCCAGCTTGCCCTCAGGCCTTTGTGTCAGCCCAGCCCCCCTCTCCACACAGATCCACAGATCACTGTTGGAATCCAGCACATTCCCCTCGGGCCAGTAAATCTTCTTAGGCAAACACAGCACTCATCAAGGGAATCCAAATGTAGTTACAGGGTTCTTTTCATTGACCTCAGACCTGCTGCTCCTTCCTCCTCTGTCTCTCTCTTCCCTTCTCCTCCTTTTTCTTTTCCTTTCTTCCCTTATCTTATTCTTGTAATCTTCCCCTTCTCTGGCTTTCTTCTGGTGTCTGCCCTTAACCTGTCCCCTTCCCCCACATCTCCCCTCCCTCGCCTCTCTGCTCTCTTTTGCTGTCTCCTGCCATTTTTCCATCTCTTTCTCTTCCTTTTCCCCTCCCTTCTTTTCTGTCTGCCTTCTTCTTGCCTCTCTTCTCTTTCTCTTCCCCTTCCCTTATCTCTGCCCTTCCCTTTTCTCCCTTTTCCTTCTCTATTTCCTCTCCTCTCTCTCCTTCCCCTCTCTTTTGCTTCCTTTATCAGTTTTCCCTCCCCCCACCATTTTATATCCCTCTCTCCCTTTTGCCCCTCTTCCTCTTGTTTTTTGTCTGCCATGATCCCTTT